>NC_044244.1:94543776-94848124 GCF_003957555.1 Calypte anna
AGGGCTCTTCTAAAGAAGAGCTTGAACAGCTGAAACATTTGTGAAAGTGCGACTGATAGCCTCGTCTTTAAAACTAAAATGAAGCTCCAGTTATGAGAATTAGAACAGAAAACCTAAAGCAATAGAGAAGAATTATAAGCAGTGTAAAATGTAATTGCAGCATTTAACATTTATGCTGTAATGTCATGAACATCAGCCAATAGCGCCTTCAGCGGAGATTAAACTGCTTTGCTGGGATGAGTACGTGTAGTAATCATTTCAGCTGCTTTTGTGCACAGCTGTCCCAAGATCTCTTTTGGCAAACAAGATGCTCTTTGCTACCTTTGCATGCCTCTTCTCCCCTTTTGGGATTTGTCAGAATTTTATCTAGGATTTCTGTTAATTCCAGAGGCCAAGATGTTGCCATGAAAATCTCAGTTATTTACTTTGTAGCTTTTTGACATATACAGAACGTTCATTAGAGCGCTGCTTCCAAAAAATCGGAAAGATGTAGTATTAACCAAAAAAACACATAATGCAACGTTCTGTCTTTCTACTTTCACAGGAAAGAAAAAATAAAATTAAATCCGAATTTCCCTCCCTACCTTAGATTATGTATAAAATTTCAAAAGAAAACCTGGATTACGCTTTGAGCCCTGCAACTGTTTGCTTTAGAATGTGTTAATATTCACAGCTATTTCTTCTGGTCCGTCTTTGTTGGGTCGGGTACTTGGGAAGCTTGAGATGCTCCCTCTGGTGGCTAAAGTTTCAAGTAGCGTCACATTTTTAAATTCTGGCCTCTGTGCCGCTTGGTGGATTAAATACAGGCAAGCACCAATTCTTTGTTCAAAGGCTGTTGAAAACGTAGCAGTATTTTTCAGTTTGCACTCAGCAAAGAGTGATTAGTTGGAAGTAGTACGAGTGCTTTGCTGGGCGTGCACAAACTTTATTATAAATTTACCTGCAAGTCTCAAACATGACCTTTGACTCCTGAAAAATCAGTTGAGGGAAATTGAAATTTAGGAAAGCTGTAGGATATATACTAAATTCAAAGACCACCCAGCCTAACTAATGTGTATTTACATACATTTTATAGTTTTTTAGGAAAACCAAAACAAACAAAAAAACCCAAGCTACCAATTTTTATGTTATGTTGTGAAAGAGAGGAAGAAAAACATGAATACTTTCTTAATTATAACAACTTTTCCTGACAAATCTCGTGATGGGATTACTTCTGAAAGGAAAAAACCCCCGTATCTTGATTTCATCAATAAGTGCACTTAACATTATCTCCGTATCAGAGTTTTGGAGCACAGGGTCCCTGTCAGGCAAGCAAATTTTGCCAACAAAGTGCCTACTAGAGTGAGTGGGAAGTTAGCAGTATATAGGACTTGCAAGGAGATTTCTCAGTCTTTTAACATAATAACATTTTTCTTTCCCTGTTGCAAACAGTTGATTCAAGGTAATTAATATCTTAGCTTTATGAGTTGTAACTTTACAAAAGATATTTAACAGCTTAAAAGACTCATACAGAAGGATGTTTTCAAGGGTGTCCAGCTTACTCTGAAGGAAGACTTAATTTCATATGCCAATGCAGGTTTTTAAAGAAGTTTCATGGATCATTTTTCTCTAATGACTGAGATAAACAATAACCAATGCAGCCCAGCTTTTGGGTTAGCCTTTGCAATTTGTTCAGTCTGTCACTTGTGATGTGATTGTGATGCTGTTAAATCTTTGATGGTGTTACCTTGTACTTGCTCTTTTCACGTAGAAACATTTATTAAAACCAAATATTAAAAAAAAAACACAACAAACTATAGAAATTCCCTTCAGCTTTGACAGTTTACATAGGTTTTGTGATTTGGATATTTTCTCAACAGGCTCAGTTACTGGAATCAATAAATTGTAATGAGAACACTGGCTTTCATTAAAATTAAATACCATAAGAAACTCTTCAGACTGCCTTTGCAGATAAATTCTTAAAATATTGAACTGTCTGGGGGCTGTTGTTTCAAAAGCAAAAAGCCAAAGCTAATTAATCACAAATTTCATTACACTGAAAATTGCCTAAGAGTTTTGGAAGCTGGGTTGCTGCTTTTCCTTGAATTTCAAAATAGTGAGATTTGAAACTAGACACCTGCTGAAAATACAAATATGTTTTAATTATAGTGAGCAAAAAAAGAACTGCTCCAGGAGCTCCTCCAGATAATTCAGAAACTGTTTTTGACCAAGTAATTAATTTATTCCTTTGTTTTCCATGAAATACCATGCCTTTCAGTCTTAATGAATGTGCATTTCTCCTTTATTTGCCAAGCGATTGTTAGTATTCCAAATTTAGACTTTTCATGTGCTCAGTATTGCGAGCTACAAACATTCAAACCTTAGATCTTGCTCCTGCCTTCTTTCCTGAGGGATATCATTCACTTGGCCATAGTATCATGATTTGAGAAACTAAAAAAATCTATTACTTTTTGCATTTCTCAGTGATAGAGGCTTCCTTTTTAAGCAGGAGGAAACCTAAGGTCCTAGGCTGGCTTCTGATTCAAGCAGTTATGTATTAAGAAACAATTCTAAACTTGTTGGATTTATTTGAAAGCTCATGCCTGCCAGCAGTGAAGAGCAGTTTCAGTCTCTAGTCAGGTTTTCTCATTGTTTTGGGACAGCTGAATAAACTTTTGCATCTTTTTTTTGCATATAACATTTCTAGCCTGATTGCAGCCTCTGCAATCTAAACATTTATATGCACCATCGTGTCTGAGGATTCCACATGATGTTTTCAGTCTATTGGCCAATGTTAATAAATTTTGACAGAAGCTCATATGTTTCAGATATATTTATAGTTTCAATCTTAGCTTAACCTGAAGAAAATGGTTGGATGTCTCTGGAAAGAACAGTCCATGTATTGTTGTTTACTCCCTTTTGTTTCCCTAGCAGTCCTGTGGCTGTGCAGTCACCAGGACTGCTTGCTGATCTGGGTCAAAACAAATCATTTCTAGGTCTGGACAACTCACAGGTAGATAAGTAAGCTTATCTACTATCTAAGAACACACAGCCATAAGACTGCTGTCACTGGCCAAATGGTTATAGCAAGCAAGTAATAGTGGTTGGTTGGGAAGAGTGGCATGGAGGAGGACAAAGACTGTGGAATTACCTATTTCATTAGCAGCCAGTTAGACTGAGCCATAAATCTTCAGAGAATCCAGCTCCTTTGGTTCTGATATACATACAAATCTATTGTTTTTCGAAACTTTATGCATTATAGTAGGAGCAAAGCTTAAGAGAATGCTAGGAAAGTATCTCCAAGTGTAAACATTCCCCTTGTGGTCTGTAATGTGGAGATTAATTTTTATTGTTCTTTTTTTTTCTTTCTATTATCTTCACATTCTCACGTGGGATCAGCTCAGTGAGGCTCCTGGAGCAAAAGAAGGAAGAGAAGCCACAGAGAACTTACACCTTTGCCTTGTCTGAAATTTCTTTTAAGAATGCTGTAAGCAGAATAGAAGAGAAACATTTCCCTTTTGCTCATAAAAAAAGGCACAAAAGCAGCCTAATTTAATTGAACAACTTTTAGCTTTTAGCTGCTTTTTCCAGCAGACTCTCGGAAGATTTGTGGAAATGGAGCAGTCTTTGTAGTCTCAATGATTTTTAGATATACTTCAGGTTCAATAATAAGGTTTTTAACAAACCAACAGCAGTGGAGTAGAAAAGGCACAGCCTTGCAAGATGCCCTTCTCTGATAAAAAAGCATAAGTAGTCCTGACTTGCCTTTACAGGGACATTTTCAATATTTAAATATACTTTTCCTATACAGAGTTCCAGATATGCAGTCTACATAGGAATCAATGTGTACTCCCACTGACTGAATTCTCCAGCAGAGAGAATCTTGAGAGGGTTTAAAAAAAAAATGGTTTCCTTGTACACAATTTTCCTATGTTTAGGCACCCCAAAGCCATCTCAGTGCATTACCAGATGCTTCTCAGTATAAAACCAAGTCCAAACAGAACATACCTTTTCAGGGGTGGGTTGGATTTTTTAAAAATTATTTACATTCCTTCGATATTTTTTTTCTTTTAAAAAAGCAAAGCACAAAAAAAAAATCCCAATAACTGAAATGTTAGCATTCATGTACATCACTGAAACAATTCTACTGAGTCACTGATATTTGTGGCACATTGATGATTTTAGACTTGCTGTGGGAAGTTAATATGCATTTTCATTAAGGTCCTAAAGCAAATATCTTCTAGCTTTGACCATGATACCTTAATTGTTTTGGAATTTTTTTAGCTACATCTGAGTCTGCTGAGAGCAGCTGTCTGAAGGAACTGGGCATTTTCTTGAAAAAACATGATTATTTCAAGTCTATCAATTTGTTGTGGTTAAAGATAAGCTTGATAAATCCAGCTTGGCAAGCATACTCCTTTGCTCATGGACTGCTGATAATATCTACACTAAACTTATCCATTGAAGACAAATATTTCTACACATTTGAACATTGCTTGCTGTTAAAAACTGCCACGTCAGCTTCTTCTGTTTCTTGTAATCTTGGTCTGGATCACCTGTACTCTCTTGTCTCCATGGTGCTTAACAATGTTCAAAAATTTTCCTAGGGAATATCTTGTGCTCATGGAAATCTGTGCATTAATTTTAAATCTGTTTATGGATATGTGATGTTCTTAAAGTATTTGGAATTAATATCTGCTGTTTCTTAAGAAGTGACTAATTCCAAAAACATTTGTACTGCTGCACATTTAAGTGTTGCATGTATCTGATTAGCAAAGCAAATGAGAAGTTTACATGTGTTGTTTAAAAGACAAAAAAGGAGAATTTCAAACATTCTTTTCAACTACTGCAGATGACTTACACATGTTCTGTGTTTTCTAACCTCAGCACTTCAGAAAAATGAGAGCCTTGTCTTTTAAAAAATCACATACTTTGATTTAATGAATAATCAGAATACACAGCACAAATCAGTGAAAACTCAAGTGCTGAGAGAACATGCAAGGATGTGAAATAATGTCTGTATAAGACTTGGACATTTAGTAACAATTAGTTGCTGCATCAAGTAATTTCTTAAGACTCTTCTTGCATGCCTAATATCTGAAAAAAACCCAACAGACTGAGTTGGGTCTTCGTGTAAAACATGGAAGTGTGCCTGTGCAATGTTGTAGGGGGACCTTTTTATTAGGTTGAGACATGTGCTTATTTCCTGGATTTGGATTTTCATTTGTGAAGGTTCAGAATTAACAGGTTTTGTCTTTAATAAGGTGTATGAGGAGACACAGAATGAAGTCTAATAAGAACCTGACAAATGTCCCAGAAAGTCTAATATTTTTTCTTAATAATTACAAATATATGCCTTAGCTGCTGTTCCCCTTACCCTTTAGTATTGATGAGGTATTTTTAATGGGAATTAGTTACAGTAAACATTCTTCTCATTTGACTTTTGATAACCTTGTTGTCTGGGAGGACAGGCTGCGGAGCAGGATTGGTTTGCCAAAGATTAAGAACCTGAGCTCTCCTGCCTCTCCAATTTGCTCTGAGTTGCTCTCAGCAGGGCCCATCATAAACTTTTCTGTAACAAGTGCACAGATAAGGCAAAGTGTTCTCTGGTAAAACTGGAAGTAGTTGACTGGTGCCTGTAGGATTTGCAGGCTTTGAATCCTAAGTTGGTGTAATGATGGCCCACTGAAGCTATGAACTCAATCAAATTAAAGGGAAGATGATATGATAATGGAAGTAGCAGGGTCACCCTCTTGATTTCAGCACCTGATATTCAGAGGATGATTTAAAACTCAATTCTTTCTCTTAAGCTGTTCATCCAAAAATAGCATTAGAAATTTTTTTTTCTTTAAGAGAAAATATTTTTAAATCTTTTTTGTATCTTGTTTCGTGTTCTTGTCCTTTTTCCCAGTAAAAATCCATGAAAATGATTAAGGGACTGAAACATGTCTTGTATGAGAAAAGTCTGAGAGAGCTGGAGCAGTTCAGCCTAGAGTATCTCATCCTGGGGTATCTCATCCTTGTTATATTCACTGATACTTATTATATGAAGAGGGTGTAAATAAGGTGGAACCAGGCTCTTTTCAATGGTGTCCAGTGACAGGACAAGTTGCAGTGAACACAAATTGAAACACAAGAGATTTCCTTCGGAATATCAGGAGACATTTATTTGCTGTGAGGGAGACCAAGCACTGGCATAGGTTGTCCATGGAGGTAAATAAGCTTTATTATTACCTAATAAGCTAGATAATAACAGTTTTGGGGACAGATCTGTGGTCACCTAGATTTAAGTATTTGAATGCAAATGTTCATTCTAAAATGGGACTCAAAAGAGTTGCTGAGTAGAGTAGAGCAAAGCTATGCCAGCATTTACTCGCACTGTAAAACTGTGTATCACAAAATATTCATGCTGAAAGACCGTTAAAAAAAAAATTACATTGAATAAGAAGACTGAGAGAGGTCCTTAATACAGAGTGATTTATAGGGAGAGGAATTATAATTCACTCTGTCAGGTATTCTAATTTTCATATTCCATTTGTATATAAATTTCCAGATAGGAATAGTAGGTGGAAAGCTATCATTCCACGAAGCAAATAAGATGAAAGACTGAATATATCACTTTTACTTCTGTAACATCTCCTTGGATTATTTCCATGTCATCTTTTTTTTTTTTTTTTTTTTGAATGAATGTTAGTGTTAATCAACCCCTAGCCCAGAACTGTAAAATAATAAAGATAATATTGTTCCCATGGGTGCTATTACGATTTCCATATCACAAGCATCACTGAAGAATTTCATCTCTTTTTTTCATAAAGCCTGGTTAAGTTGCAGGGTTTTGTAGAGGAGGGAGGAAAGAGAGGAGAGGGTTAGCCAATGACTTAAAAATTAGCCAGTACATCTGTAAAACACTTTGCTGTTTACAAGTTTTAGTTATAATTGAAGGAACTATGGACACTTGTAAAGAATGATAAATTCTGGATTAAGTTTTGGCTTGAGGGTTCATTTCCTGGTCACACTTATTTGCCAGTTTTCCAGAATGTTGTCTTGAGTAAAGGGGCTGTTGGAAGATTTGCTGCATCAATTGAGAAGCACAGTTTGTAAATCCTTCGAATAACCACAGTACAGAATATGGTTTCTGCAAATGTCTTAATACTTGCACTTGTGCTATTTTGGCATTAGTAGAAAGGAATATAGGTAGCTAAATCTGGATTTGATCTAAGATAAGTGAGGATCCTCTGGTCAGGTTTCATTGGCTCTTGGATCTTCACAAACTGTCTATGTGCAAAATATTTTATTTTTTTTTTTTCTTACACAACTTGAAAACTGTAATATGGTATGGTGTTATGTTGCTTTATGCTTTATAGCCTCTTGGGAGTAAAATGTTACCTTAATTCTTTTATAAACATCCAGTTTCCTCAGAGAGTATTGAGAGGAAAAGTTGTGAGGAATCATTGAGAGAGAAAAAAATAGGTAAAATTTGCAGACAAAGTGCATGTGTTTATGAGAGAGAAGAAAAGGCAGGGATGATTTTAGAGTGCTTAAGATTCTTCAGGAATCAAGCAGTTAGAGGCATTGAGCTGATACTCATTTACAGAAACACGCTGAACATACAAGTACTTCACTATACATTATGAAAACACTCTCTTGATAGAAACAAAAGGTGAATAATCTTAAAGTGCTTTTTTGTACTTAGGGTCTTTGATCCAGTGACATTGTTCACTAAATCCTATCTAATTTTTTTTACTAACATCTTAACATACTTCAAGTCACAACATTATTTCTATTTTCCAGCTGTAGATCTTACCATGGCAGCTGTCTCAAACTATTCAGGTACCTCATGTACTGAAAATTATGGGCTGTATTGGTAGTTATTCTCCACCAAATAACAGGCAGCATGCTGGTAACTACCTACTCCTGCTAAATGACTAAGTGGAAAGAATTAAATTCAAACTGTTTCTTGCCCTCTTCTGCTGCCAAATATTTACCTTGTTACATGGCATATTGAGTTGTCAACCATATGGATACCATTCAACCATTTTTGTTTCCCAGAATACTGCTAAATAAGGCCCACACAACCAAATGTCCATGTGTTCTGCAATTCAGTGTGACTCAATAAAGACAGGAAAAAGACAACACTTTTCCCAAGTGGCAACAGGCACCTGTGTCTTTGCCTTAGTCATCTTCCCTTTAAAAAAACCTAAACCACTCTTATGCCAATTTAAGTTCCATCTACTGGGTTACAAAGTTGCATAGGTATTTGCTTTACTGATGCTGTTTCACAGCTGCAACTAATAAACTATGTTAAGTAAGATGGATTTTTAAAAAGTGATTCTAGCAGTTTACAATAACTTTGGTCAGGCTGCCACAGAAAGGAGAAAAAATGGATGGCAGTCTTCCTCTGAGAGATACCAACTAGTGTGAAGATGTGATTATTAACAGGGCAGTGCTATAGAAAATACATGGCTCAGATGAGTTAGGAAGAGATTTCCAAGCAGCCTTAGCAATTTACATTTATATTATGTTGCTAGTTTGCTGTTGCTCTTCATAACAGCAATAGTTGCTAACTAGAAAAATCTTCCTAGGAACATTTTCTTAAATTATTGTATCATTGGCTTAGTTATATAGAAATGTCCAGGAAGCCAGCAGGCTCCCACTGATGGCTGCCTACTGGACTGGGTTTAAAGAGGTGGCAAAGGGACTTTTACTGTATCCCTTTTACTATGATTTCATGGTCCTGGCTGCATAGAGTTTTAGGCCATGGGAATAAAGGGAAAGACATCATTTTTTAATCAATTGAATCAATTGATTCAATCAATTTGAATCATTTTCTAACCAATTGAATATAGTTTTAAATTACCTCTTTAGACTGAAACTTTCTGACAAAGTCCAATGCAAGCAGAAATACAAGCCCCACTTTGGCTTCTAATCCTGAATCACATAGTTGGTCTAAACTCTATTCTGCCATCAGTTGGCCTCTCTGATGACAATAAACATATTTCAAACCATTCAAAGTGATCACAATTTTACTTATCTGCCTACACTTTGCCATGGTTACGTGAAGAAGTAACTTCATGACACATGGTTGGCATTTCATGCATTTGTTTGTTTGTTCAAGCTCCAGGAGGGCTATCAGTGATATACATCTGAGAGAGGAGGTTTGAGTTTACATCCCTCTAGCCTCCAGACTGTTAATTTTAACAATATGAGTAAACTTGCCAGAGTTTCCACGTTCAGTATGTTTGGGGCATGCCAGGGTGGGGGTGGTACAAACAGTAGATGAAGGTAGTTTCATTGCTATGGGAACCAGACCACTCATGGGGAAGGGAAAAGAGCTGGTGAGCTGGGGTGGGGGCACAGAAGACATACGTCATTATGTAGTTGTATTTATTTTTAAAGCTGTTTGTGGCATGCATGGAAATGTCACCAATGAACACTCTAACTTGGAGAGGACTAAGTAATTCCTTGCTTTAAAGTGTGTACCTGCTATGATCATCCTTACATAGTTCCTGACTGAAATGTTTTCCTCTGATACACTGGCGTGTTAAAATTAGTGATCTGGTGGATATATGTTCTTTAACTGACAGCATTGGCCATTTCACTGTGTGGATCCTGCCTGAAAAAGTAAGCAAATGGGTTTGGTTCTCTTAAAAATTAAGATCACATCAAAGGCTGAGAATCTTTGGCATCCCCAGGAGTTGATGGTGTCATCTTTGTAGCTCCAAATCCAAAATTCTCTTTTTTCTATCTTTCTTACGATCTTTTCAGTTTCTTGAGCATTGAGATTTAAGGATAGATGTTATAAATATGACATCTTCACAGTGTAATATCTCAGTTGCAACTCAATCACCAAGGCTTCCATTGTACTGAAACCTGCAGAATTAAAGATAACTCGTGAGTAAGTCATCAATATTATTTATGATTCCAATGTATTATCAGAACAACTGAAGAGAAACAATAGTTCTAATCTTGTCATGCATTTGCACTGATATGGTCAGTTCTCTAAAGAGGAGTCGACCCTGTATTTGGCATCCATCAAAGATGTCAATTGCAAGTCAGTACAAATCACTTATTTCCTAGTAGAACTATGCTGTGGGAAATATGAAAATTTAAGAATTTTTAAATTAAAGTACTTAATATTTAATACAGTTTAATTATCATTTGGGGGTCTATTTTTTTTTTTTTTTTGCATTTTATGTTATTAGACAATGGTGAATAATATACTCACCAAAAAGAGTTTTTATCATTGGAACAGAATTTACTTTACTTAGTTCCCACCCAGTTAGATCTTGGATCTTGTTACAAAGTAAAATTCAATTAAAATATATAAAAACATAAAAAAATAATATAAAGTCAATAAAACTTTAAATATTCTTTAAT
The DNA here is from genome assembly GCF_003957555.1 of Calypte anna. NCBI lineage: Eukaryota > Metazoa > Chordata > Aves > Apodiformes > Trochilidae > Calypte > Calypte anna. Next base: position 94,554,133 of record NC_044244.1, read on the forward strand.
TGCAACTTTTTTTCTATGCTTCTAGACCAAGAGTGACATTACATATGATCAGTAAACACAAATATTGTGTTTCCCATATTTGGAGGTTTTTTTGGAATTACAAAATCTTACTGCAGTTCTTAGAGTAATAAAGAGAAGTAAGTTCTGCTGCACTCATTAGTTCATAATGTTGTATGACCTAGGTATTGAAATAATTTCATTGAATGAATATTCTTTACACCTGCAAGTGGAGCTACTGCTGCCAAAAACTGAAATATTGCTTCAACAGTCTTTCAGTCTACTTAATGACTTCTCCCATTGATCTGCAGCTTGGCCTCCTTTAAATCTTCAGCACAAATCTGGACTGTTTAACATGTTAAATGTTACATTACATTTCGAGGTTTTAATAAGTTGTAATAAATTCACAACTTTGTGTGCATTGTCTTGCTTTAACTTCAATTTTGAATACCTGTGTTTTATGAGACCTATAGCAGAACATAGGTTTTTAAAAATTAATTTATACACCTTTGGAATTCTGATTAATATGGTTTTGCACTTCATTAGACCACAGACCTCAAATGGTTCTGGATGGGTCATGAGTATTCTCTGAAAGAGACTTTTCAGCGAATATTGTATTAATTATATCCATTTAAATACAAAGAATGTCCTTGTTAATAAGAGGAAATTATTTTCAAGTTTCCATAGAGGCTAATAAAACCACACTCTTTCTTTCCAAGTTATGTGGAAGAACTTTTCAGCCAAGGACACAACTCAAAGCTAAGGACCTATGACAAAATTATCTGATTTTACTTGGCATTTTTTAACTGTTATGCATATTGCTGAAGGCCATTTTCTCTGAAAAGAAATGTAAAACATACGATTAATAAATCAAGACAGGAGATAGAATACAGTTCTCTTCCCTCTTTTAATACTTTGGCAAGGTAAGGAGTGGTTTGTGGACTACTGACATTCAAAGGCCTGGTCACATAAGGAAAAATATTATTTCGTTAGGAAAATTCTGTAAATTTAAGCATCTCCATGTGTTATGAAAGTTGTTCTTAATTATGTATTTTTGTGGTAACTAACTAGTAGTATGTGCTGCCTGTTGCATATATCCAGCACTAACTTTCTTTTCAAATGAATCTTTTTTTCCCCTTCTCCACTTCTATAATACAGTAAAACATTTGGCATGAGTAGATATGTGTCTGATGCATATGCCTTTTATAATATAGTCCATTTCCTTCTACAGACAGACCTTAATAATTAAATACAGGTCAGTTAGTATACTTACTCTTCTAAACCTTGAAGATTATTGGTAGCTCCATTGGATTATGAACATTTTTTATCAAGGAGAATTAATATTTTTTTTACTAATTCAGTTTTCTTTTTTCTTAATTATTGTTAACAATTACCATTTGTTTGCTTGATTTCCTTTAGAAAATAAATCTGCTTATTAAATGACTGGAATAACTTTTTAGAAGTTGACTGTTTTCATCCCTCTTCTGAAATAACAAGTTTTTGCTACCAGTTGATAATTTGGTGATCACTTCATAGAAAACAAAGCAGGTAAGTCCTCTTCTGCTTAGCACTTGATTGCACTGCCATTTTTAAACAGAATTTAGTCCACAAGATGACAAAACAAAAAAATGTACAGGCTTTGACAGTAGTAAATGGTTCTTGAAACTGCTGGATGCATCTACAGAAGCTTCAGTGAAGTTTTTTCCTTTAGACCAGCAGAGAAGTTAGCCTATGATTTAGAGAAGTTCTATATGAATATATATATAAATGTAGCTGTAATTTTTTTTTATATTGAAATAATGTCAGAAATATATGTCACATGCATTTATTACTGCCTCTCATTTCTATAAATAATCCCTCTTCACCAGGATGGCTGTGTGACTGAGTATAGCATAATTGACCTGTTTTATATTACTTTTTTCAAAATGAGCAACTTCTATATCAAAATAGAAATGATACAGGAAAATCTATGCCACAGTTTTCTGAGATGCTTAAAAATCATCAGACTTTTTAGCCCAATAATGATATACTGAAATACTTAAAAAACACCGAGGAAGAATTAATATCAGTGAAATAGTTCAAAGAGATGTAAGAAGTTCTGCAATTGTAAAAGTCATCCCAATTTCTAAGCAGAACTCAGCAGCAACTTTATTTAAAATGCAAGACTAAAGATAATTCTTTAAGATATATTGATGAAGTAAATCCTGTGGGAGCTTTGGCTCATTCGTGTGTGCATTTTAATGGTTTCATTATTATTTTGTGCCAAGAAAAGACAAATGCACAGTAATGTGGTGTTTGAATGTTGGAAGAAATAAGGAAATGAAGCAGTAATTAGCTGAATATGAAATAATAGACTCTACACGTTAATTGTACACATTATTAATATCATGTCAATTTTTATATTGTGGCTTTAGTCTTTTGACACTTCTCTGTCACTAGGTAAATCATATCTTTTTTTACCTAAGCTGTGTTATCTACTCTCATGTGCATTAATTCGTATAATAATCTAAACATAATTTTGAAAATAAATAATTTCTGTTTTAAATTACTGATAAATAATAGAAAAAACAGCTTTTCTTTAATTTTTTAAACACCCTGTTCTGTTAATACATTGTTTTCATCATATCTTTCCATTTGTTTTTTATTACTAAGTACATTTCCCTGAAATATATGATCTTCTGTGGGTTAAGGGTTCCTCTGCTCCTGCTGCTTATTTCCTTCAAGCAGACATACTTCACTGTTTCTGGCAACCAGACGGTGAACGCTGACTTCAAGCAAGCTTTTGAGCAACACAAAACCTGGATCAAATCTTGAGGTGATGTAAACTGATATATTTCTGACCTGAGCCAGACTTTCAGTTTTTCACTATCTGAGGATCTTACCTGTATATATATATCCTCATGTACATGTCTTCAATAACCATCAAGAGAGGTGAAAACTGAAAATGCATAATGGCAGAAACTCTGTAAACAATAAAATTTCAAGCCTGCCATACAGCATTCCTTTGGCTTTTGTGGTTGACTTTGTACATATAGTATAAACATAATGAATGTATGAGATGGGTTTCAATGAGAGCAGTATCTGTATTGCATGAATTAGCAGTAGTTGTATCAGGGCCAGATGAAGTCTTGATCTAGATGGGAATGCTGCTCAGCTGCACATTTGTGACCACATCATATGTGAGGGGAAAGTGCATTTTACTCAACAGTGCTAGTAGGACTGGAAGTGACAAATAAAACCTCTTTCTTCATCTATAACTAGTATTTTCCCCATAACATTATACACAGTTTATCATCTATTTCAAACATTAAGGTGGCCATGTTGCAGATCAAGCTTCATTGAAAAACTGGGAAAAAAAAAAAAGCAGCAGAAGATATTCTCTCTCCAGTCTTTCATTTGAATGTGTTCCTTCTGTAGGAATTTTGTTAATTGCATGCTAATGCATCCATAAATTTGTCAGTATAAAATGTTAGGTGCCATAAGTCAATGGCAGACAGCAGGCTTCCCTAGCTGAACTTCTGTGCCACAGACCTTGTCCCTGTCTTCCAAACTATGCTGGCACAACAGTTTGTGGGACAGCCCTGTGAATGAGATTGAGGGGCTGTCTGTACTTGAAAAATGCAAGAGGTGTGATTTGAAATAGTCACCTCACCAAATACTGCCCGTGACACAGGCTGATCGTGATCTGACAGATATGAAAATCTCACCTAGCAAAATAGTCCTGACAGGGACAAATCAACAGAGACCAGCATATCAAACTGTTTTATTCTTTATCAGCATCTAATTAATTTGTATTAAAAGCTGGCTAGATAGCTGTGAATATCAGGAAGCCTGTATGCTAGTTGCCTTTAAAAAAATACATCAAAGCCACGGGGGCATTTCTGTTGTGTTTTTAGATTGTGTTTATGAATTATGAGGTTATCAAATGTGAATGTGAAATTGTTAGGCATATGCTCAGATATCATCTTCCTAAGCTATGCAATTATTCAGGTTGTCATCTTGTTCTGCAAGCAACCAGAAACTTCTGTTTCTGCATAAAACATCATCAAGGTATTAGAAAGCCTTTGGCAACAGAACACAATTAAATATCTCAAGCAGTGAAATCCATTAATATAAAAGAGACTAAGTTCAAGAGCAATAGTCAGGGCATGTCTATTTGACAGTGATGACAACACAGAGCACTCACAGATTAAATTACCCTACTGAGAACTGGGATTTCTGCATTGCAATGGCTACAGTACAGTGTCTGAGCTGCTATGTTTAAAGCTGATTTGAACATCTCTGTGCTACTTCAGTGGCTACAGGCAGCAATGGTCCTTTCTGTGTGAGGGAAAATCTTACCTAGGCAGGAATAGTACAGTGCAATCCAGATGTTTGTGCTGCTAGCTTCAAACTCAGTTTCATTAGAGTGAGGGTCCTCTTCTGCTATTGACACCTCCTCGTACGGTGGCCAAGTCCTTACAGCACACCTGTATGGATGCACACAATTTGGGCACCTTGAGTGCAAGCCACGTCTGTTTGGGAAGTCAATGAATCTGTGGTTATTACAGAGCCAAACCTGCTTGAATGTGTTCTGCAGGATCAATAAGTAGAAGGAAACATTCCCCCATCTCACAGTGAAGCATAACCTTTGAGATCAAGTGGTCTCTGCCACCTTGCTCAATTAAAAAAACAAATTCTACAGGATTCTTTTTAGCATTTATATAGTACTTTTACAGCAAGCATGTAGATATAATGAAATATCCATCTTTTGAGCATGAAAAATATTAGATATACTTCTTTGTAGTGAAACAGGTTTGCTTTTAGAAAATTTGCTAAGCTATATTTATAGATGATTTTTGAAGCCATTAGTTAACTATTCAGAATGGTATCCAGACACTTGAAATTCACATGCAGAAATCATGTGCTGGAAACTTTCTCTTCACTGTTACTTCATTTACTCTACACAGAGTTTACATTATGTGCATAAAGAAAACATATGTATTTTCTAATTATAGAAGCTTTAATAAACATGAGCTTTGAAACATGATTTTCTCTGCATCCATAGAATCGCAGAATACACAACTACAAGATGTTCCCATATGCTACCTTTCTGATGTATATGGGACCTGACCCCAGACAAGTATCTCTACGCAGATATAGATGGGGTCTATGTAAACTTAATTCTTGAACTCAACGGAAATTGCCAGCTGTGATGATTTCTGGAATAGCAACATCCTATCATTGGAAAAAGTACAATTTCTTTCATGTAAACTAATTTAAAGCGCCTACAGATGCAAATTATGCTCAGTCATTACTTGCATGGCCTGGCCTTGAAAGGATCATCAATTTTAATTTCTTTCTACATCATAACTGAATGATTCATCTCTCAATTAATTGTCAGCCTTAAACAAATGGTGAGCTGTACACCCCACCACTATCATCCCACCTCACGAGGCTATGCATTTCAAGAAGGCAACATCTCTGCTCATCAGAACTGTTGTGGAAGAATAGAGCTATTCCTGGTGCTGTCCAGATGTGTATCTTACAGTTTTGTCCAGGCAAAATAGAGTTATATATACACCTGTTCAATGAAATTATATATTCTACCTTAACATTTTTGCAGTTATTTTTTTTCCACCAGAGAGCCTATCTGCTGTGGGAAGTACATTTGTTATTGGAAAGTATCAATCTAGCAATAATAATTGTGCCTGCAAAGTTTTCCTGTGTTAACATTTGTCATTAGCTGAAAATATATGTGTTTATATTTAAAATTTTATGAAGTTGTGTACCAGGGACATTAATGAAATCTACAGATAATGTGTGCTATGCTTCCATTTTGGAAGTTTTTATGATTTCATGAAATGCCTAATAAGAGTTTCTGGCATGATTTAGTAGCTGCTTAATATTCATAACTAAAGTTTTTACAGATAGGTATTTACAGACCTTCTCATTAATATCCCCACTGCTGTCACAATCTATATGATCATCATCATCGTAAGTGTCATCAGATGACACTTGCCAAAATCATTCCCCATGTAGTGTAGCCTGGCACTCTGCAAGTTTCCCTGCTCTCATAGAGCTCTGAGAGCTGACTCTTCCATCACAACTCCTCTTGCCCCTGATTGAGTTCTCATATCACCAATTGTACCCTGCAAGCTGCTTTTTAGTGGTCACCATACAGATTTTGGCTCTCTTAAGTTTCTCAAGTAATTGCTACCCATCCATTTTTATTTGAGTTAAAGAGAAGCTTTTTATTTGTAAAGTATGAAACCCAACTCACTATATAACCATTATCATAAATGAATGTCTGAAATAATGTGAAAAACAATTATTTGAATGGCTCAAAACTTCTTTCATGATTGGTATGTAATCTGTGTATGAAATAGCATCCTTACCTTCAGCAAATAATGTTTCTGTTAGCTCAAGGGCTCTCACTATTTGTCCTAAAATAAATTCAGGGAAAAAGCCTCAGCTTTCATCAAGTTTCTAGAAATCTGTATTTTTGACACTCTTGCATCTTCTTTATCCTAAACAACTTCTTTACACAGTCCTTTTCTTGCAGGTTTCCCCTTGAAATCAGAAGAACAGGCCACCTGCAGCAGTGGAATTCCCTACTATCCAACGTGAAAAGGGGCAGGGATAAGGAGGACACACACAAAAATACTGTCAGGTAATCTTTGTGATTTATAACTGCATTAGAAAACATTCTGTCTCTGGATTGACTAAAATATGTTGCTTTGGTAGGAATATATTTTAACTGCAGAAACAAAAATTATTATGCAAGTGAGTAGGAAACTGGTATACATGGTTTAAAGTGTGTCATCCTCATTTTATGCTTGGGTAATTTCTGTTTGGTAATAAGACTCATAGTTAGCAAGTACACCAGAGTGAGGAGGATAAGGGGACATAGGGGACAGAGCATGAATATTTTGTCTTTACATCCTGGGATCTACAGGGAGGGTGATCAAATCACAATTAACTGGAAAGTAACAGGAAACATGCTGTTGGCCAAACAGCTAATGCATGGCAGGCAGCATTCAACTTGACACCACTGAGCATTAGACACACACTATATCTAGGAGGCCTCTGGCTGGAGAAATGTTTGATGAAAGTTGCCCCTTCCCAGCTTCTTTTCAGGTGCTTGTCACAGAGGCAGGAAGCAAGCTAGCAGCAGAGCTGCTGTGTGTATGATGCAAATCATTGCTTTAGTCATAAGCCAGGTAGACCCATGGAATTCTTACATGCACTGAGTATATCCATAGTAAATCAGGATTTGTTGTGTCTTCATGGTAGGTGCAGACACATTTCATGGATGAAGCCATTTAAGGTCCTAAGTGGCCCTGTGTTGGCAAGGCTATGTGTGAGAGGTATTGGTTACTTTATACATCTTACCATACAAAAATGCAGCTGTGTTGCTGTGTTTGCAAGGGACACCTGATGGACTGGAAAAATCATCTGTGAGATGACTACTAAAAATTTAGGTGAATTTCCCAAAGCTGAAATTTGAAGTATGCTCAAATAGTAAAGACAGATTAATCCAGCACTTCTTCATGCTGTAGGTAGCTATCAGCAAATTTGCCTTCTGATGGGGAATTTGGGTGTATGACTTCAACATCCCACTGCAGGGAACACTTCATTTCTTTAAAGGGATTTTTTTTTTTTTTTTTTTTTTTTTACAATTAGGATATCATTGGTTAGGTTATGATTAGTTGTATTGAAATGCAGCTGGCTGTGTTGCATGTGTCAAGGTACAGACTCTTGCACTCTCTTCCTCACAAACAGGTAACCTGTGTCATTGTCATTGGGTGAATAAATCACATGTACACTACTGTGAGACAAGATTCCTGAGTTAATCTTGAATCTGCAATTGATGTTCTGGTTGACATTTCCAGAAGCTTCTTTTCATTTCTTGGATTCTGTAAAACCAAGAGTGGTAACACATGATAAACTTTGATCTTGAATATTTAAATGTTATTTGTTCCCCCAAATCATTTGATATCTTCTTTGTTTTCATGCAGTAAATGGTACTAGCTAATTTCTTTAAAACCACAGCCAGATGATGGGTTATATTTATGTCAATGTTAGTCACTTGCCTGACTTTTAACATGACTTAATACTTATATAGCTAATCTATTATGTGCCACTTTGCCTGGATTCCTTTTCAGAAATTGCCATTAGTGCTTAGGTAACAAAAGCACATCAACCGGTACATACTTCACCTGGAGTTGTCGAGGTTGTTATTCTTCTTAGTAGCTTTTGTACAGGTAAAAACAGATATATCTTAGAGGCTTTTATCAGTGATTGTAGAATGTATTTCAGATACCACAAATTGTGCTGTAGAACATTTTGGAATGACATTGTGCTTTCATAACATCCTATCAGCATGAAAACAATGCAGTAGCAACCACCTGATAATGACTTTGCTTTGACTTTTTGGCGGCGTAACTTTGTTGCTTCAAGTGGGCTGAAGAGAAATCAAAGTCAGGTCCGGTAAAGTTGCACAGGTGAGCTTGTAGGCTAAACAGAAACTTTTTTACTTTCTTGGAAACATTCTTAATTGTACAGGTACATGTTATTTAGTCTTCCCGGGCTTGTCTAGAAATGCATTGTGGTTTTAATGCTTGTAGTCCCCCGAGTCTTTGGCCAGCAATTTTATTTGGTTCCAAATTTCCTCTGATCCAGCACCCAAAACATAATGAACGGAACAATACTAAGCATCACTCGTAGTGGGACTCCGCTTCTTTGTTACTACTGCTCATGTAGCTTTTCACAAATTAGCTTTAAATTAGCTCTTTGGGTCCCTCTAAAAGTAGCTGCAACTGCACAGAATATAGTGCAGCTGCCAGAGTGGTTTGGTACCTATCCAGCCCATCAGTTGGCACTGAGACTCATGTTGCTGTAACTACACAACTTTGAGTAGTACCTGACCTACTTAATTTTAATTCAGTTTGATCAGAATTCAAGCTGCAGAAACCTCTTTTATTTTAGGGCAGATGAAGTCTAAGGTCCAAGTGTCCATTATCACCATGCAAAGTACAAAATTATCTATATGCTCATATATTTCTGTGAAATTATTTGCACTGTAACCTGTCCATATTATCACTAATATAAGCCTTAATTAATGAGATGACTATATGGTGGCAGCTGTTTGCAGGTATTATTTTTTTAGAAATATAAAATTTTGCTTCCCTAAACAAAGACTTTTGTTGTGTAAAGATTAGTCAAGTCTGATATAATTTTTATGTACTCTTTCTCCTTTGTGGTGGCTAAGACTGTATTTGTGGAGTCCTATAGATACCCAGAATATATAGATCATTCTCACAAAGTTAGAGTCAAAATGATGCATCTGAAAGTGTTTCCCTGGAACTACCCTGCATACCCAGCTTTAGATCTTTTTTCTACAGTCTTTGCTGGCCTGTATCATGGGAGTGTGGCACTGTATTCGTTCAGTGCTGTATTTCAGCTGCTGTTTCTGCACTGGATATCCTGGTAATGACTTCCCTGATTATCCTTAATTGGAAGCACTGCCTGTTTAACCAGTTTTCTGCAGGCTATGTTGGCTTGCCAATATACCCTCCTCCGTGCAGCTCCAGTGCTCATGGTTCCATCCTGGACAGAATGAAGAAATGACAAAGCCATGAGGGCTTTGAAATGTAGAAGCAGCTCACCTCTCCTCTGCTGCTATGAGCAGTAGCAGACCCTTGACTAAACCAGCAAAGCAGTACCTGCAGCACACATCTGGCTAAGATTGCTTGCTTGTTTCAACATTCATCTCTTTGATTGAGCCCTCTTTACTCAGTATTCAAGGCACATTAGAGAAAGAAGGAACAGCTGACTTACCCAGGTGCCCTCTTTGTAATTGTTGTGGTGATAAGAATTCAAGAAATTTCCTGCTGCCCCAGCTATTTGGTGTCTGTGGCTGGGGCAATTGGAGCAACTGCTTGGAAAGAACATACGAGCCCATCCGCATCCTGATGTTCATTCCCTTTTTAACTCCTTTGGAGTAAAAAATTTTGGATTAGGAATATCAAGGGAACATTCCTGTCTCTTCATCTTAGTATCCCTTTATGGACCTATTGTCCATTAATATATGCATCTGCTTTTTGAACCTATTGATACTCTGCTTCCACAAACTCCTACAGTCAGTCTGGAAGGGAAGAATTCAGCTTAAAAAACCACGGTTGCAGAAAGGTAAGCAAGCTTTCTCAGTGCTTTATGAAAAGTAATTTCTGCCATAAATATAATTTATTGATATTTTGACTTCTTACTGGAGGTGGGTAGCTACACAAACCCTGAAATCAGCAGAGCAGAGATATCTTCAATCTATATTGTAAGAAACTGAACACAAGAAAGGCAGTGGTTTGTCAGTCAAAAGTATGGCTAGCCTTGGGTTTCATCCAGTCTCTTTTTCTAACACTGGCCTCGATGCTTAAGGTAGATCATAAACAGAAGGAATACCTAAACTATTATTTTCCCAGCACTTTTCCAAAGCTTCCAGTCATTTGCAACTCAAATATATCCAGATCCAAAACTGGTGGTCCAGATCCAGAAGTAGTTTAATAACACCTTGCTGGATTTTTCTTTCACTTGAATTATCTAATTGCTTTTTGACTCCCTACAGTCTGGGTACCCAAAACACTTTGTGACAGCATATTTCCACCATAGGAACTCTTCTAGTTCTAGTAGTTGCACTAAGTTGAGAGTGCCTTATCAATGTGTGTAACTGTGTAGATAAACCCATTATTATATTAAAAAGCAAAATCAAAGTGTGTTTGAGATGTGAAAAGAAGGGAATGATTTGTTTTGATTTATTAATTTGAATTTTTTAGTAAAGCATGGCATGCATGGACCAACTTCCTTATTCCTATTATATTAATGATGAAAGTATATTATAATCAAACACCTGATTATATTAATAATGAAACACAGAAGAAAGTTTGGTGTAGGTTTCCAAATATACAGGCAAGTTATATAATTTGCACAGCTATAGGCATACATAGGTTTACATATATGTGGAAACAAAGGTCCTTTTTATGGTCACAGCTTGTTTGTGTGTTTCCAAATGTAGAGAAGTGGATTAAACTTCTGAAAACAACAGTCCTGGTTCTACCAGGCCCTTGAGAATATTCTGTGTTTTAAATGAGAGTTCCTTCCTGCTGGAGCCCATGGTAGCATTGAAGTGCTTATCCAAGAAAGTCAGGCTTGAGCCTCCAGCCCCAGCACTAAACTGGAGCCTTTTGATAAAGCTTGGAGGGTGGAGGAGTATGGAGAGGGTTTGTAAACAGCTGAAGTGGACCCTTGTGGGTTTAATGTTCCATAACCAGTTCAAACAGAGCAGCAACTGAAAACCCCGGATGTCATAGTTACGCAACAGCTCCTTCAGAAAAGCAGCTTTAAGTTTTCAGTGGGCTTTATAATAAAGAGCATGCATGAAATGTTCACCCACAGATAGTGAAGTGTCTGCTTTGCTAACAGTACTCACCCACCATCAGCTCTCAGCTCATCTTTTCATAGGAATAGAGATGGATCTAATATTCTTCCTCCCTAATGCATGTTTTTACATTACCCTTATGTTGTTGTGTGTGGGTTGTGTATAGCAGACTTAATGCAGCAATTTCTAGACTTGCATCCATTTAGTGCCTTTTCTGTTCTTAAAGAAATGCTATACTGAGTGCAAAGTTTGAGGCTTTTTTCCACCTGAGGTAAGCTTGAGGACTTTGAACAAAAGAAAGGTTTATTTTGAAACTAACAGAAGTCCCTAGCTAGCAACAAACCTTGCTGTGGCAGAACCTGAGAAAAACAAGTAGCTGGGGCCTGCTCCTGCAGTGTTCAAGCAGGCAAGGTGCTCGCAGTAATTTCTTCATAGGCTTTCTGCACTCAAGGTCTTGAACAGTTTTGTGAGTGTGTGTTGGTGAGAGGCCACTGTATGTGGTTTTTCACAGTTTGCAGGGTCCTACTCCATGCCTGTGAATCAGAAGAAGCAAAGTCCCAGGGTGATACCTACCCTACAGGCTTCATGGCACAAAGTTGGAATGAGCCTCTGTGGTCCATTAAAGCTTTACATTTTTTAATATATGGAAGGTCTTCCATGTATCACAACATCAAGATCTTCTACTGCATGTGCAGAGACTGGATGTGGCACTCAGTGCCATGGTCTAGCAACCGCAACGGTGGTTCAAGGGTTGGACTCGATGATCTCTGAGGTCCCTTCCAACCCAGCCAATTCTATGATTCTATGATTCTATCTTTTGAACTGAATGTGGCACCTACTTGGGGACTGAATGTGAAATATAAATGAATGTATCAGTTATGTGGGGAAAATACAGAGACTGGGAACAGTGAGTTGTGGGGCCTGTGATGCACCTCCATGTCACTATAATCTTGATATGTTGTGTGCTTAGAACAAAGTCAACATTTTGTGCTAGTGGAGATGAAAACCTGTTAATCAGTATTTAGCACAGCCCAAAATTTGAACCAGTGTGCTGGGCACCTAAGGTATCCTGGCAACTACTAGGCAAACCACAAACTCTTTACCTATTTTCAACAGACTTTTAGTTATTCCATCATCCATGTTTCCTATTTCAAATTGAATCTAATATACCATAGTTACTAATTTAAAACCAAACTCATCTTTCTTCATAATATATATATATCTATATTTTATAGAGTTCTCTTCAGTGTCCTTGATGCAGGAACATGAAATGTTTTTTTAAGCAGATGGGTTTAGCTGAGCACTGTAGTATACTGACAGCTACTGTTTAAACCAGGTGGCAAGGACCCGTTTTCTCTGGAAGAGATAGATGACAGCAAATGATGCTGGTGAAAGCCTCAAAGAATTGAGAAATGATGAATTGCCCGTTCTGCTCCCTTCCATATTATGCCTTTTTCCTAGATACTTTTGGTGAGGGAAAGGTTGTATTATAGGAAGGAATAGGCTAATTCATCACATTTTTTTTCCTGCAGCCTCCATTGTCAAGTTCCAAAGGGTCCCTACAGGAAAATTAATACATATTCTCATTCGAACTGAACTGACAGAATTTGTCTACTGGAGTAGAGATACTTGTAGGATCTAATTCACTTCCAGTTTTGGATGGTGAATGGCTCTTCACACTGGACTAATGCAAATGTTCTTGCCTGTTTTGAGTACAGAGTCCTCATACTGAATGTATTCCATTCCATCTCCCTTTCAAATGGAAGGACCATACAACAGGACAGATAAATAGAGTTTGTTACTATTACTTAGCATTCTGGTGACTGTTTGATTTATCACTGTCACAGTTTAGGCCCAGCTGGTATCAACCAGACTTCCACCCACTCACCTCCCTCCCACCATGGGACAGAGAGGACAAAATCCACCTTAAGGTTTAGTATTTGAGACAAGGTCATGGAGGTTTTCATTCTCCAGTTACAGTAACAGGAAAAAAACAGGTTCAATTTAGGAAGGAAAAAAAAAATTAATATACAAGGAGAAAGAGGAAACATGGCCAGATCTTAACACCTTCCAGCCCCAACCCTCCCATCTCCCCGGTCCCGGATCCCTTCCCTGCTGCCTCCCCCTCAGGGCACAGGGCAGGGGCAGGGGGGTTTAGGGTCAGTTCCCCACACGGTGTTTCTGCTGCTCCTTCCTCCTCAGGGGGAGGACTCCTCACACAAGGGGTCCCTCTCCCGGGAGAGTCCTTCAGGAACCCCTGGGACACGAGTCCCTCCCACAGGTGCAGTCCCTCAGGCACAGACTGCTCCCGCCTGGGCTGCACACAGAGTCACAGCTGCTGCAGGAGCAGTCACCTCCTCTGACACGGGGTCCTCCCTGGATGCAGATACACATCTGACCCTCTCCATGATCCTGCACAGGCTGCTGCTTCATGTCTGCCCAGCTGTGATACTTCAGGGGCTAAAAATCCACATTTACCCCACCGTGGTCCTTCACGGACTGCTCCACAGTGCTCCTACATAGGCTGCAGGGGCAGAGCTGCCATCTCACCATGGGCTGTGGGGAAATCTCTGCTCGAGCATCTTTCCCTCTCCTTCATTGACTTTGGTGTCTTTTCTCTGGCATTGCTCTCTCACTTAATCCTCTGCTCTGCCCAGGGTCTAGTAGGAAATTCAAATGAGCTCATTTTTAAAGATAATTTTTGAAAACTGATTATGAGTTATGATTTTAGAGGCATGCTGAATCATGGTTTTTGATTGTACTAGGCCAAAAATAGTGCCTAATTTGAGGCGAGTTATTAAAATGGAGAAAATAACCAGCAGTTCTTACCTTGTGGGGCAAACTCTCAGAAAGAGTGACATTCGATGCCTGTGTTTGCCTAGGCAATAGCAACATAGGACTGGACCTATCAGATCATCTGTGGAAATGATTATATTCAGTTCTTGCTACCCAAGTCTCTGTTGTTACACAGAAAAGAAAGTGCAATGCGGGGAATTGTTAAATTGAGCCCCACAGCCTGGCGCAGACTCAACTCTCTCGTCTCTTAAAAATGACGTCCATCTAGTGGACATAACTTGATATAACAGTGGCACTCTCTACATGTACAAACGTGATTTGTTTTTTTTTTTTAAAGGAGATAGGTTTATTTCCAAATTCTTGAAGCCTGCAAGAGTTTCTCTAATGGGCTGCTTTCCTCACTAAGCCCATTGTTCTTGATGAAGAGGTTCCCATTTTGTTTTCAGATTCTTACCTACATTCTGACAAGGGTGCTGGTCTTTCCTTCAAGTCTGGACTTTGACTGGTCTCCTGATGATAAATTTACCAGAAGAGAAAAAGTGGAAATTTTGGATAAGAGTGGTTGATCAGTATATGAGAGATTTGAACTGTATAAATGAGTTAAAAGCTCGCTTCTGCAATCTCTCTATGTTCTTCAGGAGACATTACACAAGGAAGACTCTGGAGAGAATTAAATGAATCCTCTTATTTGTGTGCACTAGATCTTGCTGCCTAGGAGATGTAGAGCTGGCATATCTAATAGCGCAGTGTACCTGAACTGTGGTTAAAAATAGGAACCCTGTGAAACAGAAAAGTGAAGTCCTGAATTAGTATGATTAACAAACAGGTTTTTGTATCAATTTTATTGATGAAGAATAATTGAGAGTATTCTAAGTCTCTCATCATCTTGACTTCCATAGCCCATGGAACTAATCATAGGTCAGGGAACAAGAAACAAATCACAAGCCATTTTGAAAATGTGTGATTTTGAGACCATCTAATCAAAATTACTAAAAACTGTTTTGCAATACAAAATCAAAGTGTTTGGCTGCCAGAAATGAGAATCCTTCTCATTTCACATTGATCCCCCCCCATGTCAAAATGAAAGAGTAGCTGTGTTGCTGCCTATATGTTTCAGTCTCCTGCTCTCCCTGGAGCCTCTCTTCACCCATGCTGCCTGAGTGAAGCAAGGAACTGGTAGATCCATGTCTCTGAATCCCAGCCAACACAGTGATCATTTACTTCAGTTGTTTAACAGAAGGTTGGTGACCACTGTGCAACTAGAACATGGTTGCAAGTCTTGCTTTCATGGCCTCTGACCACTGAATGTCCTGCTGTGCATGCCCTTTTTCTCCTTCAAGTATCTGTATCAGGCTCATTGGTTACCCAGTTATCTGAGGGAGGCTGTTCCCTTTTTATCAACAGAAAGTTCTGTAAAGATTTGTGTCACCTTTGCTCTAAAGCTCTGGAAGATCTGCCCTCAGTTTGGAGAGGTAGAAATCTCATGCCAAAGAGTTCTTTTTTCCAGATAGTTTTCAGTATGGAGCATTAGAGTCTTTCCAATGTATACCCTGGAGTGAGCTCCAAGCTCTGACCATGGCAGAAAGCAAAACAGAGATCAGAACTACTGGTTCTTAGGATCTATTTTGATATCTTTTTACTCTATAGATGCTATTTAGAACAAGGGGAATATCTCTGCCAAGGTTAAATATTCTGAGAAAAGAACAACTACTGTTATAAATATTGCAATATGCCTAAAGGATACTTTTTTCTTAAATGGCATTAATTTTAGAACTCCCTGGAGTACTGTGTCACATGAAGTGATTTAGTGTCTGGAGACAAACAGTACAGTTAACATTGCCATTTACTCTTGGCCATTTTTCTCCCTTATGCCCAAACTTTACAAAATTTAATAATGTAAGATATCTGGCAGTCTGATATCTGTCCATCTTGAGACACAATGAAGAGAATCAGAAATAGAGCAGCTGCATGATTTCTGAACTATCTTGTTTTTATAGGCTCTTACATAAATCTTTTTTTCTTCTGATTCTGTATTTACCAAGTCAAGGGCCTATCTCATTGTTCCATTAATACACTACCTGAATTCACAGCAAACTAGTGAAATATGGCAATAAATCTTATTAAATGTTATATGTGAAAAATAGGTCAGTCCAAAATGCTCTCCTAAGAGAGCCCTATCCCTCTCAAGCAGATATCAATGGGAATAAGACAATTTGCAGTGAGAACAGCTAACTTTTTAGATTGGTGATATTTAAATTGCATGGTGCAAATGTCATTCTCTGGGTAAGCGAGATTTTTCAGATGAGCAAGGTATAAAACCACTGATGGGATGTGTGAGTCGAATGGACAAATGATCCCACCCTCATTCCTATCTCTCTCATCCTTATTCCTGGCCGGACCCTATGCAGGGCAAGGCTACAGAGGCTGCCTCCATGCTTTCAGAAACCAACAGCCTGTGAGCTACAAACATTAGTCTGCCTTTGATCCAGCTCATTTAAAGTATTAATTTTCATACTTTGGTTTGAAGGGATAAGATGCTGCATTTTAAAAAATGTGTTCTGTGCCTTAGTACGGGTGAGGTACCTGTCTCATTTGTCTTTCATAATTTGCAGCTCTGAGTGTTTCTGAGAGCACTTGGACTGCCCCTCTCCTGTATTGCTTCCCATTGTGCAACTGTTGATACACCTTAGAAAGAGCCTCTTTGCTTGCCACATTATAATTTGTAACTAGGCTGACCCTGTTTATTTTCAAGATCCTATTATATTCAAGAGATACAGGTAGGCTTTCAGATGCTTCCCTCCACCAGGCAGGCATTGTAGCTGACACCTCTCAGCTTTCTCCTGGCTCTTGACTGCCTCAGGACGGGGCTGACAGGAGCCTCCTCAGCACTGTCAGGAATGAGGTGTTTCTTGGCACATGCAGAAGCTGAATACTGGGCACCTGGAGAACTTTAAAATTGAAATAGGTACCTAGGTTGGTTTAAGAGCCTTCAGAGCTGGGCAGCAGTCGAGCAGAGGTTTTTAGAATCGCTGTTTGTAATTGCAGCTGAGTTCTGCTTAGCTGCCTGCTGAGGTACCTAAGTACCTTTTTGGGATCTGAACCTAAGGATTTTTTTTAACTTTCTTATGCATTAGATAATAAAGAACTGGCAATAAAGGAGTCTTACTTAAATGGCTTAGCTTATTGAAGAGAGCTACAAATCAGCCTCATTTCCTCCTCCAGAGAATCGTTAGGTCATTTGTTACAAGGGTGAAGGGAGTCTCTGCAGCATTTCATGGTAGAAGCATGTGGGGCTGCTCTATGGAGAGCTCTGTTCGGTTGTTTACAAACCATGTGCATTAGATTGAGCATCCCAGTTGGATGTTTAGCTTGAAAAGCAATATGTCAGTTGCCATTTAATTAGGACTCTGCAGCTCACCTTTCTCAGATGCTGCTGCTTGTTAAAGCATTCCCTGATTGGGAATATGCAGATGCTGTTGGTGGAAGAAAGAGTTGCCTTTAGTCAGAGTAAAAGGCCTTCACCACCTCTAACTTGGCCTTGTGGCAATAGACTTGGACCCCAGGGGTTAGGAGTGAGGACAGATGAGACAAACAGGCTTCTATTCTCCTTCCAAGGAAAAACCTATCAGCGAGGGGTGTTGCTGTGCTTCCTTGGCCAGGAAAGGAAATGTTTCTCCATCACTGGCTGTGTATCCTGCTAGTATTACTTCTTGGAGTTTCTCTGCAAGAATTTCAGGAACAGGTGAACTACTTCTTTTTGCTGCTCGCTTATTTGGGCGGGGATATGAGGGCAATAGCAAACAAAAATGTTGGTGTTTAATACCTTGGAGAGAGGCTTGCAAGGAATAAGTTGTGTACAGCAAAAGAGTGTGGCTCATTCTCTTGTGGTGCAGCCTTCTCTCATTTGGAAGGCAGTTAGTATTCACCAATTTAAAGGCTTCAAGACTGCACTTCTCAAAAAAAGGCTTCCCACTATGCTCTACTGAAATTGTAGATACTTCTGAAATAAACTGTGCCATTCAAGTGCCCTGGATTTTTATCAGTGTTGTTAACTAATTTCTGTCTATCTAATTTATTGCTGCAAGCTTAGAAAAATCCCAAAACTGGAAGCCCTCACCAAAACTGGTGGTACTGTTGGAAATTATGGGACTGAAATACTTGGAGAATGAAAGTGTCTATTCATGCTTTGCTGTAGTAGTCTCTTAGCCCTTCTGGTTTGTTTACCTCAGATGTATCTTGTCAAGGTGATAATTCTTTGTCTTACTTTGACATATGAAAGGTGAATTTACACTTATATTTTTACGTAGAAAAACTAAAATTGATGCAATAAAACACCCACCTCCTCCAAAAAAAAGAAATTCTTTATATGTTGGATGTACAGAAGAATACTATTTCCTTTTAGATGCTAAGGTTGATGCATGTATATGAATAGGGTTGAGGACTGTTACATATGTTAGAAAAATTCCATTACAGAGGAAATAAATGGAACTTAATCTCTATGTCTCTTATCCCCAACTTTGGGAATATTATTTTTATTCAGTAATTTGCTTTAGCTTTGCTGCAAGCGAAATACATTCTACATTATTTCCACCCATCCTCTGGCTTTCTGGGAAGTGAAGATTTGTCACTTTGAGCAATATGCTTCCTCTTTTAAGTTGCCTTTTCCAGACAGTCTTAGGATGCTGGATTTTCTTACTTGATGACCTGCTTTTTTGTTAAGGTAATCACAATCTGTAGTATAGAGATGCTCATGGAGTATGGACTAATAGTGCCAATGAATCTTGTTCCTTATGGGAGACCAAAAAAAGCTTCATGACTTAAACCCATGCCTGAACAGCAAAACTGGTGGCCAGGATCTTCAGCAGATGAAGTCCACAGCCTCTGTATCTCCAGCTCTAAAAAAAAAAACCAAAACAAAATGGTTGTGATAGTTCAAATAGTCATTGTGGAAACTAGTGTACTTGTGTATAAATATTTTACACATTTTACTATGCAAAATATTTATTCCCTAAAAATTAATTACTTGCTTTCCCATTCATACAGGGTTTCCTCCTTTTGTGATTGGAAAGGAATGATTCCACAGGTGACAGAGAAGAGCTGGTTAAGTGTTACTGGCATTTTATTTATCAAGAGACTGGCAATAATCAAAATATTTTTTTCAGGTATTTCATTCACCAGAAGCATTTGTTCTTTAGTTGTGCAAAGAAAAAACTAATGAAAAGCCTATGATAATGATATCACAGGAGCAATATGAAAAAGAAACTGAAATGTGACAGTCTTGATTAATATAGTAATCTAGTCAATCTATAGTAATCCAGTAATTATATTATTATTAGATTAATACAGTAATCTAATAATAGTAACCTCATAATCTTGAGGTTATCTTGAGCAAATTACATCGTTACTCTAACAGATAGTCTTGGTAAAAAGACCAAAATAAGACCCAAGCAGTTGTTGAACTGTGTGTTGCAGGAGCAAAACAACTTTTCATTTGTATTTAACAGATACATTTAGAGTTGGGAAATGGCGTGTGGTATTAAAAACATGGCAGTAAATGCTTTCATTTAGGGCAAAGAAAGGATTTGTGTTGCTCTACTTCTTTGAACAACATCGTTCACCAAACGCTCCTATAGTCACTAATCATACCAAGTAAAATATAAGGAGGGTTGCTGCTTGAGTTATTATAGAAACCACTTATTTTAAGCAGCAGGAAAGGAGAAGAAACCTCAGGTGAGTTGGATGTAGTATTGCAATTACTTTGTTTCATGAGTACTTATCTGAAGTAGCCTGCCTGGAAAGGATGGATTTGCTATGTCTGATGACAAAACTGTATGGTTGCAATAGAGGTCTGAGGATAAGGCAGGATCCTTTTAACGTGTAAAATCATTCCTGTTTTCCTGCAGATTGCATTAGCTGACTACAAGACTTGAGGAGGCGAGGGGGGCAGAAATGTTATGATCATTGTTTTACTGAGTTAGACCTAGCTCGGATTGTTCTCTCTGTCCTATTAACCATATAGATACATGTGTCTGTGCTGACATGAGGCTAAGTAACGTAAGCAAGGAGATGTTTGGGTTTTTTGTGTTTGGTTGGTTGGTTGGTTGTTTTTTTAAATGGCAGTAGTGGCTTAATTGTCATC
The DNA here is from genome assembly GCF_003957555.1 of Calypte anna. Classification (NCBI taxonomy): domain Eukaryota; kingdom Metazoa; phylum Chordata; class Aves; order Apodiformes; family Trochilidae; genus Calypte; species Calypte anna. The sequence goes on from NC_044244.1 coordinate 94,574,478, forward strand.
AAAAGCTGTAGCCCTACCTTGGGGACTGCTGGACTGGATCAAAACCTCTGCACTTAGCTGATGCAAACATGCTCTGCTACAAACTCACTTTGCTGGTTCAGATTTGTTCTAAATGTGCTGCTGGGCTAATGTTTTGTAGTGGGCTTCATGCCAGGCCAGGCATTGTCAGCTTGCCCACAGCTGCCTGAAACTGGCAGACACTCTGTATCTTATTCTGATTATTCATCAAAAAAGTGTTGGAATGCATGCCATTCAGCAGTTACAGGTGGTGTATCAAAGGCTGGAGGACCACTGTAATATTCTGTGAGTGGCTATGCTGGTGACAACAGAACTCAGTTCCAAGCAAAGTGTCAGTCAGCATTGATGAACTGGTCACTGGTCTTCAGTCGGCAGAATAATAAACTCATATTCTCACAGGCTTTTCAGTCATCAGGAGCCACAGGGCTTTGTCCTCAATTGCTTCATGTTCTTTGCTTTTGCTGCAGCTCCAGAGTTTGGCAGAGGGAGCAGGGAGTGAGTCAGTGAACAATCTGCAGCCAGTTAGGGACCAAAGCAACCTTCAGGGTACTGGGAGCAATGTTGAAGCACCCCTGTTTTGGGACACCTACTGTACCAGCTGCAAGCTCGACAGAAGACTGCAATGTGCTTTTTTCCCAGGAGTAGGAGGATGGAAGAAAAAATCATCATCCAGCATCTGAAGGTTTCAATCAGTTTTATACTGCTTTCTTACAGTTATTCCTCAGCTGTTTTGCACTTCCCTCACAGATTCAACAGGGCCCCAAAATTCAACTGCAGAGATGGAAACATGTCTAATAATATATTATGAAAAAGACATGGTGAAAAATTCCAGTATAGATTGAGGATTTTAATGCCAGATTGTGCCCTGGGATTCCAATGCATATCTTCCATTAAAGCCATTAAAACTGTTCCCATTTCAAGGAAGAATTTGGACTTTTGACGCTATTCCCTCTTTTTCTGTGGGAGCCAAATATTTCTGTGGTAACAGAAAATATTATAACAAGAATAAATATAATGCCTTTAGGCATTAAAATGAATAACAGTCCTTGATCTCTTTTGCTGTAGATTACAGGCACGAGATGTGAAAGCTGTTAGTGGCTTGAAGAAGGATATTTGCTGTAATTGACGCTGCAGCTTTGCTTCTATTACAAAATATGAAAGAGATGACTAGAGAGTTGTCCAGATCCTCGCATTATATGGAGAGGTTGCTATGGAATAAGTCACAATTGTGACTTTAACCAGTAATTTGTTGTATTTCACCACCATTTGAATCCAAGGGATTTCTAAAATCTTGGGGTGACATACTTGCATCCGCACAAGCTGCTGCCTCTGACTCCAGAGGGGTCAAAACCTCAGTTGTGAGTGTGTAATTTCTACATGTATAATGGAAATGTTAAGCCTGTTATCTGTAGTCCCAAGCTGCCATATGAATGAAAATGGCATTGAATAAATGGAACACCTATTTTTTCCCAAACACCCAACCCTTCAGTTTCCATATTGTTTCAAATTGAAGTAAGGTAAGTATGTACAGAGAGAAACTTTGTCCTCAGGAAAGGAGGTATCTCTCACCCCTCTCTCTCTGCCCGAATGTCTGGGGTAGTCTGTTGCCATTCCTTTTCTTCAGGAGTGAAAGTTAGTGCCTGCCTGCCTCCATCTTGTGTATCTTACCTAGAAGATTGGGAGACCCTGAGCTCAACCCAGGAGTTTTGGGGTCTCTGTTGCTTCCTATGCTTCTGGAACTTGCACTATATCAGCTGGCAGTGCAGATCACAGTGGTGAGGGTGCTACAGCTTTACAGAAACATACCTAGCAGCCCTTGTAGGTCCCTAGGTCACGCTAAAATCCTTGGCTGGGCTACCCAGCATCATGTAAGCTGGTGTGAAACCTTTAGAAATATCTGTGTGACAAATTCCACCAGAAACCTTACTTGCTATAGAGGGTGTTTGTCAAAACTGAGTCATCTCCACTAAAATGCTGTTTCATCAAAATTGAATTTTTTTTGTTGTTGTTTTTTTGATCCATCTCATCAGAGAATTGCCAGCCAGTTGTGAAAAAACATTATTTTTACCCTTTCTATACAAGGCATAGATAATGCGTGGTGTTTATTTCCCCATGATGCAGTGCATATCTTCAGGTCTGATCTTTTCTTTTAAGAAAAAATAACATGTTAAATTTTTGGCTGTTGAGCAAATAGGAACAGCAAAGCCAAGGGGCTTTGTAAATAGTAGCCACAGCTATTAAGGGTGTGGTTTCCAATGATTTAAATATTTACATAATGCCAGAAGAGAGTGAGACAAGGTGGGGGGTGGGGAAATAAAGGAGAGCACTTGTTTATTTTAATCTCTGTGGAACTGCTGAGTCTACTGAGTTGTGTCCTCAAATAAATATTTGAAAATAATTTCATAGTGATGAGAAGGGAGGAGGACCCTTGCTTCTTCTTGTTATTGTTAAAAAGGTTTGAAAGGCTTGTAACTGCTTTCCAGCATTTATTTAAACCTCTACATAAATTTTCTGATCTGTGGTTGGGGCGAGCACCCTCAACGCCAATAGAGTAAGATCATTGCAACTGAAACAAACAAATGAATTCTTGAAGAGCCTGTGGAGAGATTGCTTCTGCCACGTTGTTGCACTTTTCTTCTGTCCTCCAGAGCTACAGTTTACCAGACAAGTTGCGTTCAACTGATGTTAAAACCTGAAGAGCTGCTTTACCAAGTGTTTGGTTGTGGTGCTTACTTTACTGCTCTGTGAAGATTTTCTGGTCTTTATTTCCATGGTTGCCCTTAGCATCTTGGAAGTCCAGCTAGTCCAAGAATCAGTGTAGCCTGCTGGATTTGAGAAGCTAGAATACAGACCAAAGATGGATGAACTTTAATTAAAATACAGCCAGACATTTCCTTTTTTCATTACAGAAACAGACTGTGGCAAAAAGCTGGACTGTTTCTCTTCTGTGAAGATCTCACCCCAGTCATATCTTACCCTATCTCTCCTTTTGTCAGTGTGATGCATCTGCATCAGCAAGCTGTGCTTTTCATTCCAGAATGTTGAAAAGGGACAACAATATGTTACAATGTGTTGTGGGAGGAGCCATTCTTGCTCCTGAAGCTCGACGGGCTGCTGGTCTCTTCCAGGACTCCAGCCACCACACAGCGCTTCCAGGGTAGAAGTGTAGTGGGAAGAGCCTTTCTTGCTCCAGAGGCTCGACGAGCTGCTGGCCTCTCCATGCCTCGCACCAGAGTGAGCTGAGGTGCCTTCTGTGGGTGTGTGTCCCACCTTTATTGGCCCCCTGGTCTTGCCCATGCCCAATAGGGGCCTATCCTAATCAGGCACAGGTGGACTCACACCCACTCACTGGCAATTCAAGGCACCTGGTTGACAATGTCTCTCTACAACAATGTCTTCTAATAAATCTCCAAATCTTATCAGATCTCACATTTCATCCTGTCTGCTCTTTCATGCTTTCTTTTACAATTAATCTAGTAGTGAAAATTATCAATTTCCTTGTGAAATTCCCAACTTCCTATGCTTCTGAAAAAAGTAACCCTCTATGTACTCCCAGGTATTGTTTTGGTTCTGAAAATTGAAACTACATGCAGATTCTTGTGAGATGGAGAGGAAAGAGTTGAAAAAGTGCCAGTTTTACCCCAAGTGTCTCATGATCCTTGAATACTGAGAGCAGAAAGCAATACAAAAAATATCTGGAAATGCAGCCACTTACCACTCTTTTCTATGAATTCCAGATTATGGGCCAAACTCTCTGTTGACATAAGCAGATGCTTATCTAATGAAGTCACTGCAGTTACTTCTACTTATGCCAGAGGTGAATTTGTCCCTATTTTTGGAACATGCTAGTTTTGTGCTACAGCATTGGCACACTTTATCATGACAAAATCCTTTTCAGTGATGGCTGCATGCCACTGGCTGACTGACACGATGCATCATGTCAAACATCTGCCTGATAATGGCCCCATTCTGCTTTTTTGACATCATGAATCATGCTGCTGTATTGTGCCCAAAGGGAACCTATAAGAATTGTGGCAGGATCTGATAATAAGGAGTGAGTGCTAATTGAATATCCCTGCATTTTGGCATCCTGTGGAAAACAGTGATATCTATGGTAGCACATCTATAAATCTCTTGCAAGTGTTTCACATACATGGGTATGCAGTGATTGCTCTTGTATACCCCCCTGAATATAGAGGATCAGCACAGTAATTGATAAATCACTTTCTATTTTTGTCTGATTTTGCTTTGAGGACCAATTGTAGATTTTCTCCTAAAAAAACAAACAAACAAACATGGTTGGTATGGAAAGAACTTGTTCCTGTTCATGATTTTACAGACTTGTTCTGTTACTCTTTATGTAAGTGTGGAAGGGTGCTTGGTTTTTGTTTGACTGTTGGGTTGGGGTTTTGGTGGGTTTTTTTTGGGGGGGTGTTTTTGGGTTTGGGTTTGTTTGTTTGTTTGATGGACTAGAATCGAGTCTTACTGCCTTTGCATCTGAAATCGTTTTACCTCTCACAGAATGGTGACAGGAAACATGTTTCACAATCCTCTGCGGCAACCAGGACAGCTTCCCTGAGAGGATCTGCGAGGGTGGATAGCAGGATAGCAGCCAGTCGTCCAAATGTGAGGAGGCCGGGTGCCAGGAGACGGAGCGGCCGGAGGAATGCCTGGAGGCAGCCTGGCCCTGAGCTCGGGTAAAAACCTCCAGGTCAGGATCAGGCGGGTGTCCAGGAACAGCAGACTTGAGGAGGTGGTACTTGTTACTGCCGATTGATGGCCTCGGGCTCCTGCAAACTTTGCTGTCGGGATAATATTCTGCCTTAGGTTTATTTTTGCAGTAGGAAACAAGGGAAAACAGATTTCTGCAACTAATACAGGCCCAAATTGACCAGATAGCAACTAAAACTTGGCTTTTATGTTTCCCCAGAGAAACCATTTAGAAGCCCATAAAGTTGGTATAGCGAAGTGTAAGCTGGATGTGTATTGTACCCTTGCAGAAATTTCTGACTGGTTCAAAGCTTAATATTTAAGATTGAATCCATTCAGGCAGATATACAAAATGCAACAGGAACCAATTACCAGAGTCCTATTTTTAAAAGTACATAGCTACCTTAAAATTTGTATGCTTAAAACTTTAAAAAAGAATTAAAATCGTTTAAAAAATTAAATGTGCCTGAAGAAAATTGGATTTTTTTAAAAAGTATTGCAGTTGAATGTTTTGGAGAAATGCTTTCTGTAAACAGGGAATGCTATTGAGGTCAAACAAAGATATTTAAACCTTCTGTATTAGTCTAACTGTTCCGGCCAAGGAAATGTGTGTTTGTGTGTGTGTGTATAACTACAGAGAAAAGAGCATAAATTTAGAATTTTTGATTGAAGGCTATGTTTTTGGCTACTATTAAATGAAGGTAAACTTTAAACCATTTTTTTTCCCAATAAACTTGAAATAATTCTTCTTAGGCCAAATGAGAAGAAAATGAGAGTGAGTGCAGTCATTTCCAGGATCATAAGCCAGGATAATGCTAACAAATCACACGTGTAGCCTTTTCCATGTGAGGAATGGTATCAAAAGACTTCAAGTGCGGGACTGCAATAGGGTGGCTTGCAGGCAAAAATGTGCATACAGGGGTAAGCTGTGGATATATTTGAGCAGGACTGGAGCCACTACCACGAGATCCTGACTTTCCACATATTTTTTTTTGAGTACGGAAATGTACTGAATAGAGTCGGTTTTTTGTTTTTGGTTTTGGTTTTTTTGTAATTATTATTATTATTTATAAAACATTGTGGACCAAATGTGGAAAGAGAATTCCCGGGCTAGTTGAAAACGCATCCAACCTGTCAGCTTCTATGGGACAAGTGGGTTCCTTCTTCCTTCCCGATGAATTTCTAGGGCCAGTCCCTCGGAGCTGAAGCATGGCTGATGCAGGAACGCTTGACTGCGGAGAGTCCATGCTGCTTAAGCTGACCCGAGCTTCTCATGGACCCAAACCCGGCACCGAAGCAATGGGGACTCGCATGGGAAGCGAATAAATGAATATTCATGGCCGGCAAACCTGTCCCACAGTCAAGCCCAGCCGCCGGACCCTCGTCCCGGCCCTTCAGCGGGATGGGTAGGGAGGAGGCGCAGGTGCTGCGCGCCCGCGGAGCCACCGCGAGGGGTGCGGGAGGGGCTGGGGCGCGGTCCTGATCCCCGCCCCCGCGGCCGTCGCCGCTACCGCCGTCGCCACCGGGGCGCCCCGCGCTGCCGCCGCCGCTCTATAAGTGCGGGCGCGGGGCGCGGCGGCCGCCGAAGATGCGCTGGCAGCCGGGGCTGCGCGGCGCCTCGCCGCGGCCGCCCTGCGCGGAGGAGAGAGCTAAGAAGAAGGAGGAGGAGGCGGCGGCGGACAAGAAGGAAGAAGGGGGAAGTGGCGCGGAGCGGCCGCGACCGAGGAGGCTATGAGCTGCTCGGACGTGGCTATGCAGCAGCCCGCCTCGGCGGCGTGCGGGGAGCCCCGCTATCTGGCCGCGCCCGCGGCGGGCTACCCGCAGGTGAGCAGTAGGGAGGGAAGGGTTGCGCGGGGTACCGTGCAAGTCGTGGCGGTGGGGCAGACTACAGGATGGGAGAGCATTTTTGGGGAGCCCCCCCCTTCAGTGGGCTGCATAGCGCATCGCTGGCTGGCCGGGGCGGGGACCTCCCGGCCAGCCAGCGATGCGCTATGCAGCCCCCGGCCTGATTTGGAGATGCGGGGAGCTGGTGAGGGTGCCCCAGAGCAGCGGAGCCTGGTAAGACCTTTTCTAAACAGGAAAAATATTTTTTTCCTAAATTCTTGTATTTGGGGGGTGGCTGTTGGCTTGCTCCACTGGAGTAGCGAGGGGGGAGAAAGTTAGTTCTTGCCGCCTTTCCCCCCCCCCCGCCCCCCACCCCCTGCCTTGTCTCCGCTGTCCGTCTTTAGTTGAGGAGCCCTCCCGGTCGCCCGCTTTGCCGGCCAGAAGCCGTGCCTTTGCCGTCCACTGGTGCGGTCCGATCCGCCGCCGCAGACACGGGTGGAACCTCCGCCAGCCGGCGGGAGGAATCCGCGCTGCTCCCCCCCGGGTGGGGCGCGCCGTGCTGTGCTACTCAGCCCAGCTCTCCTGGAAGATTGGCTTCCAGCTGAGTTTGGTGATCTGTTGTATTTTTTTTTTTTTAATTTTTTTTTTTTTTTTTTTTTTTATATGAATCAGGAAATTCTTATCAGGCTGACAGCATTTTTAGACTATGCAGTGCGTGGGTGAAGTGGGACTAATATTGACTTGGCCCTAATGTAGTCATCTGAGAATACATTTTTTGGTTGTTGCTGCATTCCATAAGGTTTTATCATTATTATCCATGAAGATTGTCTTCTCCGTACATGGGAAGTGACCCCTTATATCAACTTGCCTGGGAGACACAAATATGGTCTAAAACATTAAAATTCCTATTGCATGTTATTGGTTTTTTTCTTTATTGTTGGGAGAGAGAGAGCCCGTTGGCAGAAATGATACCCCAGTGAACTTTTTCAGGTTCTTCATGTTGTTCACTCTAAGTGCAAGCTCTGGAAAACTTGTGAGTTTTGTCAGTTGCAGTTCTGTAATCTAGGTCATAGCTTGCAGAACCTTCCATCTATTCAGTAATTTTAGTTACAAACTTTGTACGTGAATATTTGGAGCTCTGGTTGTTAGTCTGCATTTGAAGAGAAAATAAATAAATAAATCCAAATAATTTGACTCTTTGACTAAGAGACCTGGAAGCAGAAAACGGCAACTGAAACTTCAGTGTACTTTTTGGAATTTAATTCTGTAGGTAATTAGGTGGATTTCTCTTCCAGATCTGGAGTGTAGAATACATAGTAAATGAAAATCTATTAAACGATCATTAGCAGCTGTGTCACACTCAAGTGCAATTGCTTTAAATTGCTTTAACTTTTTAAACAGAATCATGAAGTTTTTCCATCAGCTGTAAGCAGTGCCATGTATGAAATGTCCCAGAAGCACCTTAATGAGTGCCAAAGTTTCTTGAAATTTCATTTTAAATAAACTTAATTCTTGTGGGGTTATAGTGCTCAAGAGAAGTGGAGATAGATATGTAAGGCAAGAAACATAGATAGCTCTGTTGAGCTAGAACAGCCCATGTGTTGTGGCCAATATAATATATCCAATTACCATAAAACAACTTTCTAAACCTTGATGTCCTACATGTTATTGATAATTTGTTTCAGTGAATCTGGCTTGTGTCAAATTTTCTTTAATATTTGGTCTTGACAAGCTAGTCAAACGTCAGATTGGAACTGTTGCTGAACTAAGAATGTTGCACCCGCAAATTCTAGCAGCTGGAAACTTTAGAGCATTTTATATATTTCTCTGAATCCAAGGCTTTTAAAGTAAACAAAGCAAACAAAGAATTAACTCCTTGTGCATCTCTAGTCATAGTGGAAAGATTTATTGCTCAGATTAAATTTTTCAAGTCTCTTTTTCTTTAGAATTGTCCTGTCAGGGACATTTAATCAGCTGGTAAAGAGCATGATAAAGAAGATGAAGAATCTGTTGCCAGGTTTTTATTTCTTCTTACACATGTGTTCAGCATATAAAAAGCCCCGACACTCTTTGTGATGATCATGACCATTATAAAGAATGTTCTTCTTTGCTGGATTTAAAACTGTGGTTTAAAAATAACAGTGAGGGAAGATGAATTAGGGACATATCTTAAAAATAAATCACTATGTTGGAACTGATAAAGTGGAGCTCACTGTTGAAATATCTGAGGACTCCATTGAAACATTTTCAGTGTCAGTGTACTACTCTGGAGTCTTATGATACCTAGGGAAATGCTTTGTCTTCTGAGAAAGCAAGCTCTTCACTGATGTGCTTCTGGTGGCTTTCCTTAACTTCTCAGTGCAAGGAGATTTACATGTGTTATTTTAACAAAAGTTTGTGTGTCTTTGGAGGTCTTTTTAATAAATGTGTCACAAACACCATTGGTTATGCCAGCTTTCAGTGCCAGTTCTATAGCCTTTAAAGAGAAAAGCAAGCTTCTTAGCTGTGGGTCTGCAGTTCTAGATGTAACAGCTTAAGTTCCTGAGCCACATCATCTCCCTGGAGAGCTAACCTCATCATGTTTCTATAGGTCCTGTGCTGCATACATGGGTCAGGACAAGTGTCTCCAGCAAGTGGCTGGCACTGTGGCAGTGCTCGCAGTGAGAGTGGTATGAATGGTGGGGCTTTTTGGTTTTTGGGGGTTTTTTGGGTTTTTTTTGGTAGGATGTTTTTCATTGTTGTGTTTTGTTGGAGGGGTTTTGTTTTGGTGTTTTGTTTTTTTTAAATAGCAGATCTTGGGTTGTTTTTAAATGATGGACTAGCATGCAGATGGGTTGTGAAAAAGTTAACTTTTTAAGGGACAGTCCATTACGCTTTTTTAAAATTCCCCCCTTTTAAAGTTAATTCCACATTTCTGCGTCCATAGCTTTTTTGTTTGCTAAAAATCATCCCAGAACTGATTTTTGCCTGGCATAGAAATGTGTAATTTCTGGAAGCTTAGCTTTCATCAATCCACAGCCAAGAGAAGAGTTACTGGCAAATTAATTTAGATGAGACTTTTTTTCTTAAGTGCTTAGTGGACTGAAGCCTGAATTCCTGTCAGATGTTCCTGTGAGTGGAGGCTTAGCACCTTAGATCTTTGAGACTGCTGAAGCCCAGGGTGTTTTCTGGAAGGAAGGAAGTGGATTATTCTCATATGATGCCTGAGGGAACTGATGAAAATGGGGTATGGCCCTAATTCTACAGATAAATTGGGGTTTCCATACTGCTGCCTAAAACCAGAGACGGTGTGTGCCAATGTTACAATACAAACATTTCCTGTGTGTGGTAAGGAGCCGTGCCTCTGTGGGGCTAAAGCCCTGCAGAATGGTGAAATTGAAATGCTCTTCATTGTACCCTTTCCTGAGAGTCTTTGCAGCTCTACTAGTTAAGTTTTGGCTTTTCTGTGGCTTAGGAGTAAACTGGGTGTAACAGTGCTGCTCATTCAAAGCGACTCTGGGAACACATAATCGGTAAAGAATCCTGTTGTGTTCTTGGAGCACCAGAAAGGCGGTGGCAGCTTGCTGTGCCCTGTCAATCTAGGTACAGCAGGCTGCAGAGCTGGGGCTGAGGTAGGCTCACCAACAGCTGAGTTTAAGACCTTTGAAATAAATGGGATGTTACAGTAAATGGTAGTTTTGGAATTTTTCCATGGTATGTAGATGTAGAAAGCGAAGCCAACACCATCCTTGCTAAATCAAATCTTGCATAAGGAGTTGTGATATGCTTAAGTCAGACTTACTGCTGGCAGTGCTGTAGACAGACTTTTTACAGATAAGGGCTTGTCTCCCTTAAGCAAATTAGGTCACTAATTCAAATCTTCCTTCCAAAATAACAACATTGCAGACAAGGATGACTTGTATTTAACATATCAGCTGGCCGTAGCTAAACTCTAATTCATGTAAAGTACCTTAGTTTTTCACTAGGCTTCTTTCTAGCATGTGCACACAACTTTGAGGACAGGCTTATGTTACTAAAGCTGTGTGTGCATGGCAGTCCACAGCATCTAACACAGCAGATAACATAGCAAAAGACAACCTCATGTTTAGTTTTTCAAGTTAGGCATCTTTCTCAAGGCTTGGTCTGAAGCCTGGTGGTTGCCCTACTGACTGATTTAATTGGAAATTTAATCAGACCTATATAAGTCGTCCTTAAAGGCTAGTCTCAGAATTACATGATATAAAGCCTAGTTTAAGACTTACCCCTGTAAAGGAGCTTTTGGTGTGTGGTGTTATGTGGTTTTGTTTTGTTTAATCCCTTGAGGCACTGCTGATTTTAAAAAAATTCTCTTGCTTTATTTTGTCATCCTGTTTGGGACTGAATTCTATTTGACCTTCGTCTATCTACATAACACTAGATCTTTAGACTTGAATGGTATAACTGTTTAAATGTGCAGCAAGAGGTGTGTAAATTCATTATTTTTCTGCTGCTTCCCTCCATCAGAAGAGCACAGCAGGAGCTCCAGGCTGTACTGCTGGAAATACAGTGGCTCACCTGAGAAAGCAAGTCTGTGGCCTTGCTCTCAGCTTGCTCATTTGCGAGGGTAGAAGTTACTATTTCATGTTTTCAGGGCATGCATTAAACACTGCTTTCAGGCCCAGCATTCCATACTCTGATTGCCTGAAATTGTCGTCTTCCTTGAATACTTTCTGTGTTATCAATAGGAGCCTACTTGGCAGACAGCTCCACAAATGGAGGACTGTCCATGACTTGCCTCGAGTTTGTTGCTGAAATTCCTTTTCAGAAGCTTATGTCAAATGACAGCCTTTTTCTCAGGACAGAGTCATATAGTGTTTCTTCATTGTAGTTGTTCTTTATTTTTGGTTCCTGTTCTTTCTCTCATAATGGAAAATCTGGAACAGGTGGCCACAGGCACACCAGACTTTCATGCTTGTGAACAGAAAGGACCATATGCTGGATGACAGCATGTATGGAGACAGTAAGTTGTAGGAGCAGGCAACCAGCTTATATATCAGAAAAGAGCTGGCCTCAATTTCCTACTGAATCTTGGATAAACTAAAACTTGCTCAATTCTCAACTGTGCTCAGTTGTTTTCCTGTTTTGCTGCCTACTAGCTGTTTTCAGTGAATTTTTTTCAGTTTCTAAAGAGGAATGTTCTGACATTTTTACCAGAGACCCTGAGTGAGGTCTGGGACCCTTGAAGTCAGCTGGACTTTTACCATTGGCTTTTATGTGGCCAGAGTTTCACTGCATGAGAACCACTTTCTTGGTTCTGGATAGGGCATTTCAGAAAATAACAAGCATCTTCAAGATGGTTTTGGGTTTTTTTGTGAGATTTTGAACCACATGCCTTCGTGGTATAAAGGTAGTCATTCTTCCCTGAAAAGACAGGATGATGCTTACCCAGCATAAGCCTTCTCTTTAATATTGTCATGTTAATGGTGATTTGCTACTGACCTTTAGTTTCCTTTTGTTAGAAAACGCAGTAAGAGTTTAAATCCTCTTTGGAAGGGCTTGATTGTGAATGTATGAAATAGCAAAAATAATGTTGGTTTAAGATGAATTCAGCCTATGCTGTACAGAATTATTTACCCAAAGACTTATCATTAATCCTTCAGCCATGAACTTGGGTCTATTATCTAAGCTGTCAACAGGTGCTACAAACACTGGATTTTACTATTTCCCAGTATGCTAAAATGACTTAATTCTGTAATCTGGATCTTAGCCAAGATGAGATTTCAGGTGTTTGTTTTGCTTTATTTTTCACAGCTTGGTTAATGTCAGTGTCAGATTTTCAAGGAAGAGCGAGGTGGAATTTAGTAATAAATGGAAGCATTTGAGATCTGAACATAAGGAAAAAATAACATTCTTTTCGGTTAGAAAATATTCTTTGGAAGACATTATAGGTTCTGTTCATTGCTTAAGTATATGTCAGAACTGTTGATATGAAATAAGTACAAATGAAACAGGGCTAGTCCAAGTTAGTTATCAGAAACCTAGCTCATTTGTTCTGTTTTATTCCCCCTACCCTGTAATGGGGGGACAGATCAATTTAGCAGGTGATCATCTTGTCTGCTTTTTCACTCACACAAGTGTAGTCAGAAATGCTATGAGAAGATTACTTTTATTGTTAGAACAAGTAAAACAGATTTTGTGTGCAGGCAGGGTATTTTAGGAAGCTGATAGGTAGAGAAAAAACATCAGTATAGGGATGTATGCAGTGAAAAGAATTTAAATACATTTTATAAAAGAAAAACTTCTTGAGTCACTTCACCTTTCTATAGTCTCTTTAAGGAAGACTCCTGTGTAGATATGTATCTGATCACAGGTTTGATGCATTTTTCAAAAATCTTTTAATTTAGAACTCTCATCCTTTGCCAAAAACTCATCATAAAATACAAATTTCATCATAAATAACTTCACTCCATACTCAAAAGTGCACCATCTTTTTTAACACTAAAAATAAAAAAAATCAGATTTGGTGTTTTAAAAACCAACAAATATTGGTTTGTTGGGGAGGGAGTAGACTTGAAGTGGAAAATGAATCAGATTCTTAGGCTGTGGAAGGGGGAACATTCCTGCACAGAGAAGCAACTCAAGATAAGTTTTAATTTCCTGAGCTCTAGTTTCTATATAGGAACACTGAAAAACTTCCTTCCTCATAACCAAGTCAATCCATGGGCTATATTAAATGATGTGTTTTTGTATGTAACTGTGTGCTTATGTATGTATTTGCATACTCGCATCATAAATGCAAATAGCTTGCCCATAACCATAGAAGTTCGATTTTTCAACACGTTGCATGCATTCAAGATAGGGCTCAAACACTGTGCCTGAGATGTTGTAATATACAAATGACTATTTAGATTTTTATAAAGGATCTTCTTTGTCTCTACATGAAAACCAAAACCTAACCAAAACAAAAAATAAAAAACAAAAACCAACCAAACAAAAAAACTAACAACACCTTGGCCACCACTTGCGTTTTTAAGATTATCTGGGTTATGGTACAGCTTTAAGAAAAATCAAGTTGTAGATGTAGATGAGGTAGATGTGTTACAGATTTCTGATGCATACATCTCCTGTATATGCAGTGCTGTTATGAACAAACGTCTCATTAATCTGTGATTACTTGTGCAAAACTATGAAGCTCACTGTGAGTGATATTTTAGTAACTATTTCATGAACAAATATTGGGGGACTTTTTCTTTGTTTACAGAAGGCACAAAGCATTTACATAAAATATGTCACCCCAAAGTCTGCATTTGAGAAAACTGGTTCCAAAGCCTCAGACTGTGTTTCCTTTTAGCTATTAGTCTCTAGTAAAATGGTTTTAATTTTCTATTTCCATCTTTGGTTCTTTCTTTTCTTAAAGTGAACCCCACAGTATTTCTTCCTGTATTATAGGACTTTGGGATAAAACTGTATGTCTAAATAAGTATATTGTACTGAGCAGAGATGTGGTATAACTTGCTTTCTGAAGCACAGATTTACTTGAATTCCAGACCATTGTCTAGATATTCCAAACTAAAATATATTACTTACATCTCTTATTGCAATTTGTGTAACGGCATCAGAATTAAAGGTGAAACTGAGCTGTTGTGTGTTTATCAGTTAGGCTACTGCGATAGGCTACTGTAACGTCAGATACGTTGCCTAATTTCCATGAGCTTTTAGTATTATAGGTTTTAGTTCCACTTGTCAATAGCTCTTTCTTACAATGAATTTTTTTCATAGCCATCAATAATTTAGAATTTGCCCCAGAGTAATAGTGACACAACTATTTTGCGTCACGATGAGAGAATTAGTATCTGCTTATAGGATTTTGGAAAGCACTAAATGTAAATAAATTAATAGTATAGAAGACTGAAACATTACTTTCAATTATTTCTAAGCTGGACAAGGCTATTTATTATATTAATGTAACTTAATAGGCTGTCTGTATGCTTAACCTTTTCTTTAGAACAACTTTGGAAAAAGGGAAAAAAACATAAATTTGAGATTCTGATGACTCTAAGGTGTTGCCAAGCAAACCATAAAAGATAAGTCAAACTGTAATTCCACAGAAAAACTATGAAATACTTCTACATATTTTCTGTAGTTGTTTTGGCCTTCCTGGAGCTGCTTGTGTGTAAAGTCAGCTGTGGATGTGGCTAGCTAGCTAAAAGCTATGATTCCTGCAGCTTGACTATTGTGGGGAGACTTTTTTCTGTGAAAACAGTTGTAAAGTGGAACATCTGAAAAATATGTTCCATGCAAAATGGATCTTGCCACACATTTATTTTGACATTTAGGTTTGATTTGAGAGAAAGAGAGACAAGACTCTGAAATAGCTATTCACAGATGGTTTGTGCAGCTTTTATTATTTTATACCCTTCCCTGTGTTTTTGGTGTGGGATGAATTCTTTTTGCAAGTGTTTGCAGACTTGTCAGTCCCCTTTTTCCCCCAGATCACATATTTAATTGCTTATAACTTGAATTTTTCTCCTTTTTTTGCAGAATTTGATGTTTTAAAAAATAAAAAAAGGAAAAACAAACAAACAAAGAACACAACACCCCCCCCCCCCAACTGCAAAATGACAAAAAAACACCCCAAACTAACAAACCAAGAAAAAACCTTCAGCATTCCCTCCCACCCCACTCACCACCCTAAGGTCATTCCTATGATTAAAAGGAATAATCATAATCATCCTAATAATTCCTATGATTAAAAGTTTCTTGGCAGTGAGAGAATGTGTGTATTTTGTGCACTTTGATCCTGAAGTGGAAAAATTTTCAGAAAGCACCGAATTCTCCCATCTTTACACCTTCAGCAACAAATAGATGTGGAAGTCTAGAGGGTTGTGTGTACTTGCAACTTGGGGTGCACATCCCACAAAACCTGGTACTTGTTCAGCTGGATGGGTGAAATGCAACCCTTGTGTATCTGGGCACCCTTCTGCCAGGCTGGACTCGACCTCTGTAGCCTTTCCTGATGGGAATATTCTTTCCAGGTGGCAGTCAGTTGTTTGAGCCTGTCTGTTTTCTTTTGAAGATGTTGGGTAAAAGCCGCTGCTGTTAGACCAGGGTTCTGAAACATGCCTGAGAAGCAGGTCCATCTGTGTGTGAGGAATAAAAACTCCTAAGTGGTGCTGGTGATCTCTTCTTTGTGAAATGTCAGTGCAAAATATGCCAACAGCAATTAGGAAATGAATATTCAGTGTATTCGGTTATTTTTCTTTAAGGAAACCAGATGTTGATCTTGCACTGTATGCCTTCAATGATACACCTATTGTTTGTTTTGTTTTTAATCCCAGAAGAAGTTAGCTGTATACAACAAGATGCAGGAGTCTCTGGAAGTGACCCTTCCCAGCAAGCAAGAGGAGGATGAGAAAGACCAGCCTGCTGAAATGGAGTACCTTAACTCGCGCTGCGTCCTTTTCACTTACTTCCAGGGAGACATTGGTTCAGTAGTGGATGAACACTTCTCGAGAGCTTTGAGCCAAGCCAGTAACTTCAGTCCGGAAGCTGCCCTTACCAAGAGCAAGACAGGGCTAGGTCCTCTGTGGAGAGGTAAGTTGTTGTGTTATAGAATCATAGAATCGTCTGGGTTGGAAGGGACCTCTGAGATCATCAAGTCCAACCCTTGATCCACTACCACCGCAGTTACTAGACCATGGCACTGAGTGCCACATCCAGTCTCTTTTTAAATATCTCCAGGGACGGAGAATCCACTACTTCCCTGGGCAGCCCATTCCATTTGATCACCCTCTCGGTAAAGAAATTCTTTCTAAAATGTATCTTATATATCTTTCTGTTGTGGTAATGCATCTTGCATTACAGCTGAAACCTTGCTCCTCTACGGAGGTGTAAGAATTCTAAATTTGAAAAAACTGAGTTAGTTCTTGGGTCTGAGCGATGTGAAGTGTTAAAACAGGCAAGGGCAGCCAAAGGCATGTAAGAAGCAGGCGTCTCCCTCTCTTGCCATAGCCCGCGGCTCTGTCTAGGCCTGTAAAGAATGGAGCAGACCTCAAGTGGCTTTACAAAAGTCTGCTGCAAAGTTGGAAGCTTATTTTTAAGCTCCAAGTGTGAAACTTGGCCTGTGAGGCCTGAGGCAAGACCAAAGCTGTTTTGCGATGCAATGCTTGGATATGAGGAGACACATGCAGCATTCTGGGGTGACTTTGCCAGGCAATTAAGACTTATCTGTGGCTGCTTTCTAGGTAGAGGGAAGCCAATGCAGGCTGGCACAGGTTCTGGTGCAAGCCTTGGCCCACGTGGCTGCAGCCATTTGGTGCAGTGCATTGCAGCCTGCCCATGAGCAGAGCTCAGAGGAGAGAGATGGCCTCTGTTAGTAGCTTCCCCTCTGTAAAATGGGAATGGCATTTCGCTGCTTCTGAGCAGGGAGCAGAAGCATGTCAGGTACTGCAGGGCATTTGCATACTGCTATAACACTTATGTCTTGGGATGCATGTAAGTTTTATCAACCTAAAAAGGAGCAGATCTTGACAGATATATGAGGCAGACCTCACAAATCAGGTTTCAAAATTGCTGATTGGAGAAAGTGTGCTGGTAAGATGTTATTTCCATACTGTTGAATGTACCTGCCTGGGTAGTTTTTCAGATCCACAGCTGCATTACAGATGATCATGTCTTTATGTGGACTGTCAAAAGAGCATGAACTAAGTATCATGAGCAGTGGCCTTGCATCAGGTTGGGTGTAAGAGAAAGAATGAGGGTTCTTGTAGGAGTGGTGGTGTTTTATAACCAGTGATGTTGGAGTGAGAATGTATTGATGAAAGGGACAGATAGTAGAGGGAAACAGGATATTTGGAAATGCTTGTGAAGAGAAAAATAGCATAGAAGAACTAGCTTTCCAGAAGGATGATGACAAATCTGAGGAAGTTTAAGCAAAGGTCAGCACAAGTGGCTAGGGAGCTAGAGGAATTTATGGCTTGAGCCGGGACCATTAATGTTAATGGGAAATTTTCCGTTGACTCGACTGAGAGCAGGATTGAATCTATGCTTTCTAAAAAGGAGACTGGAGCATTTATAAATGGCCCAGACATGCTATAAATGTTTTAGAGATGGGATCAAGGCAGTCCCCAGAGATCCCATTCCTCTAGCAAGCTCACTTCAGTGAGCTTCGAGACATACCACGGATGGGGTTGTGTGTCTTCTCTTTGGCCTCAGACATACCCTGCTGCTTTTCCCTGCCTTGGCCCCATGGTTGCACAGCCCTCCCCAGAGGGCTCTGCAGGGCACAGGGTGGCCTGGCATAAGGGTTCTTCAGCCATGCTGCCTCCTGACCCGGTGTGCCCTGTGCACCCAGCTGGGAGTGGAGGTCTCCATGTCCTGAAAGACTTCCAGGAATAAAGTAAGGGGATATGCCTTCTGCCATCACTGCACCTGCTGGAGTGGTAGGAAAATCCTTAGGGAGGCTGCTGGGCAGGGCTGCTTGGTTCTGCACTGTGGGTGCTGAGAAATCTGAGGGTGTTTGCTTCTTCAGGGAAGAGAAACTATCAAGAGTTTTATCAGGTGCAAATGAGTTTCTGAATCGTGTCTGCTTAAAAAAGTGAAGGGAAAATGCTAACACCTTGGTCTTCTAGTTCAGATGCAGGTATCAAAAGTGATCACTTACAGGAAATGAATGGGAATTTGTATCCCATTACCTAAAGAAGTTAAAATATCATTAGCTTAAAGTTCTTTAATAAATAGTCTTCATGAGAAGTTGGAATTCTGTCAATAAATTACTTAAAGATAAATTAACAATAATGTACAAGAGCTTTTGTGTTTGCAGTAGTTGTTTTGGAAGTTGAAGATTTACATGGATCATGTGTAGGCAAAGAACTGGCTGCTCAGCTCACTGTGTTATTTCTCCTTTACCTTAAAGGAGAGATTAGTTATGTTATCTGCTTTTCTTTTGTTTTTCTCCATCTTGTTGTAGTTTTTTGGGATTTTTAGTGTTCTGATGAAAGATCAAACTATAATTTCATCATAGGGGTGTTGTGTGGGGATTTTTTGTTTCAAGGAGGGATTAAGCTTATGTATAGGAAATAGCACCTGTTGTCCTGAAAAGCACAAGTTTTCATTTTTGTATATGTATCAGTATTGAAAATATTGATTAGTTTAGGCTGCAATTAACTTGAAAACTGACTTTTTATAAAATATAGTTCCCTGCAACAGGCTCTGGTAACATAGACTTTGAATTGTAGCTACCTGAAACCTTTTGCAGGGTTAGTGACACTAATGACAGTGCCTTGAAACTAATGTTACCATAATGGTGTTTTTACCAACCTGTTTTTCTGAGATGAAAGTGCTGGGCTCTTTGTTCTTTCTTGGGCTTTAGTTTTGGGGTTTTTTTCCTCCTGCTTTAAATGACAAGTAATGTACTACAGAAAATTCCATACATCCTCTTCTTTACAGCATGTGCATTTTGCATGTTTTCAGGCAGCATGCACAGCTGCATTGGTTACCACTTCATAGCATCTGAGATGTTGCCATCTCCCTGCCTCCCTGTACATAGAATAGAAAATTGTGATAACTGCTATCTTTATTGGCTGACAATTTTTGTTCAATGCCTCCTTCCCCCCTTCTGAAAGCATGTGGAAGATAGTCAGATTACATTTGGTTTTTGGTTTTTTTTTTTCCTTTCTCATAGATAGTGCTAAAAGGGCTGTTTCTCCAATGCCATGTCCCATAGAGGCAAAGTGTTATGTTATCTATAAAGATAACTGGTTGTTTTTTCTGTTTCAGAGCTGGAAAGGAAAGGAGACCCTTCAAACACTGTAGAAATGTGTGGTGGTCAGGGGTTGTGGTTTGATGCAGAAATGGTTTTGCTGATGGGATTGCTGCACACTTAATATTTAGTAGCATCCTCTGTGAGCATTCAGAGTGGATGAAATTTTTCTTGCATGTTCATATAACATGAATAGACCTGGTATCTCCACTGGCCTTTGCAGTTTCACTCAGTGAAGGCTGATCTATGAGAGTTTTGACGGTGGTAATAGCTTTGTGAAATGTGCACAAGTTTGAAAAATAGAGATGACCAAACATTTTTTGCTGTGGCCTAGACCTTCTGCAGAATTGATAAAGCCAAGCTGGTATGCAATCTGGGATGATTTCATATTGACAAACCCAGTAGTTCAAATTGCTCTCTCCTGGTAATAAAGTGGTCCTGCAGATACTTTGTGGTATTCTGTGCTTTTTGAACTGAGATGATTTAGGGCTTTTCTATGCAGATAACAGTCTAGTTTCCAAACCCTCTCGATTTCAGAGGTTAATGTTCCAGAATACTGGCGATGCTTTGTCAAGCTGTGATTCTTTGTTAAGCAGTAGTGACGAAAGCAAAAGACTGGACATGGAGAAGCTCTGTTTTGCTTTTTTGAGAGCTCTGCTGCCAACACTAAGCCATGTGCACTCTCCATCTCAGCCTAATCCCTTGTATCAAGGAACAATTTACAAACAAGGAACAGTACCAATTTCAGAGGGGTGCTGAGGCTTCTGTGATATGCTGGAAAAGTACTCCAGTCTTCTAGCCTCAGTTACAATAGAAATGTGTTGTTAAAAGAAAACAAAACATCCTTTATAAGAACACCATGTTGGAGTACAGCTTGCTAGATAAGCTTGCAGATTCTGAAGCTGTTTGGCACAAAGATAAAATCTCTGTTTCACCATAATGCACTTGCAAAGTTAATTTCCAATATCAGAAGTTAATCAGGCTCAGTGAATCAACTAAATAAAAGCCAGTTGATGTATGGAAAAATTTCTGTGCATTTAATGGATTTTAAAATAGATACATGAGTTTTGCAGTGATGCAGTCAAAACCCACTTTTTTTTTTTATTTATTTCCAGAGTATTTTTGAGTAAGCAAAGTTCAGAGGCAGGAGCATTTGAAGAATCTGTTCATTCTCAATTGTGTCTTCATCTGAGACTCATTCTAGTTGCTTATTAAATAAAGCAAAACAAAAGGTCATTTTAAACAAAATAATATAAATATTTTTGTAAATGTTAGATGAGGAACAGAGGATTCCTCGCCTCATCAAATATTAAACTTCCTTGGCTTTATTTCTCCGTAGGCTATTTTTATGACTGTTCTTTCATCAGAAGTGGAAGTCCTGTATTTTTATGCTTCCATCTTTGACCAAAACAAACAAAAACAACAAAAAAAAACCAACAACCCCCTATTTAAACAGAGACATATTGCATGAACCATTACTTTCAAACGTGGTCTGGCGAGAAGTTAGTGAGAATGGAGATTCCAGTACTTTCCTACACATCTGTACTAACTGCTCCTTCAAAAGAGGAATTTTTAGAACAGGATTTCATAATGTAGAGGTATTGGAATCCATTTAGGTATAAGTGAATAAGTTGAACACCTGTGAGAAGCATTGAGTCTTTTATTTCTGACAAAAAAATTCTTTCATTTACATAGATGTTTCTGCTTGTCTGATCCTATTGGGTACAGGGCAACATTAGATATTCTTTAAGGGTCTAACATAAGATGTGTTAGATACTATCTTCATCCTATCAGAGAATGCATTTAGTTGGAGAAGATTTGGCATTCTTGTCTCTTATTCTGCTCTGTGTCCTCAGAAGCATTTACAGCCACAACAGCTGCATTTCAAAACGATGTGTTTTGGTCTGGTCAGGAGTTGGCCTCTCCTCATAATTTGGGTACCAAGATCCTTACAGAGCTGTGACTCTTCAGCCTGAAGAAGAAAAGTCTTCTCAGGGTGGGTCTTATTAAATATGTGTGAATAGCCAATGAGAGAGAATGAAGATAGGGGAACCAGGCTCCGCTCTCAGCAATACTTACTGACAGGACAAGAAAAAATAGGCTCAAATTAAAAAACAAAGTTTTCTAACCCCTACTTGAGGAGGGATTTGGACTGGATGATATCATGGGGTCCCCTTCTTACTCAATTGTCCAGTGATTTTGTAATTGTTAAGGGAGGAAGCTTAAGTTCAGTGTTAAAAATTTTAGAAAGCACAAAATCATTGAGGGGTGTGTTTCTCATTAAATTTGTTGTTCAGCTTCAGCCATCTTCATTTCTTTCCTCTACCAGAAAGCTCAACAATTTCAAGCCAAAGGAGCAGTTTCCCAACTTCATTTTGGACCAGCTCTTATCAGCCTCCCCCTCCACCATGCTTAAGTGGAGTACACCCCGATTTCCCCGTTACTGCACCAGGCACCTTCCCAACACCAGATCCCAGCAACTGGCCAGGACACGGCCTTCATCAGACTGCCCCACCTCCCCCCGCTGCATCTGAATCCTGGCATTATCCTTTAGCATCTCAGGTGAGCCCTTCGTATGCACACATGCATGATGTGTACATGCATCGCCATCACCCTCATCCACACATGCACCATCATCATCCCAGCTCCCACCGCGACCCCCGGTATGGGTCCCTGCTGATGCCTTCAGTCCGTGCAGCCAGGATTCCTGCTCCCCAGTGTGACGTGACAAAGACAGATCCCACTGCTGTCACCAGCGCTACCTCAGCATGGGCTGGAGCCTTTCATGGAACCGTGGACATTGTGCCAAGTTTTGGGTTTGACACAGGTAAGATGATTCAATTGTGTCCGTGACTTCTTTTAGCAGGGAGAATTTGAGCAAAAAGTTTTAACTCCCTGCAGCTGAAGCAGGGTTTCTTCTCAGAGCCTTGTCTATATGTATGTCCAGGTGGGAGTGGGAATACTTCCTGAAATGGCTGTCAGAGCAGATGAGCTGTGAAACATCCAGCTCGTGCTGTCTTTTTCTGAAAGACCTTTGTCTGCTTTGGTCCCACTCAAGCCAAATGAGTTGTGACATGATATGCATTTTTTGGTTTAAATCTTGTGGGAAATAGTTAATTAAAATTCCATGTGGAAGCTTCCAGCTTGTTCAGCTAGTTCATATGTGTATTTACCAAAATAACAGCTCCAATGAGGCCTGAAGTAATAACTTGTCAGTACATCAGCATTGCATCTTACTCGTCTGAATTGGAACAGATCATCATTTCCTTCCTGTGTAATATGCAGGTGTCACATAGAGAATAGAGATGCTGGTTGAGCTGTGCTCACCATCCAACTAAGCTTCTTTTTGCAGAGCCTAAATAAAGGTGTGTGAACTAGATTCATTGTACTGTAGGGTCTGTTACCATAGGGCATCCTCCATATAGTATATCTGTGAGCTTTGACTGGAAAGCTCTTATCTGGCAGCCCATGCTATTGGTAGTTCCTTGTGGTCAAGTGATGGGTGACTAACAGTTTCCAGCACATCCATCCTGGAGCTTGTACACACTATTGAGATATCCATTTTGTCCTTGATATTTATCTGGTCAAAAGGAATCCTCGCAGTCTAGTGCTTCTTAAACACATAATGTTATTTATTTAGGAAAGAGGTTTACATCTCCCTTCCTTTTTCTCTAAGGTATCTGTTTGTCATGATAGATCTAGCTAAGTGATTCAATGTGTAAGAAACACTTCCTTTCCTTGCTTTGATCAACGTGCAGAGGAACAAAGAATTGGTGAAGAAAAAAATGCTGTTTCTTAAATGTGACATAACACGAAGCAAAAACCTGATTATAAGTGAGCAAGCCTAACACAAATCTCTCACCCCTTAAGAGCAACTGGGAACAAATAATCATTCTAAATACCGTGCTACTTTCTGTCTCACAAAATTAAGGGAAAGCAAAAATTGATTCTTAACACTGGAAAGTTTTATATCTATTAGTAACATTTCCAGCCACACCAGCAATACCAAAAGAATTACATTTTGTGCTTGTGGGTATGAAATTATATTCTGAAAAGACTGGAATCTCAAGTTCTGCCTTTCTGACAGAAAGCTCCATAATGGGAGCAATCTGTCTTCTCTGAAGTGTGAGCAGGTTGTCACTGTCATTGCTAGAGGGGACAGGTCCCCTGGTCTGACAGTAGCACCCACAGTCTACCTCCAGAGCTCTCATATATGACTTAGCTTTTGGGATGGAGCTGAGAACTGTGTAAGGGATTGTGAATCAGGAGAAGCCACTACCTGTCTTAGGTGTAAGTCCAGCCCAAACAGTGAGTTGTTTCAGTGTTGGGCAAGTTGGTTGGCCTACTGCTCCTTTGATCATAGTAGTACCAGGTGCTTTTTCTCCTTTCTGTAGGAGCACAGTACCTCAGAAAGGCCTATGGGTTATCCTAGTACTGCTTTACAGGACTAATACAGCTTTTGCTGGGTACTGCCTGTTCCTTGTGAAAATCTTTATGGAAGGATACAGTTAGATGCTAATTTGGTGAGGTTCATTATTTTGCAGTGCTTAACTGTGGCTTGCATGACTTGTAGTTGTCTACTTGGTGTAGGAGGCAGTGGAAAAGGCCTGAGCTGTTAATTTCTGGCTGATGTCAGATGTGCAGGTTTTAGTCCACAAATTCCTGTGGGGGGAAAGGCGTGACTGATTTGCAGGAGTGGAGGATCTTGGCTGACCAATGTCTCGCTTCTTTGTGACTGTTCAAAATGCCCATGCACTGAAACACAACAGCAAACCCTTATCAGGCAGCCCTAGTATGGCACTTAAGGCTTTGGAACAAGGGAGCAAGAAGTGAAAACACAGCAGGTAGTGGTAGTCTTTGACATTACAATTATTTTCTCTCTTACCCTGCAAGCTCTGTCTCTCCTGTGCTCTCTAAGCAGAAACTTGCTGGGACGAGCAGGAAGGCTCTGAGCTCCCTTTTCAATCTTGCTTGCAGCTTGTACATTTGAGACAAATGCTTTGGTATTTGTATTTGAGGCAGTATCATCGTGAAAAGAGAGAGTTTAATTGCTCCAGTGTTTTGTATGCATCTCGGATGGTGTCATCCCAGGGGAGGTGCTCCTCCTTCAGAGGAGAGGAGGGTCTGCTGAAGCCCCACACTGGATTGCCTCTAGCACTCACTAGAACAGGTGAAGCTTTTCTTGCTACCTGTCCACTCCAGGGGAGAATTATTGCATGAGTCTTCACGTCACACAGAATTCCATGACATTTAACTCTAAAGTGAGAGAGCAATCTCAACCGAGTGGCTAAAAGCAGGCAGGCCTCTGGAAGAGCGTACTGGCTCTCTGCAATGTAGGAGTGGTTTCTGCAGAGTACGGTAGGACCATAAAGGCAAAAAACTTCAGTTCTGCAAATCTTTTCTTGTCTGTCCCTGGAGAATAAAAGACATAAACCTGTGGAGCTGTATATCGGATTCCACAAACTTCAGATGATTTATATTAAAAAGCTCATTTGATATATAACTAGATATTACTTTCAGAACCCTTCAAATATGAAAATTATTTCCTCTCTCTTACTTTGGGTCACGTTTCTTGTCCAATTGTCACATGCAATTATAGAAACGTTTGCAAAATTGCTCATGCTGAATTATATGGAATGATAGTGTTGGGATCAGGGCAGAGTGTCTGTAATCTTACCCTCTTCCAGCTACATTGTTACATCTTTGACATGCTAAGCCAAATGCTTGATGTCATGAATGGATGATGCTGAATCACTTCAAAGGTTAATATGGGGTTCCCTTTGCATGCACAGTATAGTTTGGGAATTTGTGTCTCAGAATAGAATGTATGAGACACCATTCATAGAGCTGACAAAGTATTGATCTGTCTTGCACATCTGTTTAAATTTACATAGTCCTATTTTAGAGGATGAGGAAGGATTTAGCTGCCTGATTGCCATTAAATGTGGCTTAATCCTCACATTGTGTACTGCAAATTAACCCTTTTGGAAGCTTCCTTATTGGTACAAGTGGGATTGAAGAAAATGCTACTTTGCATCAAGAATCTATTGAAACCTGTTACATTTGTGGCTGCCGATAGGCAGTGTCTTTACACAACAGAAGTGCCTAGCCTATAAAGCTGAATACATAAGTATGTCTTGTATCAAGCATTGATATAAACACAGTGAGAGAAGCACAACATATTTCTGCTTTAGACCACAATTCCTTGCCCCACTGATGTTAAGCAAAGCAAGGTCAGACACTACCAGCCATGGCTATGTGCAAGGGGCATTGCTGCAGCCGTAATCCCACAGTGTCAGGGCTAAATCCTTGTGTTTACCATTAAGAGTGCCCAAGCTGAATTGAGCACTTCAAACCAGGCAGCTGTGGAGGAGAATTGCTGTACTGCAGTAGAGCTGATGGTTGCAGCCATCAGTGTTTTCCTCAGGCACAGGGCAGAAGGCTGCCTGGCACACCTGGCACGTCAGGTGGTCAATTGGATGTAGCTGCACTGGCAGCTGCCAGGTCTGCAAGCAGCCTTGTAGGGAGGAAAGCAGAGCAACTTGCCCTGATCCTGCAAAGCCTAGGAGGATATCCTGTCCTGCTGTTGGACAGATGTACTGGAGGAAGCTTCCTCCAGCCCCAGCACACAGCAGGATTTTGGCATATCTGAGGGGGTGTAAGTTTATCTTAGATTTGAGTTGTACATCTTTATTCATGCAAAGTTATGCACACTGAGGTACATAACTTTAAATTTAGGTGTATTAGTTGATATACTCTAGTCCTGGCTAACTGCAGAAATTCCAGTGCCTGTGTGCCAGTGTGTCACATTGAATACAGCGTTTGAATGGTCAGTCTGCTGTCTTCAGTGGAGCTGTCTCTGTGCACACACTCTGCAATGAGTTTGTCACAACTCATTAGGTTTTGTTTGTTTCTACAGAACCTGCATTCTACTTGTGTGGCAATTAGCTGCAGTATTGGTATCCCAGACATGGGAATTTTTGCTCGTGTGGCAATACTGGCTCATCCAACATAAGCAAGGTTGTCTTTTCTAAGAGGAAAATGTTCTTGGCAGAAGGCTGCAAATAAAAGCTTTTGGTTAGCAGCAGGATTGCACTTGTATGACACGTTAGGACTGTAGATTTCCTTGACATGAAGGAGGTAGGAATATAATGAGGAAAAGGCATGGAAAGTGGTCTGCATTCAGTTCTGTAACTAAGGCAACTCTGGGTTTTTAGATTGTTTCTAAACTTTAAACCTCCTTCTTGCAGTTATTTTGTTTGTTGCAAAAGCACATAGCTAGGAAGGTAGCCTTCAGCTAGTTATCCCCCTTCTATCAGTTGCTGCCATCAGGTGGACATCCTCTTGATTTTTATTTTTTTTTTTTAAAGTGCTAGGAACTATATAAACTGCTTCTCTTCTTATTAGTGTCCTTTGCCTCTGGTAGCCTTTAATTCTCTACCAATGAAGTTAAAAGACTTCCACATACTCTGAAATAGGGAACAGCAGGGGAAAAATAAGACCAAATTTTCATCAGTGACTTTGAGTGAGCTTTGAAGGAAACTAGCAGCAGTTTATGCTGACTGCATGAGAATGATGCTGCCAGAAAAACAAGTAACTCTTAAGTGATGAGGTGATATCCTCATTGAGTAAAGACCCTCTGAATATGTTTTTGTAGGCATGCTTTAGTTGATGGATTTTTTTCAATCTAAAGAAAGAGGTGGAAGTGCCTCTACTCAGCACTGCTGAGGCTTCACTTCAAATATTGTGCTCAGTTTTGGACCCCTCACTACAAAAAGGACATTGAGGTGCTGGTGAGCACAAAGAAGAGCAATGAAGCTGGTAAAGGGTCTAAAGCACAAATCTTACAAGGAGTGGTTAAGGGGAACCAGGGTTACTCAGCTTGGAGAAAAGGAGGCTGAGGGGAAATCATATCTCTCACTGCATTTACCTAAAAGGAGATAGTAGCAAGGTGGGAGTTGGTCTCGAGTAACAACTAACAAGTGATAAATCAAGGGGAAATAGCCTCAAGATGTGCCAGGAGAGGTTTAGATTGAATATTAGGAAAAAAATTCTGTATTGAAAAGAGTTGTCAGGAACTGAAACAGGCTGCCCAGGGAAGTGGTTGAGTCATTATCCATGAGGGTATTTAAAGGATATGTAGAGGTGATGCTCAAGGACATGGTTTATTGGTGGGCTTGGCAGTATTGAGTTAACAGTTGGACCAGATGATCTTAAAGGTCTTTTCCAAACAAAATCATTCTATGATTCTGTGAAATGGAGCAGAAAGCCACTGAATGGGCTTTGGCATGCTATGCCTGTGTGCTCTGCTTTACCTCTCAGTGCATTGCTGGACACAGAGGTGTTTGGACACAGTTTAGGAATCCTCACATGGGTAGAGT
Source organism: Calypte anna (assembly GCF_003957555.1). Classification (NCBI taxonomy): domain Eukaryota; kingdom Metazoa; phylum Chordata; class Aves; order Apodiformes; family Trochilidae; genus Calypte; species Calypte anna. The sequence goes on from NC_044244.1 coordinate 94,602,129, forward strand.
CATATGCTCTTATCTGTTATGTGAGTGTTAATTGTGTTGTAGCTCAATTCTGAAATTATGTCTGTACTCCTAGAACAAGGAAGTGGTGGTCAGATCTGAATTCATAACGCCCTTTAGGCTTTCTGAAAACATTTGGGTCTTCCTTTGTGTTTCATTACATGATCAGATAGAGAATTGAGAGATCCGTGCTTGGCACATGGAGCTGTCAGTTTTCACAATTCAACTGAACAGGTGGCTTCAATGATTGCAGCTGGAGATGCACCTACTTAAATCTGTGGTGAAAGTGGCCCTAAAATCTTAGCAGATCAGGTAATTGATGCATTGGTCTTGGTACATACACTATGTTGCAAGGCAATATATAGTATAATACATTGCTGTCTATGTAGCAGTAATGTCGTCAGTGCCACCTTCATTTCACAAATTGTGATTTGCTTGTCTCAGACTGCCAAAGAGCAGGTTTTAAATCAGTGAGTACTAAGTGCTTTACTTCTGCTTAAAATAGGTGCCTGCACCTCTCTCCTTTCTACTTTCACTATAAATGCGCAAGAATGTTGTTTCACCCATATCTCTCTTTCCATTGTCTGTCTTATAGGTCCACACCCTTTTGGGTATAAAATTAGGAAAGATTGAATCCCTCTGGAGAAATGAAGTTCCAGATTATAACACAGGTTCCAGGTCTATAATGCTAAGGACACCACACAGTACCACATTTATTAGATAGTCCTCAATTTCTATAAAGAAAAATATTAGAGGAACTCATAACAAATGCAAACAAATGCAAATTAATTTTTCCCCATGTGGAAGCACTGGCCACTCTTGGCTAAAAATCTGACACTCTGTAGGTGAAATTATTTGGGTTTTTATGTTCCTGCTGAAGGAATGCTTTCCTTCTCTTCCCTGCAAGGTGAAGTGCCTTAGAAACTGAGATCCTGAAGTATCACAGGTCCTTTCTAAAGGATACAGGGTCTGTGGCTGGCTCCTAACAACAGAAATTGTTCTATTGACTGGATTGTCAGTGCAGACCTTGCTGAAGTGTGTTATCATGCCATGCTAGGCTCCCAGTGAGGCCAAAACAAGAAAGTGCATGTGGGATTTTATCAGCAGTGCTGAACTGCTTGATCCAGTCTAAAGGTTAAGTGTAGTTTAAGTTTATCACACGTCAGCTGCAAAATTTAGAGCAATAGCAGTGTTACCAATAAGATCATGAGGCTGGTAAGATGTGGGGTTTGTTTCCGTTCTTTTAAAATGTTCATCCTTACTTCAGCTGTTTGGGGAGGGAGAGGAAAAAGCTGTATCAAATTGTAATTATTTTTTCTCTTCTCTGAAATGTAGGTCTACAGCATCAGGACAAGAGCAAGGAAACATCTTGGTTCTGAAGTTCAGCTAAATTAAGACCAGCTAGAGCTGGAGTGAGTGCAGCTGGGCAGGCGATATAAGAGCTGTTGACTCCTTCTGCATGGGGCAAAGGACACACATGAAGATGAAGAGCCAACCATTCTGGTTTTGCTATTGAGCCTTTCATTCATAAGGCCATTTATGGGTCCCAAAGTGTTGGAAAAAAACAAAACCCTTACTTTTCTTTCTTTCCTCATCTGAGCCTGCTGTAGCTGGGCAATACTAACTCCTCTCTGCTCCTTTAACAGTGTTTTGTTTTGTTCAGCTTGATATTTTTATGGACAGTCTCAGTTGTCAGGGAAAAGACTCTCCCTTAAATACAGTGCGCCTCCTTTCAGGAATACAGTATTTTGTAGCTCTTTGTGCATCTATTTTTGTAGAAATACAGAAAGTTTGGGTAAGGATTGGTGGGCTATTTTAGGATGATGTATTTTTTTAAAAAAAATTAAAATTGTTAAGTTCTGTTTAAAGAACTTGCTCTCAGAGAAGCACTGGCAAAAATGTATAAAATGCTGATTTTAGATGTCTGTGATGTGATTGTGCCTTTTTTTTGTTGTTTTGTTACCTCAAGTGTCTATCCTTTCTTTTGTAAAGAGCTAAACCTTCCTTGTTTCCACATTATTAAATTTTGATGCTTTTGTGCTTTTGTTCTAGCTTAAGCAAGTGTAATTCACACCTAAAGTTTCAACCAAATAGTTTTCCTGGTGGTGTTAGATTGTAATATGGCTTTATGCTGTGCTGATTGTCAGAAACTTGCAAATACCTTTAGCATGGGACAAAGCCTGGAGTTACAGGAACTGTACTTACAACCTATCCATTTTTTCACACTGGACCAAATGCTCTTACAGATTTAAATCAGGCATGAGTTGGGGCCTCATCCATGATCCACTGAAGCTGTTGAGCAGAGTCCCTTATGAGTTATGTTTCAGGTCGTCATAGTGCTCATAAATTTCAGTATACTGTCACTTTAACTCACAAAGCAGGATTTCCAGCTAAGCCATTTTAAGGATGATAACTTACAACATCGATATTCAGGAAAGAAATGTTAGTTTTATAAAAATGCATAGCTAGTGGAAACAAAATCTTTTCAACTACCCTGATCTGTCTGCTGAGCACCTCAAGGAAAGTGCTAAAATTTTCAACTCCTGTTGACTTCAAAATCTGTTTGTCTAACCTAAGATCTGCTGTGACCTTATGAGACCTGAGGCCTTATGAGACCCCAGCTGCAGCTCTTTAATTTTCTAGGAAGTTGCACGTGTTCACCGTGCACGAATTCAGGCTTGGCTGCTGTCTAGGTAAGAATATGAACTTGGAAATGATGCGGCCACATGTAGCCACATTGCTCTGCAAGGTGAAACCCCATTTCTGGCCTGGGCCTTGGGTCTGACTTGCATAATAAGGACTTTAGTTGCAGCCAAAGTGAGCAGGATGCAATCCTGACTGAGGGCTGCATGACCCTTGACAGCCTGAGTCCTGCGATGGGCTGCAGCTGGGTCCCAGTGACCCCACTGGGAGTGTCAGGATGTGCTTAGGTGGGGCTGAGTGGAGGACTGGGGACGGGGTTGGCAGACCCTAGCTCTTGCTTGGAGATTTTGCCTTTCTGCTCTCTGCACACAGGGTCCCTCTGTAATATTTCCCAAGGCTCTGATAACCGATTGTATTTCTGTTACCACTGTTTTCAGGCATCCCTGACTGAAAGACGAACTAAAAAGCTAAAGCTAAATGGAAATCAAGACATAAACATGTGGCTGAGATAAGAAACAGTTTAATTTGAAGGCAACGAGCATTGTAAAAGTAGGTTTGTCAGGTGGAGACCACATGGATCTATGTGTGAAAGGAGAGAGTGTTGGGATGTGCATACCACTCTGAGGTTCAGCCCTCCCTCCTTGCATTGCTGCTTCTCTCTGGGCTTGCTTTTTGAACTTGCTCCTGGGAGGTGTTGAGCATTCTCCCTTCTCATGTGAGAGGGCTTGACATGCTGGCACTGGAGGCATTAAGATTATGTTAGAATTAGGCAAGACCCTTAAGCATGTTACCTTGCTGATTAGAAGTAGGAGACAGAATAAAAGTGCTGAACAGGTGATGCTTAAATACTACCTTAAAAGAGTAGTGATATAGTTTCTGTGTTAGGGTGCTGCATGAATTGTGGTGGGTTGTTGTGGGTTTTTTTCTCATCTTTATAGTTCATCAGCACCTCTTTCTCTTATATAGAACTATCATGGGAGTGTAATTTCTTATTGCTGCACAGCTGGAGTCAGCTCAATGAACACAGTGCAGTGGGAAAAGTGTATGGGAGGAAACAGTAATAGCTGACACAGTTCACTTTCATATCAGGATAGGATAGTTCAGAAGATATCTTAAGAGTTCTGACTTAGGAATTTTGACAGGATTAGAAATAGTGAGAGAAAAAAGAAAAGGGCTTTCTTCTCACCCCCCTGCCCCGGTCTTTACAAAGCTGGAAGGCAAAAAGGCAGCATAACCTCTTTAAACTTTAAGGCTGGAGGGCTTGGGTTTTGAGTTGTAGTATATTTGACATCCCTAAATATTTTAAAGCCCAGCAAAAACAATCAGTTCATTGCTTTTCTCTTTGCAAGTTCAGATGGTGAGGAATCTCCTGCAGTTCTCTATAGATGTCAAAGCAGAATAGACACAGGAAAAAAAAGTCCTCAGTTTGCACTGGAATCCCTTCTGGATTGTTTTATTGACTTGATGGGCAATGGGAATGAACGTGTGGCAAAACTAATTGCCTCATCCACCTCAAGGGCTACTGTTGTGAGCCCAGATTCCACTACTGAACCTGTGAGTGTGCTGAAACAACTTCTGTTGCTCTGCAGGCTCTGAGAGACAAGTGCCAATAAAAACATGCTGTCATCTATAACCAGGCTTGCACCAGCCAATTGACTCTGAAAGTCAAGTAGATTTATTTCTTTTTTCCTCAGTCACTAACCATCCCCCGTACTAACGGGCAAGTTGAAAGTAAAAGCACTCTCTCTTCTCTCATACACGCACACTTATACTCACGCACAAATGTGTTTATGGAAAGCAGATGCTGAAATGGTTTTCTTCTTGGAAGAGGAGAGGCGAGTGCTTGCTCACAGTGTTGCAGTTTAGGAGAACTGATAGCAGCGAGAAAGAAGCAGAAATGGTAAGATCACTCGTTTCCACAGATAGGACAAAAAGGACCTTTAAATCAGGTCATAGACAAGTTATGTGTCTTAATGCATTACTAAGGGAGTTTTTTCTTTCCTTTTGAGTTTGGTAATTTCAGATGCTGTCCCAGGAAAGCGGATGATTCATTTTGCGAGGACTTACAAAACATGTTGTACTCTGTACTCACTATTTTCGTGGGAGAACTTGGGGAAATTATTGTTTTATTTCAAGAAAATCTACATGCTAAAGGCCTTAAAGTTATCAAGGATTTGATTTTATTCCTGTTAATGTTGAGAAATCTGCTGTCAATATTTATGCCTTTATTTGAAGACTGGGAGGATTCAAGCTGTCCACCAGTTTTTGAAAGCAGATATCAGCTTGTTTCCATTGGGTATTTCAATCCCAATAAGATGATGGAACACTACAGCTACTGGCCACCCAGCAGATTTGATTTCTGAAGTGCTTAAGAAGCAAGCTACTTTTGGCAAAAGTAAAATGGACTTGGTTCTGATTTCTCCCCTCACCTGACACACAAAATCAGTTACTGGTTTATCCAACACCTCTCTCATAGTGTAAAGTTCTCCAGTGAATGTCAGTCTTCTCTCAGTTATCTATTTCTGCCTCAAAACATACTTTCAAGAATGAATCTCTCATCACAGCTTTCAGAGAGCAAAGGTTGCAGGAGGGGAATGTCACATTTCGCCCCACCCACATTTAGGATCAACTTTCCTGTACCCAGCCTTTCTCCTTCTAGGCTACTGTGTATGTCGTACTCTCCTCCCACAATTCTCTATGTGTATATATATATTTATATACATTAGTATACATATATATACACGTTTAGCTATATCTGGCTCCCTCCATTATACCCTCGTGCATCCTTTGAAAGTGAAGGACATCACTAAATTTTATCTGAGACTGAGAAAATGTAGGAATTTTATTGCATGTTTTGTAATCTCAGGAGTGAATGGAATTTCTCCATTTGTGCTAAAAAAAAACAGTGACCCAAACCGAACAACAAAAATAACACACACACATACAAAAGACCCACAAAAAGAAACCTTTCAAAACACCTGATTTGTTTTACCTGTAAAGATGACCATGAAGTCAACAGGGTTATGTAGAGAGGTGAAATACATAGCCTTTCAGCAGACAAGCATATCTTTTGAATATGATTCTTCTGATCTATTTCAAGTACAAGCTTTTTCTCCATATCAATGGACCAGCAACATATATTTCTTATAAAGGATTTAAATATATATATATATTTTTTAAATTTACTCTTTTTTTGGCTTTACTGTGTCAGCCTTTGAGCTTTTAAAGGGTATTTGGTTGATAATTATTGTTTGTGTGGATGTTTTAAAAGTGAATGCATGTTGTTTGGAACTGAAATCTCATGTAAAGCAGGAAGGTATTTAAAAATAAATACTACTTTTACATATTAGCCCTATGGGCACAATCTGACATTTGTGATACAGAAAGATGTCCCTTTAAAGACTAAGGGACTCTTGCTGGAACAAGGTCAAAATCTGATTCCTGTTACAAGAAAAGCAGGAAAATCTTGCAAAGGCTGAGCTGGTAGACCTGTGAGCAGAGATGATCCTCTCCAGCACTGTATATAGATGGTTGGGAGACACTGCTCAACGTACTAAATATACATTGTGTTGGCAGTAACTTGTTTATACTTACCCCAGAGGTGAATTGCTTTCCAAGGGGTATTGGAGATGTCTGTGGAAACCCTTGGTATGCACAGTGCCCATGATTTGTTCTTGCTCTGTGGTCTACATAACATCAGAGTAGGTCCTAAGAAAGTTGGTCTGGAGTTCCCTGTGAAATGGAGGATGTTTTTAGCTCTCAGTAAAGATAGTTTAGGGATGGGGTAATTAAAATATCACAATTACCTCACCCACCTGCTCAGAGGTTTGAGCCTTTGAGATTGATCAGCTGTGCATCATTAATGATGGCCCTTTTCATACAGGAGCCCATATCCTGCTTCCTCCCCTCATCATCCTTGGAAATCTTTGATGGTATTGAAATCATTGGGACTAGCCTTGAATGCCTGAATTGCAGTCCAGTGGTGGCCTGGGGTCTGGTCCAACATCAGTGGACATGAACTGGAATCAGCATTGATTCTGGTGATCTTGGGCTCAGGTAACTAGAACCTATAGACAACTGATATTTATAGCAGTTGAGGTTTACAGTAATCTAGTAAAGTATCTGCAGAACTATGCTGCACTTTCTCTGCAAGCTGTTTGTAGCTGTTGTTAAAAACCATCAGTCAAATCAGGGTCCCTTCCCTCCCCCCACCTGTTTCCTAACCCTACTTCCCTTAAAACTCCATTGAACTTTTTTTTCCTTCATGTCAAAACTGATGGGGGGGGGACTTTGTATAAAGAAAACTGTCACTGTTTTAATTACTGAATAAATAATTTAATGTGAATTCTATTGTTATATTTTTTATGTAGCATTTTCAGTTTGGTCTGTATTTCTCAACAATTAGCTAATGCTTTCTTTTGATTCTTATGCAACTGAAGAACTCATAAATCTCTGTAAATTACGGCACCCTGAGTTTCTATTTTTTTCATGCGATTAATTTTTAGAGCTAGGGATTTGTCTTCTGTTGAAAATGTAAAACAAGTGTTCTAAACTGGTAACTGGTTCTCTACTAAAATCAGATGGAGTGAAAGCCTAGCATCAAAGGGATTTTGAACAAGACTGTTTCAGTTCAGTTCATTGCTTCTGCTACAAAGTCTCTTTTTCTCTATTTCTCTTTTTCTTTTTTTTCTTTTTTTCTTTTTTTCTTTTCTTCTTTTTTTCTCTTTTTTTTTTTTTTTTTTTTAATATCTTTTAAGTTGCATCAACACTAGAGGCTATTTTACAACCAGACCTTCTAGACTCCCTACTTGGCACTTATTTGTGTAAGACCCTTTTTAATTTTATAATTTTCTGGCAGTTCTGACTCATCAAGTTGAGACTTTGCATGCAAATTATTTATCTCAAACTGACTTTTTTGGCAACATTCAGTGATTCCCACTAAGGAGGCAATTTTTGCCTTGCTAAAATTATTTTAGAACTGTTTAATGGAGAAATTTTTGCAAGTCTATGTTCTGGCTTCAAGGACTGAAAGTTTGGTGTTTTACACCAAATAGATCATTTGCTGTTCTAATAGAGGGCCTGGGGGGGGGGGGAATGCCAAATTTTGGCCAAGCACTAAGCTTTTTCAATTGCCACTTGCATGAAATCAGCAGGGAGCTGTTAGGAGTCTAGTTGCAAAATCCTGTGAAGATCCTGACCATATGGGATATACTCAGTTTCAGAGCATGAGGAGATGAGCAGGATTTCCCCTTTGCATTCCACTCCAGGCCCTGTTTCTAAACCAGACAGCAAGAAGAGCATTTTTTTTTTCCATGCAAAATCACTATTTTTTTCTTTTGTTGTCCATGAGGAAGATATGGAGGGAGCTGCAAGCCAGAAACTGGAGGAGAGGAGGATCAGAAGAGGAGACTGGGTTAAAATCTTCCTGTAGGAGAGAATGGAGTTGGGAGCTACCAGGAGAGAAATGTCTCCACAGACAGTGGGGATTATGATGGGATGCAGACCACTGAAAAATAAGCAAATAATGCCTAACAATTACTTGGCTAATACATGAAAGATATAGAGGGGGGTGTGAAAGCCATCAAAAAATGCAGAATATTGTGAGGACTTCGAAATTTGGTATAAACTAAGTGTCAAGGACAACTTAGGATAAACATTGCAGGAAACTTATTTCTTTGAAGTAAGCTATGTACACTGTGGTTTAGTCTGTGAGAAAATATGTGAATACTCTGTTGCTTTAAGACAATCACAGTTATCCTCAGTGAAGCAATTGCATTTTAGGAAGCAATAGTGTGTTAAGCTAGGAGATGAGCCAGACGAAGTGCTATTTCTTGTCCTTGTAATTTCTGCTGCTCTCCCCAAGTAAAGCTTCAGCTGTGTTGCCCCACACCAGGGTTTCTATGTTCTCTTATTGTATCAAGAAAGGAGAGCAGGGGCAGTGATGCTCAAGAGTAAGCATTGTTTTGTGACTGATTGGATTTGTGATGATTCGTGGCCTCCATTAGTGTAAATTTAATGAAAAATCAGTGTTACTCGCTTGGTTTTGCTCACTCTAACACCCATCAAGAGTCTTATCAGCTATGTCTGGATAAATCTTTTTCTGGGTGTTATCAGCTGGAAACTAATTCTCAGCCTTGGAAAAGGTGATTCCATGAGAGCCAGGACCTAGCTAGGTGACCTCAGCAGTTCTCAGATGGCCTGGTAAGGGGGAAATGCCAAGGAAAATGTGAGGAGTGGGACTGGCAGCCTTTGTGCTCACAGAGGGCAAGGGTGGTGAGTGTGCCCAGGGGCCAGCTGCTGGATCTGGGGCTGGGGCTGTCTGTCCACAGAGGGCCAAGGGTGGAACCAGCCCTTCATGGCAACCTCAGGTGCAGTTGGGCCACTCGTCCTGGCAGGACCTCGGAGTCGGAGCGGTTGTGCTGCCTGAATGACGTGGGAGGCCGGGTGGGGACCAAGACATCTGGTGAGAATTCCTCATGGCTGAGCTGTACGTTGGGCTGGGATGCCAATTAATTTAGATGATTTCTTTTTTTGGGGCTGCCGGGAGAAAGGGGGGGGGGGGAGGGACTGGATGCCACAGCCTTCCAGTAATCAGAATATCGCTTTTGTTTTCTTTGAAGACAACTTAGAAATTAAACCTAACAGAAAAAAAACAACAAACTGACCAACGAAAAACCACACAAAGAGCCACAACAACAAAAAAAACCAAACCACAAAACAACATATCGACACCAGGAACTACCCCAATGTCTTTGCCTTGAAAATAGATATACATCTGTAATTGTTTATCGTTATGAGAAAATGAGTGGGTAATAAAATTTTGATGTTGGCCATTTCATGTACAGAGGTATCACAGACTTTGAAAATTGTTACGTGAATGCCCATAGTAGCACCAAAGTTCAAAGAGGGGTGGTTTGTTTTTCATGCCTGTTTAGTTGTGAATAACACCAGCTCTAATTTCCTCCTCCCACCAGCAAGCAGAGTCCTACATTGGAAGCCAAATATAGCAACAAAGTTTTCTATATCTAGCCAAAACAAAAAAATCTGTTCCCTTTTAAGAATAACACTCTATTCTTTTCTAAAGGAGATAGATAAAGAGAAACTTCGACTTAAATGAAGCCAGTTTCTCAGTGGGAAATTCCCTGGTCTCTCTCAAATGCCCAACGTAAAAAAGGTATGAATTAATCTTTTGCCATCTGCCTAGGAGCCAATGGGGATAATTCTCTAGACACCCATTAGTAAAGCACTTCTGGGGTGGCTGTCTTGAGAAACCTTCCCCAGTTGCTGCTGTGCTTTTTTTTTTCCCTCCTTCATCTACTGTGCAACAGAGCCAGTGCTGAATGGGAACGCTGTTGCACAACTACCCCTTTCTTCACCTTTTTCTTCCTGGTTTGCACTTGCAGGGAAGTTAATTCCTTGGCTCTGAGGGACAGACCTCTTCTCCATCCAGAGACTAAGCTTGACAAGGCATTATGAATCAGCAGCATTGCCCCATGATCCTGTCCTCCTTGGCCTTCCCACCAGGGGAATGTGTGCAGCCATCCCTCTGCTCTTTTCCGTGGCCAGGCTTTGAAGTTGAGTATTGCCCACAGAGGGTGACCAGGGACAGTGGGGCTGCCCAGTTCCATTCCTGCTTGGTTGGGCTGGAAGAGGAGGCATGTCTTACAAATAAAAGCTGGAAATTTCTGTAGTAAAATGCTTCCTCAGGTATTCATTTGATCTTTTCTGAATTGGAGCTAGTGACACTTGTGGATGAGCATGTACATGGCTGTTACTCTATCTGTTTTTAAACTGGAATGTATTTTTAGGAGAAGGCAACACCCCCCCATCCCTCCATTTCTTTCTGATCTTGAGAAGTTTTTTTGACTACCCTACACCATATGAGGAAAGCTATTCAACTTTTCCTTTGAAGGATTTATTTCCATTCTAATCCACCCCCACCACCTCCCAGTAAGCAACTGGTAACTGTGACACATGAGCAAACAAAATCCCTTTCTCTAATATACCGTCTGCCCTTGTTTCAGAAGTGTTGCCTCATTTGTTTTCAGGCTATTTGGCTCAAGGCCTTTGCTGTAAAGGTGAGTACTTATGAAGTTAGCTCTTCTTGGGGAAACTTGGGATGTTTTTTGTTGCAGGGAAGTGTCACCCAGTGAATGCATTTGCACTGGATCTGTTCTGCCACACATGTTACTGATAGAGTTTTAAATAAACATAGGGATGTTTGGAAATATTTTGTCTATGTAAATATGTAAAATATGCAAAACAAAGCTAGCAGCTGTGGGGTGTACTTGTTGCTCACGTGAGGAAGCTTTGCGTAATTTTTTTTTCTATCATCCTGTCTTTATTTAAGCATCTGTGTCTGTTCCAAGATAATCACTTCTCTATGATTCCCACTGGACAAAGGGGGAGGAGGCTGGATGGGCCTATGTGATGCCCTAAAGTCAGCCTGGACTTCCATGAAGAACCTCCTATGTATGGTGAAACCTGCTTTCCCCAGAGCACAGGAGCACATTCCCTGAGGGTAGAAGACAATAATTGCTTTTTATTAGAGGTGGGATAGTGTCTTCGTCCAATTGAACTTGGCCTTTCAAGAACAGTAATGCAAGACACAAGACATACCATGCAGCGCCCGTGGCTGTCCTCGGATGCTTCATAACTGGCCTGACAAAAGCATTAGTCACTGATGTATGAGTTAATTTCCTGAATTGACTCTGTTGCTTAGAAAAGGGTGACAGCTTTGCAGTCTTCGGTCCTTTATTGAGCTAGGGAGAGCCAAACCCTATGTACGCTTGTGACCCTACTGAAGATTTTGGGAGGACTGCAGTAAGAAAAGAAAGTCATTCGGAACAAGCTCAGCTGGTAGTACTACTAAGCTTTTCGCATCATATTTTTTTTTTCAATTAAACAACGTGCTTTTTAAACGTCTTTTCAGAGAGGGCAATTCATCCTGTGTATACAATAACTATGCCACTTCTGAATTCTACAGGGTATTTTGTGTCACTGAGCCACCTGTTGTTTTAAATGATTTTTTCCACCCTTACCCATGCTCTTGTTCTGCTGTTTAAGGGTTTCCAGTTCCACTGCCTTAAAGGCAATATTCCAAAATCCTGTCTGTCTCGCAATTCAGATATCTAGGGACATGGCACAGGGACTCTATGTCACAGAGCTGGCACCTATGTGCACAGCAAGTTTGACCTGTCTGTTAGCCAGCAGGCTTGGACTGATGAATGTCAAAAGGTGCAATACTAATACAAGATCCAGTTGTTTGTTTGGTAGTTTCAGTCACAGCAAATGGGAGTGCCTAGCAGGAACAACAGCCCTAGGTAAGGGTGAAGGGGAAGTAGAGCATTGTTCACCAGGATCCCTAGATACAAGCTAGCTCTCACACAGAAAGGCAAAATTACTTTGTCAAGGGAAATATCTTAAGTGAGTCTTACAGAGACCTGCTGCTGTTTATTCCTCCTTGCTCCTTGTTAGCCTAGCTGGCATTTTTGCCACACTGTCAATAACATTTCTCTGCAAATAGGCTTAAGGAGATCTTTGTGAGATTCAGTGTGCTTAGGAACCCTCATTCCCATGTTACCTGTGTGCTAATGCAAAAAACTACAATGCTGTGGGGAGAGGAAACTGGCAATCTCTAGTAGTTTATGCCTTAATGCTATAATTTCCTAGTTTAAACAGTGACAGGTTCCTTACCTTTTGGTTTCTCAGCTCTTGTCCCACATGACATCTTCCAGTGATGGTGTACATTCTACCACCTTGTAGTGGCTGGAAATTGCTGCCATCCTGGATAATACAGTAAGGTCTTTGAGGCCACTGTTAAAGCCCATGACTTGAAAATTATATACTATTTTGTGGCTCCTATGTGGCCTTGTTATTTCTGCTGTTTTGTCACAAAGAAATAGTGGGTTTTTTGTATGAAACTAGACACCAGGAGATTAGAATACCTTGTGCAGAGAGCTCCAGACAAGGGTGAACTGAGTAGACACTCAGAAGCAGAAGCAACCTAAGAACAGGGCACTGAGCTTCTTACTTTCCCCCTTACAACAATGTTTGCATGTTGTCCTGAAGTGACCAGTTCAAGAAGAGATGCTATTTCATTCTTTATTTCCATATCCCTAGGCAGAAAGTAATTTATTTTTGTTGCTTTGTATTTATGATACTTCACTGGTCTCATCAAACGTGTGGATAGCAAGCATTTAAACCAGTTGGCTAGCAATTTACCTGCAATAGCAGATGTTCTCCATGGACAAATTCATCATGCACAATGTGTGCTTGCAAAGCAGCATCTGCAATGCAGGGGGGTGGCAACAAATAGGGGATGACATCAATTTTTTCATTGGGATTTGAAACATAGAGAAGCTCAGAGGAACACTGAAACTAAGTAGGATAATCAAACTTCACATATGTTCCTTCAGAAATTGTTCCCTTCAGTATTTTGGACTGTATTTTAGTGTTTCTTATGAAAGGCTTTTCTTAGGAAAGGAGAAAACTTATCTGTCACCCATGACAGACATTCCTGATTATTTTGCATGTGGCAGTTTCCTGATTTTAAGAGGTCTGAGAGGAAATATAGAGAACCTAGATCAACTGGTCAAACCTCCAGTTCTCCCATGCAGTTTAATTTACCATTGCAAGGACTCTCCTGCAACTCTCAGACCTATTATTTTCTTTATATGAAATCAGCAATCATAATTACATCTCAGCTGGAATATTATTTTTTCCCTTTTTTTTTTTTTTTCTCCTCCTTTTGATGGGTCAGATTTAAACCATCTGCAGGCAGATGGAAAGGAAAAGTGGAATTATTGTTTTCACCAAAAACTTTGCAGCTGTCAGGGTGTGTTTGACACAAGCCTGATGGCTGAAAACAAAGACAGGACACATTGTCCCTGCTGGATATCAGAGAGTGTAAGAACTCTTCATGGCCAGCTCTTACTTGGAGAACTTGGGGCTAAATGAGGTAAACAAGGTCATTACTTATCCATACTCAAGGGCTTTGCAGAGAAATTCTTCACTGAATTATATACTGCTTTCTCTGGGCCTCAGTGAGACCCTGTTAGTTTTGTCACAAGGAGGCTCACTCTCCAAGTGACAGTCACAGTATATCATATAGACCACTGCTTAGTGATAGACCTGCCACATGGCAGAGGCTGCACTCATGGCTTCCAGTGCCTGTCATGATGTTTTGCTTTTATAATCCAGTTTAATTTATGGACCTGTGATTAAGAAATGCAGCCAATGAAAAAGGGCTGAAAGAAGCTTTTGAGGAGGCACGCCGGGAGCTGTCTCAAACCCTCCCAGCATGGACTAAAAGGTTACTTCACTGTTTCCTGTCTGAACACTAGTGGCTCTTTGGTAACAGCAAGAGTACTTTTCAAAGCAAGTCTTTCCATAGGAGCTAAGTCTGTGTGAAAACCAGATCCACCACTGGGATCTCACGCGTCTTGGTTCTGGTGTTCCTGTTGTAAGGGTTTGTAAGAGTACCTGTTCCTTTTGCTTGCATCAAGGTAGGCAACTTCAAGCAATATAAATGAATTTCCAAAATGGTCTAAAGCTCAAATCTTCCTATTCACTTGTAGGTGGCTTTGTTATAGGTGTGTGATTTTTCATTGACAATGTGAATCTTATAACTGTAAGGTTTTCCTGATATATATTTTTTCCCATTCCATAGCAGACTTTTGCTGTGGTTTTGTTCACTGTTTTTTTTAAGAGCTTCAAAGTTAACATCAGCAGTATGGGCAAAGGCAGTTAACAATAACATTTTTGTCCTTTTTATCATGAGTTTTGAGAGTTATAATCCTATGAAGTCATTGGGAGGTGTATTTTTCTGCTCTGAATTGACAACCATGTATCATTTCCATCTCCCAGGCTTGACACTGTTGTGTTGGTGTTTTTTCACATTGGGTTTTTTTTCCCTCAAATAATAATTTACCCTTATACATCTGCAGACAGAATATGCTTGAGCTAAGCCAAAATGAAAGGAATAAGGCATCCATGAACTGGGAGCTATCATCTATCATTAAGTCATCTGAACCCTTGCAGTGCACTAGTTTTGAGTTACACACTTGCTGTTCTGTGGTTACTGAATGTGTTGTGTAACAGCTCAAACTGAGAGCAGTTTTGAAAATAGTTCATGAGATAGCTGATCTTCAGAAATAGCTTAGAAGACCCAGCTTCACATTGATCTTGGGTAAAGGCAAGATGAGACCACACTGCTGCAGTTTTTATAATTTGGCTACTCTGTGGGGAAGTGAAAACCTTGAAGATGCTTCAGTTCTTTATTTCACCTGTTCAGGGAGCCAGAAGCCTAACTTTGATAGGAAAACCAAGAAAGCAGAGATCTATTGACAGTATCATCAGGGGCACCCCAGAAGAAGTAGATCAGACAGACTAGAGGCTAACTCCTGTTCTTGTCATTCTCATTGTCATTAATCCAGTGAGAATAAACCTGTTGGAAAGAGTAATGAACTTTAGCTTTAAATGCATCAAAACAGACTTTCATAAAGGGAATATTTTCTCCTACCTCTGTGCTTTATATGCAGTGCTGGGACATGTACTATTTACATCCTTAGCAAGAGGATATAAGGGGCCATGTTCCCAACTATGTCCTTTGCATTGTTATTTACATCTGCATAAAGTGGGTGTGAAGTGTTCCCCTTCAGCACTGGTTATGCCCATTCACACCCTCTTAACACTGAAGTCAATGAGCACAGAAGTGGCTCAAGAGCAGAAAGTCAATCCCAGCATCCTGCTGTCCCTGGGTCAAACAGACCCCTCTGGATAAGCTGTGCCACTGCTCTGAGTCTGATCTTGGTCACCTGCAGCCAGGAGAAGAGGCTGCATCCAGTCAAACCACCTCTGCTCCTCCAGCCATGCTGCTGCAGGAGCCCTTAGAATGGCTGGAAAAAACAGTCAATATTCACTTGTACATTTATTCCTTTGCTCTGTTTGTAAACAGAAAAAAGCTCTCAAGGAGCTGAGGCTGGTCTCTCAGAGCCTTCATTTTCAGGTGGTTTTCTGCTGTCCATGTTTAAGAGATTAATTCCCATTCAGCAGATCCAGTTGCAAATGCCTCAGTGTGATCTATGAGTATGTGCATCTGTAGAAACCCCTGTCTCTCCTTGAAAGAAGGAGAACAAGCTGAAATAATGGGAGAACCTGAAATAAATTAGGAACGAAAGTGACATAAGAGACACTAATTTACTGAACCTGGAACTGATGTGTGGGACATTGCAAGGAGAGAAAAACCTGAGGCCATCCAAAAGCAGATAGTAGATGAAGCTCTGTGGTATACAAATGTAACTTTCAGCTGGCACAAGCAGCTCTTGGCCTCTGCCTCTCAGGAAACAGGCACAGATTTCCACAACTCCTGCAAACAGCCAGGTGTAGAGGTCTACAGGTCTGTCAATGAGCAATAAATGTTTACCTCCCTGCAGCTACCATAGCCCTGGTCTCTAAAAATCCAAGTGAGAATAAGAAAAAAAAGTTCAGATTATGCTTTTTCCCCTCTGCCTACAATCTGACTTACTATAGGGAAACAGCTTATGACAATTTTTTTAAAAGCTCAGCAAAAGAATTACCCCACTTGGGTTTTGTCTCCTATTAGGGAAGTGTTTTAATACCAAGACGTCATCCACAAACAGCACCACTACTGAATCTGGATGTTTTGAGCTATCAGAGTCCTATAGCAGGTGTTGCCTTTCTCAGAGCACAGCTGAATATGGTCTGACTTCTTAGCAGCAAGGATATAATGGCTGGGAGGGGGGAAAAACACTGACTAGAGAACAGTGTGGTGGTTGCTGTTCTGTTTTTCTAGGTGTTGGTTTACTGAACAGACATTGTTTAAAGTGGCATCACTTTGAGGATGGTGATGAATGCTATGGTTTGTGTTTGATCTATTCTAATGTAAAGCAAAGTAGCTCAAATAGATAATTAAAGATCAGGGTAATTACACAGCTGAGCTGAATGTATTGCTGACCAAGCTGGAAGAGAGAAGAGGTTGTGCTGTATTCCATAGGACCATTGCTGAAAAAGATGAAAGTTCAGGTAGGCTATCATCTATTTTTCACTGGTAAAATTGTCTTTTCTGGTTTGGGTTTTTTTGTTTGTTTGTTTGTTTTTTGGATGTGGTGTGGGTTGCTTCTTTGTTTTTATTATTTGGTTTTTGTAGGGACTGATTTGAAGTACTGAAATCTTGGTTTCTTGACTATTGTACATCTTTTCATTTAGTAAAGTGTACAGATTTTGTCTGAGATACTTAAGCAGGAGGAAGCTTAGAGGCATAGCATGGTGCTACTATCAGTGTTTCCTGTGTTTTGAGGTATGGCTGCTGCTTGTGTATGTAGCATTTTTACTGAGGGAATCACGCATTCTTCAAGGTCTGAGGTTCTTTCCTCCTCTTTTCTTTTTTATTTTTTTTCTTCTGGGAAATTTTTATAGAATATTGTATTTAAATTCATCTCTTTTAGAATTGTTGTCTTCTACTGTGCTGGATACACAATAAAAAGTGTGCATCTGGGAATGAGTGTGACAGAACAAAACCTTCTGCTGTTTGAGCCCTTGAGTAAAATTGTAGCCTAGCTGTAGGTAGACAGTCTTTTGATATTGACTTCCATGAGGTACCTATTTTTTCTTTATCTGCTCTTCCAAGCCTCTCATATCTAATTGTGAGAAGGGGCATTCTGTCTACCCCTTCAGAAAAAAATCCCACGCATACCTTAAGACTTCAAGCTTGTTATGAATATAAATACATTCTTTTTTCTGAGAACAGCATATATCAGTTTCTTGGTTGTGTATGCAGTTTTACATTACAGTTTCTAGTATGACCAGAAGCTCATTCTGTGTTAATTGTTGTGTATAAATACAGTTCTTTATGTTGGAAAGATTATTTTCTGCCTGTAAGTGTGTCTGAGAGGCGCTTGGAGAGCAGGGAGGTCCCCCTGCTGTCAGCAGGCAGGTGAATGCAGACAGGGATGGCACAGTGAATAGCACATTAGAGTGTACAGTGAAACAAATGTCTTGTTGACAGATCACATTAATTATGAAAGGGGGATTTTTAAACAAAGCAAGCGTTTTGAAACCCTGAGAAAAGGCTGGTCAGAATTTACCCCCATCAATTTTTGTGTGGATGGTTGTAATTGTAACCCATAGGCGCAGCTTGTGCAACTGCTTGGCTGTTACCATTAACAAGCAATTATTAATAACGCTGCTTAATTGCCAGCTAATTTCCTCTGAGGTGGGTTATGCTTGAAGCTTCTGTGATTTAAATGTGAAATGACTCCATTGTTCCTTAATTTAATTGATATTAATTAAGAATAGCTAACATATAAAAGTTACATCTACTTTAATTAGAAAACCATTACTGGCACCTCTCTGATCAGTCTCAGAAGCAGCTGCACTTTTAGTGGTATTGAATTCTGCCATGAAAAGTAGCGTATGAACCACACTGAGAGCAAATGTCTTTGGACTGAATATACATTTAGATGTTTAGACTCCAGTTTTATGAGAGATTTAAAATTTAAATCTACCCCTGAAGAATATGTAGATCTCTCATATTTATAAACTCATTTGAAGACACCTCTCTAATTATTTAGCTATCACAGGCACTCCTACAGCAGGCTGGGTTTTGGTCTTTATCAGAGAAGTTGATTGCTCTAATTTTCCCCAGTTAAAATAACAACATCTCGTTCACAGCAGGGTAAATTTCACCAGCTGCTTATGAACTGGATATGAACAGCTGATCTCATCTAAAGAAGTCAAACTGGGAAATAAGGAGGAGGGTGGGGGAAAGGGAAGCTGTTGAGCAGGAGGTGAAATGGGTAATAAGGCAAGCTACAGACACCACCTCCTCCTGCTAGCATTCACTGGGGTGTCAGCCTTTTCTGGTGATGGTTTAATTGAATGCATTCAAAGTCTCCCTAAACTGTCATTTCTGTGAACAGCATTGTTCATGACTGTTGAGTTTTTTCAGTATAAAGCATTTTTTGTGCTGGAAAGATCCTGTTTGAACACCTTTTGAATGGGTGCAGCACTATTAGAGAAAGGCAGAAGACCAAATTCACTCTCTGACACTTTTATTAAGATTTATTTTTATTATTATTTTTTGTATGTAGTTCCATCTGTGGGGAATCTCTGATACATCAGTCCATCTACAGGAGGTAGAAAGATACCTGTAGTAGAAAGATACAGTCCTACAAATGTATATGAAAACAGGAAAGATTACCTTTTTCATGTTCATCTTCTAATCCATTAAATTTTGCTCTTGTTGGAGAGTGATCCCTTATACAAGGATTGAGTCTGATGCTGAAAAAAAATTTGTATGTCATTAGAAAGGTGTATTACTCTAGATTAATGTGTGTTGTAAATTAGCACAGTTTAAACTGATGTGGAAAGCTGAGTGAGTGCATCAGACAGAGGTGCACAGCACTTCTCTGGTGACAGCCAGGCAGGCAGTGGGGCAAATGAGAATTTAAGCTGCAAAATCTGTGTGAGCCGGGAACTCTGGCTTGAGGCTCCCAGTGGCTTTACAGAAGTTTGCCTTGTAGCTGTTGTGGGTTTACCTTTTTCTGTTTACACTCTGTCATTTTAAAATTGAAATACCATGTATTGTGGATACCAACTTCAGAAGCCAGCCCACTGCAGCTTGCTTTGCAATCAAGGCCTTAGTAAGGACCACAAACCTTTTGGTAAAGAAAAGGGGTTTGCACTTGTGCCCTGCGAAACATATCGTGTGAATCACTCTTGTGATGCTACAAGAGAGCAAAAAAGGAGCTAAAGAGTGTGGAAGAATACAGTGTTAGTTTCCAAGAGCAATTGCAGTCTGTTCCAGTGAAGTCATTGATGGAAAAACTACAGTAACTAATTAACTACATTCACAAATGGGGCTTGCAAAACAAGATAGATTTAGACTTCACATTAGAAACTGGAAAGAATGTTACAGTATGGAAATGCATTTTGATGAGTTTTAAGATTTTTTTGAAAAGATTTCTGAATTCCTTTTTCAAAATTAGAAATAATAGGAAATACCTACTAGGCACTTGGACAATGCATCCTTGAAATTTCTCTATTACTCTGTTAATAAGAAAATATTCTGAATCATTAAAAATTAATCTCATATACCTGTTTTAATCTCTGTGACTCCTCTCTGTCTTCTATCAGTATAGTTGCAGAGATAAATACAAGAATTTTGGTGGACAAAGGAATGCTTTGCTGGGAAGAGAAATGTAGCAACTGAACCTCTTTCATTATAAGAGATGATGAGCAATGAGAAAATCTAACTGATAGTATGCTATAAAAGTTACATTAATTGTACTGGAAATTGCAGCAGGTATTTAAGACAGCGTTCTCATCTCTTGTATATATTCTCACTTTTAATACCTCTGTTGAAAGTGTTACATCTTTAAAAGGACATCACCTTCAGTTTTCACTAACAGGCATTCAAAGATGTATGGCTACTATCATATGTAGAAAAAAATTGAGGAAGATATTCTGTGGAAAGGGAGATCACTAAAGAATCAGTGGGCAGAAAATGTTAGTAGAAGTATCTAAATGTAAGATCAGTTCAGTTACTCCTGCAAGCCATTTTTCCTAAAATTATTTTATTATAAACTCTAAATGTATTCTTATCTTTTCTATTTTGCATCTAAATCTTCATCTAAACTTGGGGGAAGTGTAGAGCTAATATAAGAGGTCATATTTAGGCACAGGTCTTTGGCTAAATCAGGATCTTTGATCTTGACCGAGGTAGGTTTAAGCTACTGAACAACTAACCCCACAATAAAAAGGAACCTTCCCTCTCAACACTCATGTTTATAAATGCTAAATTAAAATAAGTCCTTTGGATATGGAGCCAAAAAGTCTTACATGCCATGTGTGAACATTGGTAAATGTTTTTTGCTTGAGACATCTTATTTTTAAATGCCATACCAAGCACAACCCTCCCTCCACCTGAGGTTCTGATTGTGCAGCTGTCACTGAGCACAGCTTCTGGGTACAAGTAACCTAGATGCAAGATTTTAAAAATAAAAAAAAAATGCCTGTGTAAAATTCATCTTTTTTTACTTTGAACTGAACTACGAAGGCAAGTCTTGTCTGTGGTAAAATATTCTTTGCACTTTCAAACCAGAAAATGACTTGCCAGATTCAGAGCCTGTAGAACAGACTCAGACAAGCACCAAAATTAAGTTCTGAAAAACATATGAAAATTTTATTTGCTCTCACTTAGAAGAGATTTGAATTTGCATATTAGCTTGCACAGTGGAAGTGGAGTTCTATTTTAAAATGTGAACAAGAGAGTGGTGGAAAAGACCAGGGGTGAATACTACAGTACAGTGGTAAAAGAAATGTAGCAGAGCCAAAAACTTCAGTTCTTTTCATTACAGAAAAAACAGTTTAAGCCAAATCCAGTTGCACTGGTGTGATGGAAAAGAGCTCCATTAACCTCTGCAGCTGGATTAAGCCTTCAGCTTGTATAGCTGACTTCCTCAATGAATTGTATTCTGCATTTCATCCTGTGTGTTGTTAAAGATTTTTCAGCTGTATGCTGCTTTAAATAAGATAATATTTAATTTTATTTATTTATTTTTAAACATTGGAGATATCACTGAGTCTGAGAAAAGAAATCCACTACCAGTGGGGAGAGCTTGGATCAGTGCATTGAAAAGTTGTTCTCTGAGGGCTGTGGAAATTAGATCTTTTTATTTGATAGAAATTTACATAGGGCCATTGACTTAAAATCTTCAGACTGATCATGAATTTCTGGAAATCAGAATATCTTCATTCATCTTTAGGAATTCCTGCAAAGATTCATGGCAGCTTTCACATGTTTATAGAAACCAAGGGATATAATTGAAAAAAAAGAAAATAAGTACTGGCTGACAAAAAAGATCTTTTATTTTGTTTGTGTATCATGGATGTGGCCTAAAGAAAGTTGCCTTAGCTAAAGGAGATGAGTTTTCTTGCAGATAAAAGTACTTTTATGACAAAAATAGGACTAAATCCCATTGCTGAGCAGTCATAAGTTTTTACAAGTTCCTTCCTCTTTCCCGGTTCTAATTGTTGGCCTGTTGGGAGCCCTGAGCAGAGAGCTGTTGAAGCAACCCCTGTTTTTTCTTTTTTGTCACATTCCAATATAATTAGACAGATTATTATAGTAACAAACACAGTACCAGCTGTTTGACGCTTAATATTGTTTAAGTATTACCATGCCTTTATTTTAAAGGTACCAAAACATATGGTTGTCATAAGCTATTTCTCTCTCTCTGTGAAGCTAGACCTTTTTTTATTCAGATGCTAAGGCTGTGTTTGAAAAGAGGGGGTGAAAAGAAATAATATTTCTGAAATACCTTGCAGAAACTCATCTGTCATTCCTGAAACTCCAGTTCCCCTTTCTGCCTCCTTACTGATGTTAATTTCTGAGCACAGAAAGAGTGCCACATAGAAGAGTGACAATAACACTGAAACAGGTTGATGCAGCTTCAGCAGCCTAAGACTTGATCTATGGCAATAAAAAGAGTAATAATGGCAATAAGGATTTTTTTTTAATGTTCTTTTCCTTGAAAAACTCCTTGAGGCAGCAGATGAGTCCTTTTTAGATGGGGCTACATCACTGCTTGAGCAGCTACTGGAACTAATTTGTCTCTCAGGATTCAAATTTTCTACAGTGCAAGTTGCCATCTGTTTCTGAGATACTTATTTTTTCTCACTTTTTCTGTATGTTTTAAAAGGAAAGCTTGTATAAAAGACCAAAAAGACAAGAAAAGAAAATACAGCAGTAAGTAATTTAAATATATCACAAAATTACAGTCAAACTCACCCTGTGCAATATTACTCAGAAATCTGCAGAGCTATTCCAGGGATTAAACTAACCACAGAGCTTGCATTCTTGGTTATACAGAGTGAGCTTTCTGCCAAAGCACTTTAAGACTTTGGCATCTTTTGCTTTCATGTAACCAGGAATCGGGTCCTACAGCTTTATCCCTTCCACTCAGAGCTCTGTTCAGTGAAATCCCCGGGCTTTGCTTTCTGTGTTTATGATGGGTGGGAGGAATGTGAAGAGGGAGGCTGGAAGAAAGAGTGAAGCCAAGGATAACAACAGCCTTGGTATTCCAGTATCTAACCAGGTTCTTATCTGTGCCTATCACTGGAGCATCTTGGTGTCTTACTACAGTATAACGAAGAGGTGTATGGTGCTTGTTGAGTAAGAGTTCTGCTATTCCCACCTTTCCTAGCAATACATTTTTTGTTGCATGAGAAGATTAATCCTCTTTAAATACCAGGCATGTTCATGTATGCACATTTAGAAGCCAGCAAGTTGTCTCTGATCTTGGAACCCTCTGGACCAGGGTTTTCAATGAAGATGCAGAAGTTGGCTGGGCCCCCAGAAAAGCTGCCCCCATCCCTCTCTTGTGTGGGGGCAGCAGGGGGATGCCTATCCCCAGAAAGGGCAGCAGGTGCAGTCACTGCCTGATGGCTGGGAGCTGGGACAGGTCTCCCAAACAGTTTATGGGTTTGTTTCAGCTGGAGATAAAAATCTCATTGAATGAGCTCTGCGGTTTTGTTTTCTTTATAGGATTGTGAGGCTATTGCGTGGCCTTCTTTTAAATATGGAATGTAAATAAGCATAAAAACTTCTGCAGCCACAGCCAACTGCAGAAAGTAGAGCCTACTTGCACTTAGAGGGACTTGAATTCAGACTGTATGATGGGGATTACTTCTAAATTCTAAGAATGGTCATATCAACAAATATTGTATAAATATTAATAACAAAGCTGAGAAGAAACTTAAGATACTAGAAAAATATTCAGGTTAATTTTTTGGGAAAAAAGAAGTTGATAATGTGTGTTAATGTTTTCAACAGAGCATTATGAATGAATGAATGCTCAGCTGCATAAAAGATGAAGTGCTTTTTTTTTTTCTTCCACTTTTTCATCTCCTCACCTCTTTATTAAGGTTTTGAAAATTAATCCTTCTCAACAGACTGATCTTTTTTTGATGTTGAGTCAGTGAACAACTGAGCTATTTCACGCCTGGGGAGCCAAATTTTGTCTCTTACTGCACGTGTTCAAGCCTAAATTTGGTCTTTAGATGTTTCAAAAGAGACAAGATAACTGCAAGCATGTGGTTTAGAAATCTTTACTGAAAGTCTTGTAGGTATGTTAGGCAGACAACACCTCGCAGGATGGGAAATCTTTTCACATTCAATGAAAAGAAATCATTTGGTTTAAAAAGTCTTAACAGAATTGGAGAACAGAAGATGCGGGGTTTTTGTTCAATGAAAGGCTGAATGGAATTTTAAAGTCATCCTCTTCCTTTTGCAGGGACAATCATAATCTATGGCATTAATCAGATTGAGGTAGTATTGTGGTTCACTACTGTCCTCAAGGCCCTCCCTTTGCTCTGTCCTGACGCTCCCTCACCCCCAGGACAGAGTGACACAGTGATCTTAGTACCATTTCGGGACATAAACCCTGATTCTTGCTCCACTGAGAGAGAATTGAAGGAAGGTGGGGGTGGGGTGAGGTGAGGGCATTGTGGCCAGAGCCAGGGTAGCACAGGTTCTCCCAATACACAGAATGTGTGATCCCTGTGAGATTAAGATAGCTCTCTGAACACACAGACACACACACACACACACACATATCTAAAATAAAAAATACTATTGGATTTAAGCTGTGAACTGAATGCCTTTAACCTGCAGTTTGGCCCAAAGCAGTATCTTTAATGGTGGTACTGCAGTGAGACAATATAGACAAACACAGCTGTCACTTTACACTTAGCAATTGCTCATGAACAGCCCTAAGCAAGCAAAAACACTCTCCTGAGATGCTGGGAAAAACACTGAGGTGACCCTTGCTCACTCTCTCTGCATAAACTGAATTCTGTAAAACAGTGTGCTGCAATGGATGAATAGAGGGTCCTCAGTGTAAAACTTTAACTGAATAGTAATTCCTTTGCCAGCTCAGTGTTTCTCTCATTTTTATTTCTTTTTATTTTTTTGTGCTGAAGCTTCCCTGCTAGGAATAAGATGGTCTCCTACTGGGATGATTAAAACCAGTTGGCTGACTCTGAAGTGAGCAACTAGATAGTGTAGCACAAGACATGAGATGCTCTGAGAGCTTTTTCTTATCTGCTCTATTACACCAACTAATAAGCAGGCAAAAAATGTAGCTCCCTCTCCTGAACCATGAACCATGTTTAGCTTAAGAAAGCCATATTGAATACTAAAGCACTTGAATTATTTTGACATCAGTCTTAAAACTGAGCTGTGGTCATTTTGGTTTCTATTCTTTTAATTGTGCTGAGAGAGACACTGTGCGTGAAGTTTTCTTATTAAGGATTAGAAAGCTTAGGCATAGCACATAGATTGCTGAGAGAGGATGGTTTTTGCTCCAAATGGACTAGAAAGATGACATTGCTAGAGAACGACAAGATTTCATACTCGAAGAAAAACTAACAAATAAAATAAATCCCTATTCTGAGGATATGCAAATAGAGTACCCCATAAGTCCATCCAGGGCAGTACTTGGAGTGTGTAACATCTGCCTACTGAAAAATAGGTGGACTGTGTTCTCCCTAATGCTTCCTTCTTGAGATATATTCTGGCACCTTTTAGTGTGAAGTGGAGTGAAAATCATAGCCAGTTGTCCAACAATACAAATGCAAGGAGGTGGGGTGCCAAGCAAGAAGCATAATGCCATATGATTTGTGCAACTACTTAAGCTGCCCAATGACTCTTTGTGAGGAAGCTTACAAAATATGATCTGTACGTATAAGAGTGATAAAGCAATTGACTTGTGGCATAGCTAAACCACCAGAGGAAACAAATTTTTTCCATCTTGGTGTGTGGTACAAATATTACTAATCCTTGTCAAGCATTTAGTAATAGGCTGTTTTCATAACACAAGTTGCTATTTACCAATATTAATTGCTCAGCATCTCTCTCATTGGAAAATAGCTGCTTCTATGTCTGGATGATAAATGAGACAGAGTAAATTTAGGTGATGAAGATTCACTTCAGGTGTTAAAATGTCTCTGTCTGGAGGCTGATCACAATGAAGCCATGGCACTGGAAGACCCAACACACAGGCGAGTGTTACTGTGGCCAGGTAGAAAATACAAGTGTGTTCTGGCCTGTGTTGAGCTCTGTGCCATTTAAGACATTTGTACCTGAAATAATCTGGTTGAGTTTGATACCAAAGCAACATGCAGCTGCACCTGTTTGCTGGTAGGTAGCAGTTGGTTTGAGAGTAAAACTTAACTCTGACCACAGAACATTCCAAGAAAAACTAAAAGTTCAGAGATTTTGTATTTGTCTCTCTGTCTTTGAATATGGTCAAAAAGCTGTTATGACAGTGATGATAAAATCTAATGTGAGGCCATTGTCAGACTTCTGAAGAGAGGCAGCAGTGTAACTCTTTTCTGTCAAAGGTATTTGGAATTTGTTTGTGGATTAGCTTTGGTCCCACAACTGTCTATTTAAGAGATTAATATGATTTCTTTGCTGTGCTTCTTAGCACATTTTAATCATGAGAGGAAAGAAAAATACTACTTTTGCTATGCCACATTCATCTTGTGCAGAGATATTTTTGATTAATCCTTCATGCACACCAAATTTGCTTTGCTGCAAGCTCTGTAGTGTAGCGGGAGGAGCCTTTCTTGCTCCTGAGGCTCGGTGAGCTGCTGGCTTCTCCATTGCCTCGCACAAGAGTGAGCTTCTCTCTGTGGGTGTGGGTCCCACCTTTATTGGCCCCCTGGTAATAGGGGGCCTGTCCTAAACAGGCACAGGTGGACTCACACCCACTCTTTGGCAACTCGAGGCACCTGGTTTATCTTGTTTCTCTACACTGTAGGGCTATGCACAATATGTGTATATTTTTGGCTAGGTTTTTCAAAACAAACTAAAAACTTATAAAAGACAATGTTGAATTTTAGCAGGAGAGAGAATTTTATTTAGAAATAATCATGGCACATGCCTGGTTACTGTTTCTGCTCAAAATATCAAGGATGGCTAGTTCAGCTGTAAAACCCATACAGACTTGTGTGTAGCATTGCTAGTCTATTTTTGACAGAACAGCTGAGATTTGAAGAGACCTTCAGAAGTCTTCTGGTCCAACTCTCCTCCTTAAACAGCATCACCTAGACCTGATTGTCCAGGACCACATCCAAGAAGTTTTTTAATATCTCCAAGGTAGGAGACTCCACAACCCCTCTGGTTAACCTATGCCAGTGCTCAGCCATTATCACAGTAAAAAAAAGTGTTGTTTACTGATTCATATTGTAGAATCATAGAATACCTAGGGTTGAAAGGGACCCTAAAGATCATCTGGTTCCAACCCCACTGCATAGGCAGGGTCACCTTCCACTAGGTTAGGTTTAACTTGTAATTGTGATAAATTCATTGTTTATTGGATAGTGGGTGGGAAGCAGCCAAGTCCTTGCAACCCAGTAACACTGAGGGTAAGTGCTCAACACCTTGAATTGCTTACCCTTTTCTTTAGGCTGATGCATGAACTGAAAGTCAGCAGTGACTTCTTCAATGAGCAAGGCTGCCTTGGCAATTCTAGCTCCCTGCTCTTTCTTCATCTGCTTTCCTCTCTTGTCCCCAGGAAACAATACTGACCCTTCTGCCTGTGAACATGATTATCCACCTCGCCTATTCATTCTCTGTACCCAGAGAATTTCCAAAACTTCCTTTAGTTTGAAAATAAATTCGATATATATCATGTGATGTGAGAGGAATGGTGTGTGTGATGGACTACATTGGCAGGCACAGCACAGAAGTAATGTGTGTCTCTCCTCCTTCTACTCAGTGCATTCATTTCTCTCTGTGCAGAAGTGAGGAGCTGGGGGAGAGCTAGAGGGCTGATTTATACTCTAGTTTCACAAGCATAAGTAATTAGATATAGGGCTTAAAGCTTATTAAAATATCTACTGTTGCAAAACAAGGGGAACACGTATAAGAATAGCTAACTTTGCATTTATACCTGCTTTAAGTCTCTGTGCAATTAAAAAGAGTGAAATGCTTTTGGTGTCAGAATGGGGCTGGAGGTGGCAAGCAGCTGGGAATCAAGCTTTGATCAGAAGTCAGCTAGCTAAGGTTTTTTTCAATAGCTGTTTTTTAGTTTTTAAAATGGGTTCTTCTGTCATGCACTTCAACACTTTCTTGCATTTAGGGACTGTCTCAGATGCCCACAGCAAAACATGCAGTGCAGATCCAGAAGCAGCATTAGCAGTTCAGGTCTTTGTGAAATATTTTGGCTACTTGCCTTCTTTTTTTTCCTTTTTTTTTTTTTTTTTTTTTTTTTTTTTTTTTTTTTCTCTTCTCCTCTCCTGTATTTAATAGCTTTCTTTATGTCCTGTTTTCTGGATTAGCTGAGAGACTTAGCAAATGGAAGCCAAAGCCCTCTGTGTGCATGCTTCAAGGTGATAGGCACAAATTAGAAGGGCTGTGGGAAAGAAGCCCCCCTGAAGAGCAGCTGTTGTGCCATGTGCACGGCTGGGTTGGGAAGGGGAAGGCAGGTGGTTTTCTGATCAATAAGGTTACACTGGCCAGAGCCATCTTGTGGATGTGGTTACGGATTAGGTCCCTTTCACGTAAAATGAATTTATGCCTCTATCCCCCTAGGAGGATTGGACTGCAGTGAATGATACTTGCACGGCTAAAGTATGGTTCAAATTATGTGAGCAGACAAGACTTATTTCTAGTTTTTAATGAAACAATAGGGACAGATCCAAAGACTGTCAAAATTAATGGCAGGATTCCAGTGGGCTGCTTTCCATTTATTCAAGAGCCACCTAAGAGGGCACTTTAGCCTCTAGAAAGAATTTTAAGTATGATTTTCTTTGACTTGTGGTCTTATTTTCCCTCCCAGACTAATGGTGAAGACCCCTATTATTGCTTTTGGGAGGTGGCTCAAACTCTGGTACTGGATATGAGTTCTTTGAGAATGTAATTAGGAAATCCATCACTGCAGCATTTTTTATTGTAAACATGCATCACTGTAATGCACTGTTATTACAAAATAAATATCTGATATTCTAGAAATATGGGACAATGGGATTTGTATAAGAAAAGAAGGAAGACCACTTCTCTTCAAGAACAAAAAAATGCACGTCTTGCTGCTGAAAGCATGCTTTGTGTTAAATTCTAGAGTCAGTGGGTCTAGACCCATGTGTGTGTTGGCAAGAGTGTGTGTGAATGTTGGATGTACATTGTATGGAGATGGCAGCAATTCTGTGAGACTGACTAATGAAGATGGGTACAATGTCTGGCTCTACTTGAGTAGCAAAACCATAATTTTCCCTGACAGACTTGTAGATTTTTGGAAGGCATTTGTCAAGTTCTCTTATATGTAGTGTTTTGTATAGCTTATATGCACCTTTAGAAATGTCTTCCTTGTGATGTCCCAGTCAAAGCAAGTATCTGGAACTGTTGCTGGTGCACTATTTTACTTTTATAATATTGTTTTCTGTTTCAGACCCTTCCAGTTCAAAAGAAATTGTTGCCACAGTCAGAAATCAATGGCACTTTGCATAGGCATAACGGTTTACTTATCTGAATCTCTCTGTAATTCTGTGAGTTGAAAGTTTAAGCAAACTACTATCTGTCTGGTCCAAGATGCAGATTACTTGAATCTATGCCCGTGTAAAAGCTTTACTTGACCTGCTGTTTTCCTCTTTAGTTATTTTCCACCTTTGCTTTCCTGCTTTTTTGCTCATTTCAGTGCTACCTACTGATGAAGCCATTATGTTGATTATTAAATGCGACCACACTCTTCCCTATGCACTTCTTAAAAATCACATTTGAAATGAGAGTTATCACTAATAGCTTAACAAAATCACAGGCCCTGAGAATTAGACACAAGCTCCTCAGCCCCTCTTCTCCTGTCCTCATGCCCTTGCAAAAGAGGGAAGATTCTTCCAGAATAGAAGCCAGAACTCGATGCCCAAAATGTTTCTTCCTCTAAGTGATGATGTATTGAGGAAAGGTAATAAACTGAGATTTTGATTTTTTTTTTTTTTTTTTTTTTTTTTGAGCAGGAAGGGTTCATCTGTACCCTACCAGGAAGAAACCGTACTATTTGTTCTGTGGCAGATTCCATGTTCACCCAAAAACCTCGCAAACAGAAAAGCCCTTCTGCTGTCTAACTGCTTCCAGAGAGAAATGTGAAAAAAACAATCAAGCAAATACCCCTTCTGAAGTGATAGCTCAGAAATGAGCTGTGCTGTAATACAGCTAAATAGGTGCCTCAAAATGGTGTTTGGATATAGTGGGAGTTGTTAATTTTTAGATCAGTCAGTCCCTTACTTGGTCTATCTATGTGCCTTCTCATTAGCTCATTACCTTTTATAGGAAAAAGTAGTGTAAACCAGTGGCAAACTGGTAATTTCAGAATGAAAGCTTTACTTAAAATTAATCTGAACCAGTGAATTAAGTTTCTTGAAGTATAGTCTTGGAGCTTGTTGCTTTTTGTTGTTGTTTCCTAAACAGTCATTTATTAAAGCAGTCTGTTGGGAATGGGCTATTCATCTTCCAGAATTACAAACAGAAACTCTTGGGATTGCAAGGAAACTTTCCTGGAAGCATCCAGAGTATGTGGTTAACACATATTCCTATCTTCCTGAGGCCCATGATTTAGGATGGGAGAAAAAACTGTGTTAAGGCTATGTATAATTTTCTTATTTTACTCTCATTTTAAAAATAGACATGCACCTTTACTGCACACAATATTAATTGTTTTGTCTGGCAAGTCTGTCTCTCCTTAGTGGTCCCTTTGTTGCTCTTAAATCCCAGAAAGTGAATATGCATCAAGTTAAGCATGGGAGTTCTTGGTTCAGTCCTCAACTTGTTACAGGTTTTAACTCCTTTAGAACAACTACTTGGTGTTTAACAAAAAATGTAATACAGCCTGCCAGCCAGGCACCTGAAGTTGTTAAAAATCTTGTTCTGTGCAGTGTCTCATCTTTTTTGTGGCAGCATCTCGGTGCTTTCCAAGGCTGGAAATGAATCAGAAGACTTCTGTTAGTCCCTATGAAGTCATTACCTAGTAAAAGTTTTGTTACTGTTTCTTTCCAGGGAGAAGTTTCTGAAACTAGCTACTTTTTGGTGGTTTTTGGTTTTGGTTGGTTGTTTTTTTGTTTGGTTAGTTTTTGTTTTTTTGTGCTTTTTAAGATCTGGGTGTAGAACACTGAAAGTTTGAATGCCTGAGGGTTGCTGATAATCTGGGTTCAGCTGACAATGAATTGCATGGGTTTTGGACTGAACTTGAGAAAGATGAAGCACCTATATTCAAGTGGTACCAGTGCCACCTAGAGCTAATGGTAACCAATGAGAATGTTGTGCAAGGCTTAAATGCATAGGTAAACCCAAGCCTAATTTTGAAGGCTGCTATTGAGAGGCAGACATAAACCTCAAGATTTCGTGAGGGGTAACTTGAGAGAATCTCAAGATTTGCATTTTTTTTGTTGAGATTGTCTACTTCTAATTCAGATTAATTCCAGATCTGGAATCTTGTATGGAAAAGACAAGAACTTGTGTAATTAGAGTCAGATCATTGACAGCGAGGAGCTGGTGGAGTTCCTGCCCTGCTGTGACCTATTTCAGGCAGTGCTGCCTGTGTGAGTCAGTGAGGAATTTGGGTCTTGAACTTGTGGTGTCTCCTTGAGGATCTCTTGGTGTACATCCTTAACCACTGAAGACAGCTCTGGAGCAACTGCCTCCCAGAAATTATATTTTTTTCCCCCCTTGCAAATGTAACTCTTCTTGTGTGGATTTAATTCTGGCCAACATTTTGTGTGCCATGTGATGCACGCAACCTAGCACTCTTGGGTAATGTTGATTAAACTCTGACCCAGGTTACTAAAGAATTCCAGTAATATCCTTGAATCACCATTCAATCTCTTCTCCTGTTTCCCCCAGGAGAGCAGTAAAGTAGTTGAGGAAACCAAGGAGAGTTTGAGGTTTCATTCCATTGTTCTTCTCTGAAGCTGAACTAAAGTAAGGTGGACACAGAAAAATCTCCTCCTGCTGAGGCAGCAACAATGTGATTATCAACTATCCCCAGCCATGCAGGTATAGTGTAGTTTAGGGATATTACAGTAGCTGAAAACTGTCACTTAGTTTGAACGGTTTTGTGGCAGTCACTATTCTTGTGCTTGCCAATTTGCTCCAGTAATTAATTATGCTGTTGGCTGCTCAAATTCTAATCTAAATTTAGACAGCAAACCTGCTGCTGCAGAACTTATGCCAGCCCTAGGAGCCAGTCTCTGCCACCTTTGCTCATGTTGACTCATACTTTGTAATACAAAGGAACTACTTAGGATGAGGAAATTTACCAAAAACAAGCCTGGCTTTATTTTCACAGTAGTCTAGGTAGGAGATTTGGCTTCTGGCATTCTCTGTATCCTGGAAAAGTGAAGAAAACACTTGCTTTCATTAAAACAAAAGCATGTCTATCAATTACTGCAGTTTACTGCAAGTCATCAACTTTCCCTCTGATCACAAAGGACTAATAGCTTTCCCTGGACTGATTTGATGGGAATTATGAAAATCATATTCACAGAGAAGGAAGCAAAAGGCAAGGGGCCATTCTGCCTTTACTGGGTTAGCTTCTGGATGCTGATTTTATACAGATTCTTGATGGCATTGCTTTTTATTTAGAGATGTCTAAAGTTTTAATAAAATGCACAAAATATTTCTATTTCAATAGCAGTTAATCCCCTGTAAAGTTTGAGTTTTCTTGGCAGAAGCACCCAGTACAACTCACAGATCCTGTTAAATAGACACAACTTGTTTTACTAACAACCAGTCTTTGGTAGATTCATCAAAGAATAATTTCTTTTCCTCTTTGCTGATTCACTGTAGCCATACAGACAGAAAGATGGTTTAAGGTTGTCGTCCTGAACAAATTCCCACACTTGCTCTGCTCCATAGGAAAAGGCCACCGTGGTATTAATCGCAAACCACGTGGACCAAAGCCTTCTTAGACAATATTGAAAACTTGAAACATTTTGGCAAACCAGAATTTATCTGTGTACCAACTCACCAACTCCACTGGATAAGCAAAAAAGGCTTTCGGAATGACTTTTTTTTTTTTTTTTTTGAGTAATTTAACATAACTAAGAGAAATACTCTCTGGGGAATACTTATTACAAGTGGAGTGGACAAAAGACTTTAGGATTTAGTATACCTTTGCACTTTGATAAGAGATTCTTCCTCAGCTGCATAGAAATAGTCTTGACTAAAAGAAGTAGTTCTGAGCATTGAGGCTGGTAAAACTTATTACACTGGTCAAACAAAACAAGAGGTTTACCTGGAAGACATTCACAGTATTCCGGACCACAAGTCTACCAAATTAATATGGGATTTATAAGGCCATGTGAAATTTCGGGGCTTTCAGGGGAAAAAAAAAATTACTATCATTTTAATATTCTTTGAGATTAACATCAACATTTACTGCAGGCCAAAAGTTAAATATTCCTTTTATTCATAAAATGCCTGCAGGTATATATAAAGAAAATGGAGAAATTTATATTTGGAATTTTTAGGCAATTAGTTTATGTCTAGGAATAATGTGGGATCAGGGTATATGTTTATATATGTATTTTGATCTATGCCTTTTAGGGTAATAACTTTTAAAATCACATTAATGTATCAAAACCTGTTTTTCTGACTTTGGGATTAGTTTTGCTTATATCATTACTGAGAGTTAGAGAAGCCAGAACTTAAGTGGAAATGTCTTTAAAAGACAGCTAAAGACGTATGAGGAATTAATAGTTCTGTGATGGCAGTGAACTACAGGAAGCCTAGAGGTACAATGATAGTATAGTATATAGTAATGCTGGACTCATGGACCTCCTTACAAGAACCTAAATCACCATAATTTGACCTATGGTTTCTGGATAAATGGAAACTCTGCAGTTTTTACTCACCCAAGTTTTATGCACATTGTTCTTTAATTATCTTGCTTTCAACAAATTTAACCTTTAGAATGTTTTAAGACAAACATTCATGGATCTAAGCTATCTCAGATCAGAACTATTAAAGTACCATCTATCAATAAAGCATTTTAAGATATTTATTTTAGGTACCCACGCAGTTTTTGAGAGGATTTTTGTCTTCAATCTGTAGGTTCATATCTTGAAGTGATACTGGTCTTGGAAAGCTTCTTCAGTGCTTGCAAGGGTGTGCCTAGGTATTAGAGTTTCTTGATTGCAGATCTTACCTGGTTGCCAGACTTGGAATCCAGTAATGAAACTTGCCTGAGTCACATGCAGTCAATTTGTGCTGTGTATTGGAATGGGTCTTGGAATAAAAATAATGGATTTATTGTTGGTTTTGTCCATACAATGGAAGTATCTTGAAGATTCCAGCTATTATTCTTACATTTATAATTTTTTCATTTCTCCTTTGTACTTACCAACTCTTTGAATCACCTACTTTAAAAGTGTGGTAGGTTCAGTCAGAGTTATGCTAAAAATTATACACACAATTAAAAAAAAAAGGAAAATAATAATTTGGGGTGGCTTATTTTGTGCTTATGAGGATTTGGGACTCATACATGGATGTTTGTGTGACTCAGAATAGGTCATTTTATGTTACCAGATGTGTTAAAATAACAATTTCAAAGAAGTTTATTTAAGAATCAAAGTTAGTTCATTATTTTGGGTTTACTTTAGTAAGCAAGTAGGCCTTCAAGCAAGCTAGTCTGCTTATTTTGATTGAAGTGTCCAACTTTCCCCTCTCCTTGTGAGGGAACCAAGGGTAATCATGCTGCCTCAATGCCAAGGTCACTAATATGCTTTCAGAAAGACTTTGCTATTTAGAATATTTTGGAATATGGGTTGAGCCAATATTTACTTTCTACTTTAAAAGTGCCTGTCCTCAGACACCAGATACTTACACAATTATAAATACAAGGAAAACATAAATAATGGCAAAGCCTTTCAGATTAAGCCAGGTTCCAAAACATAAGTAACCATCAAGAAGACAAATGGCTTCCAGCAGTTTTATGATCTTCCCAGTTTTTGCATTAGCAAGATTTTCAGCAGGTAAAGTTGTTTTACAGGGCTCCTTGAAAGCTAACAAATCTTGGCATGCGCCTGAGATGACTGAGGAGGGGATGAGTGACAGAGGTGACCCTGAATGGAAACATCACCCCCAGTCTGCAACTGGGTACTTAATAGCATTAGTAGTCTTGCTGGTTTGGTCTGTACCAGTAATTCAAAGATAATTTCACAAGCTATGAAGTTTCAGACCAAAGAGGTCACAGAAAGCAGAACTGATAAATAGCATGTTCAGAATATGCTTTTCTGCCCTAGATTTTCAGAAGGCATCAACCCTGCTTTCTCTGTGTTTAGCAGAGAAGAGAGTCCTCCAGATATGACTTGAAGTATATATACTGAGGGGTTAGCTCTTGCTGTTGTCCTAGGAGAGAGCCAATGCTCAGGCAACAAAGAAGGTGCAGCAACAGCCTTTGGTATGAAGCATCAACTCCACGGTGAACTACTTCATTCAAGTAATGTGAAATATATCCTTCAGCACTGACTTTTTCTTTGTTTCCATGGAGATGGATGATTTGGCTTCTCATTTTTAGCTACCATACTTCTGGAGAGGGAGAAAAACAAATGAAAATGCACAATAACTTTGATCAATACATTTTATTCATTAAATGAGATATGCCCTTTTCCTGAGACAAAGTCAAGACATTACACTTATGACAAAGCAGGTTTGGCAAAGTTTATTTGCCATAATTCTGAAGCTGAAGCAAAGGGTTAACTATTTGTGTCTTTGATCTTATGAAATAAAGTTACAAATTATGTTTGGCTCCTCTGAAGTCAATGGCATTACCCTCAACAGAGTGGGCAAAGTCCACTGGCATCAGAGAAGCCAGGTTTTGCCCAAACTGAAGATGAGGGGATTTCATGCCACAAAATAGAGGATAAAAATAAACATTCCGCTTAGAGTCAAATAGGTTTTACTGTTGTTTGCTT
Organism: Calypte anna; assembly: GCF_003957555.1. Lineage (NCBI taxonomy): Eukaryota > Metazoa > Chordata > Aves > Apodiformes > Trochilidae > Calypte > Calypte anna. The sequence goes on from NC_044244.1 coordinate 94,637,760, forward strand.
GAGGACTTAGGCACACTGAGAGCCATCTCAGTTTTAGAATTACTGATATCATAGTCCCTCACTCACTTCCTAAGCAGTTGATTTGCTCTGTATTAGTGCAGATGTTAAAGCTATTCAGCAATAAGGCATAGCAAAAATATCCTTTATGGTTGTCAGGTGTATTAAATGCAATTGTGCATTATAGTTAGTCTTTTCATTCTGGGTTTCTTGTTCCTATTCAGTAAGTGTCTTCTACATGTCTGAACCAAATATGTCATAAGGAGATTTTATCACTGCATTTGGAGTAGGCATTTTTTGGGCAGTGTTAAGTGAATGCTGTAAGTCATCTCATACCATTACTCTTAAGACAGTCTTAGTATTTTGTACCATTTGTGACCAGGAGATTGCCTATTTTTACATTTGTGTAATATTACATACTAAGTGCCAGGTCCTGCATTTTAGATAAAACAACCCCCAGCAACTCTACAGGCTTGGGGAAGAGTGACTGGAAAGCTGCCTGGTAAAGAGGGACCTGAGGGGTGTTGGTTGACAGCTGGCTGCACATAAACCAGCAGTGTGCCCAGGTGGCCAAGAAGGCCAACAGCATCCTGGCTTGCATCAGTAATAGTGTGGCCAGCAGGATTAGAGAGGCAATTGTTCCCTTGTACTCAGTGATGGTGAGACTGCACCTTGAATACTGTGTTCAGTTTTGGGCCCCTCACTCCAAGAAGGACATTGATATTCCAGGGAGTGTCCAGCAAACAGCAAAAAAGTTGATGAAGGGTCTGGAGTGAGAGTCTCAGCAGGAACAGTTGAGGGAATTTGGATTGCTTAGTTTAGAGAAGAGGAGGAGTGGTGACCATATTGTTCTCTACAGCTACCAGTAGAGGTAGAATTGAGGTGGTGGTTGGTCTCTTCTGCCACATAGCCAGTAATAGGATGACAGGAAATGGATTCAAGTTGTGCCAGGAGAGGTTTAGATTGGGTATTAGGAAAAAAATTCTTTATGGAATGAGTGGTCGGGCTTTGGAACAGTCTGTCCAAGGAAGTGCTGGAGTCACCATCCCTGAAGGTATTAAAAAAATGAGTGGTCATAGCACTTGAGCGCATGGTTTAGTTGGCTGGTGGTGTTGGGTTGAGGGTTGGACTTGATGATCTTAGAGGTTCTTCCCAACCTTAATGATTCTATGATTAACCTAGACATAAGCATCTTCACGTACCTTTTTTTTCTTGGTTCATTCTGTGCGTAAGTATGTGGGATGGTTTCTTGAGGTGGATGAAGATGATCAACACGGGAACAGCAAGGGTGTGTTTAGCTACATCAGTAAGATGAGTTAAAGGAGCGAGTAAAAAACTTCAAGCTCCTGGGACAGGGTTAGAAAGATTTTCTTGCCAGCCAGTGAGATCATTTGTCTATCACGAGTCTCTATCTACTTGTAGACATGCACCTTGCTCTACTTCTGTGAAGTCCAGGGAAAAAAGAAATTGCATACTTTATTTTCACTACTCTTGACACGCTATTCTTGTGAAATTAAAGCTTTTCAACTGAGGTAAAGCATGAGCTCAGTATTTAGAAGTAGATACCTGCCAAATCTAAAGCCTTAAAAGAAAGATCGAGGAGGAGAAAAAGGGAACTGATTTATTGTAGTTCAATAAAGAATTTGACTGCGTGTAACAGCTGGACAACCTAATATTTTTTTTACACATGGACAGCCTCGGAAGTGTCCAGAAATAATAATGCAGCTTGGGCATGCAATGAGTATGAGAATCTTCTACCCAAAACAGTAAAGAGGGGAAGCTGTCTTTTAAAATGAGGTTTTGCATGAAATACTGTCACAAATAGCTACTTCATGGCACCAGTGTAGGGGACAGCAATTATGTACACCGCAGTAACCTCTTACAGGTGCCAAATTAAATCTCTAAATCAACATCTTCCTTCAGAGGCTGCATATTCCCAAAAGGAATATTCCCTCTGTTACTCTTATCTCTTCCTCCATCCTCTTCTACCTGCCAACAGCTGCAAAGGTTGGCAAGCTGCCTAGAAGGCTTTGTGCAGTCTAAATTAAAGAAGTATGTTAATTTGGGAAGACTTCTTCAAACCCCTAGGTGGTGGATATGCAGTCAATCTGCTTCATTCATGCTCTTCTTGTGAAGAGATCCTCTTTCAAAAACTGAAACACATCTGATGGGCCAAGGCTGATTTTTCTGTTCCTTTGGTTAACTGTCTATTCTCTGATCAGATGCTGGAAATATGGCATGCAAGATAGTACCATGCACTGATTTTATTTTCTTCATTTTTTCTGGTACATGATTCTATTGAGAATATTTGCATGAAACTGTTTTACAGAGGCAGGAATAGGTCTTCTCATTTGGGGAAATATGTCTGGAGCTAGAGAAGGGGCACCCAGGATGGGAATGAAAGTCCTCAGAGAGTAAGAAGTCTTCTGGGCACAATTTAGAGCATCCTTGACACTATTTTATAGTATGGTAAGGTAAGATGTCTTCCATCTGCCTGCTGGATCTGGAAGCAAGAAACATCAACAGCCTTTCCCTGTGAGGCCCTGCTGAAACTATGTGCAGTAGCAGAGAGCTGCTTAATTTTAAAGGAATCTGGGAATTTTTAGAAAACTTTCAGAAGAAATCAAGAGATGTAATTCTTTAAAAAAAAAAAAAAAGGTATTATGCAAGCCCCAGTTTAACTTTCCAAAAATCTCAGAGTCTGCCAGGGAGGTCTACACAGGATTGCAGACCCAAGGGAACAACAAACCCAGTTGGCTTAAGCTGGTTTACCTGCCAGGTCACTAAGACAAATGGGAAGTCCGAGGTTTGTAACCTTCTTTTAAGTTTTCTCTGGACTTAAGTTGCTTTGAGTTTGTTTGCTTGTTCCCTTCCCCCCACCTCCCCACCATTTAAAAGGAAAACCAAGGATAAAATGTTAAGTCTCTCTTCTCTTATTAAAATACCCCAAAACAAGAACAGAACAGAGTGGAGACAAATAACTCCAGTGACCACTAGCCAAAACTCACAAGTAGTATGTGCATATCTGAAATAGTTGGTGCACTCGCATAGGAAATCGCTGGATATTTTACACCTCTTGCAGCGGTTTAGTAACTGGCTGTGGAAGCTCATTCCCCACTTGAGAAAGTCATGAATTATACAGTTTTTACATCTGTTGAGCATGTTGTGCTTCTCAATCATCCAACTATACTGAGCCCTAAGTTTTCAGCCTTCACAATGAGATCACTGTTTTCAAGCACGTTCTAGTGGCATTTTGTCAAGCCATGTGTGTTTTCAGGATGGGGGCAGGGAGAGAGGAACAAAAGTATGCTGCCGTTTCACAGGATTACAATCTACTTTTCAGCCTACATAAAACTGCAACTGACCCATCAACAAGAAATATTCTTTGTTTACTGCTGCTTCTCCCCCTTGAAATGGTCTGACTGGTGTTAAGAAGAGATCTGTAAAAGGGAGGAACATGTGTTTTTTACTATGGACTTCAATACCTGATAATGTAAAAATCTAGATCTAAAAAAACACCAAACCAAACCACTCAAACAAAAAGCCATGAAAACAACAAAAAAAGAGCCATAAAACTCCAGTCATCCTTAATAATCCTCTTGAAGTATTTTTTTCGATGGGTGAAGACTCACGTTTGCCTCAGCTGCATGGTGTTTCAAGTAAAACTCTACTATTAAACAAGGGCTGACCATGTGAACCCTATCACAGAGATTAATGGAGACAGATTATTTAAATTTTGCCTAGGCACAGAGATAAGGAAATTGCAATCACTAATTAGCAGATTTTAAATCAAACTACTCCAGGTTCTAAATATCAGGAAGTAGATTCGGTACAATTAAGAACAAACAACTTGGGAAGGGGCAGAGAGGGAAAATCTTTGTAGAAATTATGCATGGATAATCTATTTCAGGGGAGACAAAAAGAGAAATTACTACGTTTATCTTGGGTCACCCAGGACTCATTATGATCCCTCCAGGCTGAACAATTCACTGGCAGATAATAATTCCTTGCATTGAATAGGTTTGATTATTGCTAAATAAAGATTTCCTTTTTTTTTTTTTTTTCTAGAGATGGTCGCTTATCATTTAAACAATGGCCACCCATGGTAACACTTCTATTGGCCAAAAGTCATTTGCAGAGAACACAAAAGCAATATATATGATAAATGTTGACTAGTCAATGCATAGGGGCAGCTTAGGGTTTTATCTATCATTTGTGCTAGCTTTTTAGTTTTGAACTAAAATCCACTTGCTTGTGTGGTTTACACCACTTGTAAAAGAGGAACAGACATTGCCTACAAAATAGGTAGCAAGCACTGCAATGATGGAAAGTCACTGAAAATTATAGACTCATGTAAAATAAACTGGACTAGCAGTTGGATCAAAAATGTTTCTGTATTCTTGCTGAGCAACAAAGCATGCAGATGAAACCCCTCTAACAGCACGACTCTTCTAAAGCACTTAGAGTGTCAGTGCTTAATTCAGGTAGTCTAAGTGACTGTAATTCATATGTTTTCCCAGTCCTCTGAGTGTACAGGGACAGCTGGGCCCAGCTGGGCTGGAGTGTGTGAGGTGGGAAAAGCTGCTGTGCTCACTTCTGTGTCCTGGGACAGATGTCAGACCTGGCTGCAGCTCATGTTTTCCCCAGTGCCCAGAGCTGCGTGGAGGAACTGTCTGGGAAGAAAAGCAGGTCAAGCAGAAGCCAGGGACACCTACACAACCCCTACTTACTCACTGACCTGCAGTGCCCACTGCTTCTTTCTAGTCCCTAAATCTGCCTGAACCTCCCTCCTGAAGTGCCTGGATCTGCTGCAGCTGCTGCTTTGTGGCTCTGCTGACATGCCCAGAGAAGTGTCTTAGCTCATAGACTAATCTTGACAGGGAGATTTAGTTTAAGTTAGTCTTACAAGGTATCCTATACCTATCAGCTAAATCTGATTGATTTCAGCAGTTTCCTCTGCTAAGCCCCTGATAAGCTGTGTGATGCAAGGAATTTTTTTTTTTTTTTTTTTTTTTTTTTGCTCACTATCATATTCTAGGTAAGCTCAGTAACATCTCAGTGAAATTTTTAAGAGACACAAAGACAAGTTGTCTTTCCCCTGCTCTGGGGTGTGATTATAGCACTCCTGGTGGTAATCAACACTGTGTAGCTGACAACCCCCTTTAATAAGCTGGACACCAGGTTTTGTCACTACAGCTGCCAGGCCCTAGTTGGGGCTTTAAGTTGCACAGCTCTGACACAGTCCCAGCATGGGGTTGGCTCTAACTGTGGGGCACCTCAGTACCAGTGGAGTGCCAGTAACCATGTTGATTATCCATGGCTACCTAAAGCTACTTCTGCTTACAAAGCAAGAGAGCCCATACCAGTGGTTTACACAGATGTGCTGGACAGAGGTGACTCACTATTACCCAAAGATCTGACTGAAAGCAAGAGCTCCCAGCTGTAGGAAAAATCCCTCTTTGGGCACAGTACCTTTGTGGTTAAAGGTCATAAAAAAGCTTGCCTACTTGCAGCTAAACATAAGCTGATTATTTTTTAAATAAGTCAATCCTTTCCCATATAGAACTAGACAAAGGTGAGGTCTCTGCTGGTTCCAACTGCAACAGCTAATTGTCCTCCTACTGCATTGAAGCTTGGCTACCTAAGTTTGCTGAGGAATTCTTATTAAACTTTAACATCTGTGGTGCCTCTGTCTTTTCTGTTTGGATTGTAACATTCAGTGTTTCCATTATGTATGGACAATATCCTGACCTTGGTATGATTTCTTTATCTTATTGCAACACATCTTGTGTACCTAGTTTTGCCAGGATGCAGAAATACTACTAAAAATAGGGAAGAAATAATCTGTGACTGGTATTCTACTTGGCACATGACAACTGAATGTAAACTGATACGTAAAAATCAACGCTGGCTAGAAAAAATAACTGAAAAAGGATGAAGCTCTTCTAAAAAATGTTCACTTTAGATAACTAAACTACATTTTGATTTTATGGTATATACAGTCAGCTCAATCATGATAGGAGTTAAGAAAAGGGATGAAGACTTGAGATGGGGGAAGCAGCCTATAGACTAATATTAGCTGTGATATTTTGTTTCAGGGCACTGTCACAAAGAGGTTGGGAAGCTAAAGCATCTTTGGTATTAGCACTTGCATGTTAAATGGGATTCCCTCCTTGAAGATATTTTTTGCATTGTCAGAGGAAGGAAACAGCAGCTGTGAAGTCAGGCTCCTCTCATGCTGACCACAGAGCCCACCCCACCCCCCTGGAAATCTATGCCAGATGCAGGAAAGAATGAGCAAGGTTTTCAAAGTGGACACTCAGCATATGGGAGGGAATATTTTAACAACCCAAAAAGCCTTGGATAATTTCAACAACTCTCAGTATTTGATGCGGTTCTTTAAGAAAATCTGCTCAGAGGCTCTCAAAGGTGTAAACTAAAGAGCTCTGTGTCTTCTTCCCATCTACATGGAAACTGAATTTAAAAGCAGACTGCTGAAAGCCTCTTTTTATATGTTGCCTGCATGCTTGCTGTGAAGCAGAAGTAGTAAATGCTGAGGGTAGAGGAACAGTAAAATCAGGTAATGAGGTATCTATGAGAAAGCAAAGGTATTTGACCAGCCTTTGAGACAACCAAGCCTTTCCTAATTCTGCCTCAGCTCTTTCTGTGACTCCTCAGCCAAAACCCATAGCTACTATAATGGGTTTTTTAGAAAACAGTTTTCCATGCAACATAAAATCTCAAGAAATATTTTGTTTAAAATATTAACAGAAAGCTTCAACTAAAACAGCTGAGCATCCAGAAGTCTGATTTTATTTTTCAGTATTCTAATGTTTTGATAAAAAATCTTGGCTGTTAGAAATGCAGATGAAATATTTTGGGCTAGCTTAGCTATAGACAAAAAAAAAAAAACAAACAAAAAAACAAAAAACCTGAACAAAACAAAATGTCTCCAAAAGTATCTGTTTCAAGGGAGGCCTTTTCCTTCTTTCTGAAAAATGTTTTGATTGAAAAAATGTGACCATCCACATTATTGTGCCGAGTACAGAAAGTTAATACTGGACAACTCGGCTCTGCTGTGAGCACTCTTAGTGAACGAGCTCTTTCTCTCCCTCACTTTGGGAACAAAACCACCAAGCAAGTGGAGTTTTTGGTGTGTCATGTAGCTAGAAGAAGATACAAGTTGAAAGAGAAAGAAATTAAACAGGTGTGTAAGAAGCAGAAGAATAAGGGCAGATACTGGAAAAAGTTTAAATCTGCTGAGAAAGAAGATTATTCTTCAGCTAGGAGATAAATAACAGGCAGAAAGGAGAAAGAGAAAACAAGGTCACATGCTTAAAGGAAAATATGTGCTTGCTGGTTCCTGGGATTCAGTAATAGACTTGTGTTCTTTAGTCTTCCACCACAGCCATCTTTTTAGTCCCCTAATTTCTTGACTCACTAACTGATAAACAATTTTAATGACATAGTACTAGAGATGTTTTCTGAAGAGCTTTTCATGTTCTCTGTCTTCCAATGTTGTAGCAAATTGCAGTTATTTAGGTGCAGCTGCTGCCTGCTCCAAGCATGCTTATGGTGTCAAGGTAGGCTGTATGTTCAAATCTGAAGGTTGGGTCACAGAGCTCCTGCCATCAGTAATACACTTGTTTTTCTCTTGTACAATGTGCACCTTATTCTTCTTCATGAACAATGGATTGAAGCTATACTCTTATTTTGATTTACGTCAGCACTGGATATAAGTAGAAATATTATATCTCATTGTAAGTGGGGACATTTATTTTTATATTTGGTGTTGTCTGTATGTCATGGATATGCTTAATATCTGAGCTGCACAAAATATAGAAAATTATATGAGGAATAACTCTTTTCTTTGGTTTCTCAGCTGGAAGCAATAAATCTTTTTTTTATAAGCCACACCCAGGGGTTTCTGGATTCTCAGAACCAGGCCGCAGAATGGGTCTTGGTAGGAAAATTCTGTTTTGCCTTTCACACATTGAGCAAGGACAACTGCTTTTTTGAAAGCTAAGTAAGCTAAGCTGTATATTAGAAACTTCTGCTGAACTAGTTCATAGCAGGGCTCAAATACAATGTTTAACAAACTTTAACTTTGGTGCTGTAGTCTCCCAAAAGAGAATTATACTTCCAATAGTCACTTAAACACAAGCTTAAATAGACATGTTCTTTTAGCCCGGTACAAAACCACCAAAGCCACTGTTACAATGATAGAAAGATATATACAGTCTGGGAAAAACTGTAATGGCTGTCATTGATTAAGATTTATGTTTAAATTCATTACCTAATACTTAGCATTCAAAACTGTCTGCTAAGTCATATTATTCTCCTTGTTGCTATTGGTAAATTTTAATTTGGGTTTTTACTTGGTACAAAATTTTAGCACTTTCTAGGACGTGAATCATTCTAGGTCTTCATTTGGAAAGCCTTAATTCTGTGATGTTGGGCTGTGAAAAAAATTAACAGAACTGATAACTAAACTGTAAGCAACAATTTCCTTAAAGTCTGAAATTAAGTACATCACATGCAGGATTCTGCTTTTAGCAATGTCTGTTTTGAATTGACACTTTTCTTTTTAAGTCTTATTTCTTCCGTATCTTTTGAAATCCCCACTTTGTTGCAGTAGAGTCATAAATGTGATACAATATTGAATTAGAGGATGCAAAGAAACAATTTTTCTGAAGAATTTTCAGGCTGGACACTGGAAACAAACCTAGCAAATCTCTTTCAGAGAGAGGAAATAGTGCAGCAGCATAGCAGTACAGTTTGTCATGTCTTAATACTGCATTTCTCTAGGTCTTGTGTACTTGACCCTCCTAAGAAGGACAAGGCACTAAGAACATTAAAATTGCCAAAAAGTTAAATTGGCCAAAAAGATGGCCAAAATGCCATCGACATTATTGTACTGAGCATAATTATAAAATATGCATGTACAAAATACCTAGAGTACTGTGTCCAGTTCAGGAGTACCCAACAAAAGGACATGAAGCCCTTGGAGCATGTCCAGAGGAGGGTCATGAAGATGATCAGAGGGCTGGAGCACCTCTCCTAAGAAGACAGATGGAGAGAGTTGGGGTGGTTAAGTTTGGAGAAGAGAACCCTCCAGGGAGGCCTTATGGTGGCCTTTCAGTACCTGAAGGGGCCCTACAGGAAAGCTGCAGAGGGATTTTTTACAAGGGAAAGGAGTGCTAGGACACGGGGTAATGGCTTTAAACTGGAAGAGGGTAGATTTAGGTATGACATGAGGAAGAAATTCTTGACTGTGAGGGTAGTGAGACAGGAACTGGAACATGTTACCCAGAGGAGTTGATCCTCTCCCTTCCCTCACAGTGTTTAAGGCCAGGTTGGATGGGGCTTTGAGGAACTTGGTCTAGTGGGATATTTCCCTGCCCATGCAGAGGGGTTTGTACTAGATGAAGTTCCTGCACAATCATTCTATTATTCTATGAAGATTTTATGAAACTTAAGCTAGGTGAGGTCTAGAGATAGAGCGTGTTTTGAGCAAAGGCATCTAAATATAGATGATTCTATTAAAAAAAAAAACCAACCAAAAAAACCCCAAATACAGAGAAAGAGCTCTTCCTCTTTATTTTTAATTCTTTGAGTTTTCTCTTTTTTCCCTTAGTATTTTTAAGTTCAAAAAGTTAATACCTTTTGCATAAAAACCCCCACAATATTAGAATAGCAAAACCATCACATCCTTTCTAATGGAACACCTATTCAGGATATCAGTGGGTTAGATGAGCCTTTCATAAAAGCAGAACAAAAAAAGGGAGAACTGTGCTTATCATTTATGGGAACACCTAGATAAATTACAAATAAGGGCAGCTCTGATACTGCATTCCATTTGAGTCACTTCTGCCAAATATATAGGAAAGGATGTTGAGCATGCTTATGATCTGGATTAAATCAAGGTCATCTAAAGGCAGATTTAGATCGAAGGAGAACTAGGACTTAGTAAATTCGCTTTAATCTGGCCTGTGATACAATAACAGCTTTATAAAGAATGTTGTTTGCGAGACTTCCAAATGCTGCTGCTCAAAAAATAAAGCTCTTGTTCCTTCAAAGAACATTCCTCTTTTTTTAATCAGATATTTTTAAAGAAAAAATTGTGTTGCAAACTAAAATATGTAGGAATAGACTATTTACATAAAAACTACTAATTGAAAAACAATTATTTCCATGTTCTTCCTCTATTTTATTCTGTCTTCAAAAGAAAAAGAAAGTCAGTGATGTGATTAAAGCAGTTCTCCAGGAAGAAAAAACATTCTGCATAAAATGTAGCCTTTCATTCCTTCAATATGAAATTGCAGGAGTCATGGCAGAGATGAAGGAGAGATAGTGAATTCAGCAAATTTTACCCTTTCATTGGCCTGTAGTAACATTTGTTATAAAGTGAAAAGTCTAGTTCCTGTGTGTGGTACTAAAAAAAATGAGAACATATTCAAGTAAAACCAAATCAGAACCAAACCCAAAAATCCCAAAACAAGCCAGAAGGGTTCTTTTAGTCATTGATGAGAAGAACACTAAGCATCATAATCTTGAGATTTTATCCAATTTGTGTAATTTCTCCTCTCTGCATCTTCCCCAAGTCTCTTTTTCCAGGACACTTCAAGAACATAAAGAATCAGGTGAGGTAGAAAGCAAGCCATTCCTTACACTCTGCATGTATAATAACTCTTTTGTGTTAACTCCTTTAATGTAACAAAAATTAAGCTTCAGATGGTGATCTGAGCTGCCTCTATCATTGATTGCTTCATGGCACTGGAATTGTTCAGATGGAGCTCTGTAGGTGTCCAACATCTTGGTAACAAATAATTCCTCTTGCTTCAAAGTACTACCAGCATTCCCTTTTCTACTTCCATATTAGTGTCCCAGGTATAATATCTGACTAAAGTCTAGTACCTAAGTCTCTTTTTTACTACGAGTACTATGAGAACTTTTTTTGTGCATTAGCTTTAGTGTGACATAGAATGAATGAAAGAGAATAAGGCTCTTTTCCACAATAAAGGCCTTCCCTTCGCATTCAGAACAGGGTTTCTATCCTCTGTAATTAGTCTCTAAGCACAATAGCTTGCCTTATGAAATTGCCAAAATCATGGATATACTGAATTTTTGTCACACACTATTCTGTTAAATCAGTCATGCAAATAAAAGTGGAGTTATGCATCCAGATATGTAGGACATTTTGAGCACAAATTGGATCAAACTTGCTTACTTTGATTTAGCTTTTCTTTTCTTCCTGTTCCTTTAGATTCAGGTGTATTCTCATGTATGCCATGCAGATGGTAAAGCAGAGACAAAAATTAAACTGATAGTTATTATACCATTTTTCTCTGCAAAGGAAAAACTTATCAGTCATGCACACACTTATCACAAGATATTACTGCTTTTTGTTTAGGCTCCCATTGTAGTAACACCTAATCTCTGATAGATAATTTATCATTCATGCTCTCTACTGAAACTAAGGTTTTCCTTAGTTGTCTTTTCTCACTTAAGTAGAAGTGAATCTATGAAAAGTAGTAGTACTATATATTCAGCCTGGCTTCAGCTGTATTTCCAATTTTGTCTGCAAACAAACTCATTTACACTTACATTTTAAATGTGTCAGTCTTCGCATTTGTCCTGCCTAAGCGCTGTAGACATCTGCATAACAAAATGCTAACATTCTGTTGTCAGAAATGAAACATCTTCCTCAATCTGCTGTCACATTTTGCTTGTGATTACACTGATAGCTCTCCTGAGGAAGACTCCTCCAATGAGAACAAGGAAACATCAGTGCCTCACAGAATATACCCACATCCTCTCTGTGTAAGTTCTAAGTGATAATCACCAGGAAGAGCATAAAGGACTGATAAGTAATGACATTAAACCAAGGCCATAAATCTACCCTACCCATTACCCAAAACCCTCTGAGGCTACCAGAGGGTTTCCATAGCCTCCATGGGGTTCTGAAAAGATGTGTTCCTTAACAACCTTGTTGACTGCACTGTAATTAATACATTTGAATTTAATTAGGCATCAAATAAGTTGCTATTTGGTCCCAGGGCAGGTATCTGTTAACAGTATCTCTACAGCAGCAGTTGTATCAAACTGATTTTAATTTCATAGTAAAGGTGTATTGAAAACGAGAGAAGAAAAACAAACAAAAACAAATCACCAAAAACCAAGCCCACAAAAAACTATTCCTACCTTTGTTAAGATTGGATCTACTGAGGGGCGAAACTTGATAATGAAAAACAACAGAAAACACCGGGTGGGAGAAAAGCCTGATGCGTATCCTAAGAGAAATAATAAAATATGCCCAGCTTACATGGTTAATCTTCTCTGTAGGCTTGCTCTGCAAATTTAAGGAAGATTAAATTTCAGATATGCTCTTTCTTGTTTTTTCTGGCAACAATAAACTTCAGTTTGGAGGAGGTGAGGGAGGGAGAGGCTGAGTGGGGAAAAGGAGCCCACAGTAAAGTGTCTGCTGTCCATGTAGTTTTGCCAGACTGCTGTCTCAATTGGGAGCTGTGATCGAGATTTATTGGGCTTAAAATATGAAACAGATCTTTCATGTTGGAATTCTAAATATCTTCTTAAGCAGTAGAGAGTACCACCAAATGCTTAAAGGCAACACACCAGAGTTCAAATCCACACAACAGTTTCTTTTCTCTTGTGAACCAGCAGATTGTAGGAACCTTGTTCCATCTTTTTGTTGTTGAATGGGGAATAAACTGTTGGATGATGATCATCATCTGAAAATCACTGTTTTTTACAGTAGATCTTGCCTCAGATGGTCAAATTGTTGGTATCTGAACATGCACATTGAAGGGGCAGGTTTATCACTTAAGTAATGAAGAAATTTCTTGAATGTATGCAAGATGTTTGCATCTTGGTACCATATTTTATTAAACTTTTAGATAGGTAGTGGCAGCATGAACAGCTTTGAAAAGATCTAGACTATTTTTTTCATGCATTTTGCCAGCCTCCTGTTTCTCTATTATGCCAGCAGTTATGTTCTACAGAAAAAATAAAGCTATCTGCCAGAGAAATAAAACTAGAGGTAAAGTTATTTTTTGATTAATCTGTGTAATAGCAGACTAAAATGAATGCAGAATCCTAGTGGCTTTGTTACATGCAATTTTGTTATTAGCTCCTGGAGTAAATAATATTGACACATCTCCTTGGGCTGAAGAAGCCACCAGGAAGGTCTTGGAGATGTTATCCAGACAGCTTATCTTGAGCTTAAAGGATGCATGCAACTCAAGGACAATTTGGAAATTCTGTGCTTCATTAGACTTTTGAAACAAGAATGTAGCACATTGGTGCTCTGTAGATTCCTCTGTCTGTGGAAAAATGGTGAGCTGAATTTTGATTTGGTTAAATGGCTTAAGATGTTTTGAGCTAAAGGGTATGATACTTCTTACGTTGACTAAAATGCTGTGAATGATCCTTCATTCTGAAGTTCACTTACCACCACTGCTCCCAAGCCCAGGTTTGTTAACATTCCAGGTATGCTGCAGTGCTTGTAATTTCCACAGTCGTTTGACTTGGATTGGGTTGAAGAGTAAGGAAGATTGAATGGTTTCATTATATTTGCTGTTTATTTTAAACATTTATACATCTTTTCTGCTTTGGACAGTCTTCATTGGGCAGGTCATTCTTTGTTTTGCATTGTGAACTTTATTTCTCACTTCATTTGTGGTTGTAGGGCCAGATTTAGAGCAAAAAATGTTGCCCTTATAAATTGGACAAAACATTCTCCTTGAGGAATGTACTCCAGTTTTTTTCTGCTGCAACTGTCTTTTGAAGTTATATGATAAAATTAGCTAGTTTCTTCAAAATATGGTTTTGTATGGTTTCCTTTATAACCTATTTTATATTCCATTTATATCAGGATACAAAAAGCACTGCTTAATAATTAACAGATTTGATGTGAAAAAAAAGAGACCATGAAAAGCACAAGCAATGATTGTTCTGTGAATGCTACACAAATGGAGAAATATGAGTTTTCCCTGCATGATAAGTGCTGTACATGTGCTGCATTATTCATGCACCACCACTGGAGCAAGGGTTAAGATGTTCTGAAGAGTAGTAAGTAAAATGCAAGGGAAAAAAAAAAATATATAAAAAACCTCTATGTATGTTTGTTTCACTCTCAAACAATAGGCCCAACAGACTAGCTGGTGGCCCAAGTATTGGTCCAAAGTCTTAGGACTGGAATAACGAGCGTACTTGGGAATCATTACATTCCCTTATGCAATGACCCTGATCCACTTCTCATTTCTTGTATAATGTATGCTGCGTGGCACTATAGCTCCACAGTGGTCTGACATTTGTATTGGCAGCAGTAGGATTCCTGAGTATAGGAAGAATGACAATAGCCAGTGTGGGAAGGAATGGGTGACAGTCAAGACACTAAACAGATGTAAAATATCTTGTCATTCTCCTTAACAGTTGTCAATCAGAGGTTCTTACTAAAGAAGACACCCCTGAGGGTGAGTGCTAGCTACTCTCTTGTTATTTTCACAGAAGCTTCTCAGTGGGAAGCATGGTTGGACACCTTACCTGGGAAACCCAGGCTTCTGCAACCTAGATCTTTTAAACAAGTCTAAAAACAAACAAGCATGGAAAGTGGGAGCTCCTTTTCCTGGGAAGACCACTTGGCACGAATGGCCTCACTGGCGAATGAGACACAATGGAATTAGCACCCAATTTGTATCAATTCCCATTAGGGTCGGATAAACCCATGTTATCCTATTAGCTTGCAGCAGTTAGAGAAGCACACAGATGTGTCTGTGTTCTGAAGACCAAAACAAAGCCTTGTTATGCTTTTTTTCCCCCTTTCCCCTCCAATGGGATTACAATAGTCCCTGTTGTCTGTCTTTGTCTGAGTACTCCTTGATTGACAATACCCTGGGAGATGTCACTGTCCTTGCTCCATGCATTGTAATAGCCTATCTTACCAAGGGTGCTTTAGGACCTTGGTCCTCTTTTTTTTCAGGTGTTATAAACATCTGTCACTGCACCACAATGACGACCTCTTGTTGAGCTTACATGTCCGATGCTCTATCAGTCAGTGTCTGAAGGAGATGCAAGAGAAAAGTTTAGGTAGTGACATGAATAGAGGGCAAAGAAATAGGGCAACTTTATTATGGACTGTCATCAGAAAGTAGCATGTGTGGAATGTCAATTTAATAATAGAATTGACAGCTTTTCTCTGGTTTCTGCAATGCCACAAGTGTTTCTTTGACAGTTTGAAAAATAGGCCCTTTGTAGCAGTCAGTGAGTGGCACTACATACATTTGTGAATGCCCTGCATAAGTAAGATTCCCCAAAATGCCACTGTCCTAAGACCAGTCCAAAGAATCTGTCTGCATTGACTAAGGGTAGTGGTGTATGGAGACCTGGTGAACCTAAGCAATGTAAAATATGGTGTACAGTAGTGGGAAGGATGCAGAATACCTAAAAAGATGCTGAGTTATTATTGTGTTAGGAGGGAGTTTCTTTATCAAGGAGGATGTATGTGTCATGGTAAAAGTTGCTGCTTAACTAGCCAAAAATTTTCAGATTTCCAGTGAGAATTATTTTTCCTTTTTGTCTTCAAACAAACATTCACAGAGAGCTTCCACTTGCTCAGCACAGAAAAACACTAGTATTTACTGAAAAACTAGAGGTCCATACCTTTTTCATTTTTCAACCTAAAAGTGAAAGAAATAAAAAAGCAGAAATTTACATTGTTTTTCCCTAATTTTTTTTTTTAATCTGGTGAAGGAGCTCTAAATGGTTTCTCTGTTTTTGTGGTCATGAGCACAGCTGTTTTAGAAAGCAACGCACATAATCTGGGAAATAATATTGCTCCTATACAAGCTGCAAACACAAGGATAAATTAGAGATTTCTTTTAATGTGTTCTTTTCAGTGTTGAATTTGGTATGAATTATCTTAGCAGAGGGCATGGCATATTTTATAATCTGTTTGTAATTCCAAAACCATAAAATTTAAGATTTTTAAAAATTACACTTTTAAAATGACAAATTGATACCACACCTTTGTTTAGGTGTCAACAGAGTAATTTATCTTCCTCTTTTGAGGAACAGAATCATTCTAGTAAAGAAAAGATGAATGAGTTCACTGGAAAATAGAATAAATGAAAGCTGTAATGTCTGTATTTTGGAGTTTTTTACTCCTTTTTCAATAATATGCTTGATCATTCATTTAACTTTTCTACCAAGACTAAAAATAATAAAAAAACCAACAAAAACCAACACCTAACCACTTAAGATTTCCAAATGGAAGCAGAAAGCATCACAGCCACAGAGAGAGACAGAGCTTGATAGAGCAAAACACAAAGTGAAAAAAAAGAATGAAAACACAAAGCATCATTTAATATCAGTAAATCAGTACTTACACTGTTGGAGCAGTCAATCTAGTTTACAGGGCATAAAAGTGAAGATGATGATAGGAACTTACTGTTCACTGTAAGTAAACACCTACATAAATGAAGCCACATAGCCTAACTTGCCTTTTGGCACGGGCTTTTTAATAAATTTTGGATTATAAATTTGGACAGCTTGTATGAGAGAAGCATGGCCAGCTAGTTGAGGGAAGTGATTCTCTCCCTCTGCTCTGCTCTCGTGAGAACCCACCTGGAGTACTGTGTCCAGTTCTGGAGCCCCTTTTACAGGAAGGACATGGACATGATGGAGCGTGTCCAGAGAAGGGCCATGAGGATGATCAGGGGGCTGGAGCACCTCTCCTATGAGGACAGACTGTGAGTTAGGGTGATTCAGTCTGGAGAGGAGAAGAGTCCAAGGAGACCTTATTGTAGCCGTCCAGTATGTGGAGGGGTTCTACAAGAAAGCTGGTGAGGGACTTTTAAAGATATTAGGCAGTGATAGGACTAGGGGTATGGATTCGAACTAGAGGAGGGTAGATTTAGATTGGATGTGAGGAAAATGTTCTCCACCTTGAGGGTGATGAGACACTGCCACAAATTGCCCACACAGGTAGTAGAAGCCCCATCCTTGGATGTTTTTAAGGCCAGGCTGGACAGGGCTCTGAGCAACCTGATCTAGTGGTGTCCCTGCCCATGGCAGGGCATTTGGAACTAGATGATCTTAAAGCTCCCTTCCAACCCTGAAAATTCTATGATTCTATAACTCGATGTCTGGAATTCAGAGGAAAGTGCCATCCAACTACTAGCTTTTCTTAATTTTCCTGTAACAGTTTTCTAATACATGCAGACAAACCTATGGCAAACATGTAACTAGATGGAAAAGAAAAGCATATTTCCTTTTTATTTGTTGCTTTAATAAAATTGGTTCTGGTTCATAGATGCGCTTGATAGTCATTAGCTGAAATTGAAAAGAAGCAAACTCAAGGAAAATGCATCAAGGCTACGATCCCTTACACCTGCATATAATAAGACTAAGCAAGAAATCTTTGTTATGTGTGATGTGTTTAGAAAAATCGATAAATGAGTCTGACAAAAAATTTATTTTTAAAGAAAATTAATTTGTTGGCAAGATCTGTGAAACAGCCTTAGGTTTTCCTCCTGTGGCTATTTTATGAGAGGAAGCCAGCTACTTGTTGCTGCTATTAGATAGTGCCATTTCTCAAATGACAGACATGCATAGTCTAAATGGAACTATTTGGTAACTTAGATTTTAAATTGAGTAGAATTTGGACAAGACAGAAAAATACCTGCCTAAGGATTTCTTCACTCTTCTAGAAGGAAAGAATCTTTCACAGCCTCTGTGGTGTCACAAATTACTTCTAGATGCACTCTGTCTTCCTTCTTGTATCAAGGTTTCATGCATTATGAAAGAGAAGTGTCATCCATTACCTGTTTCTCAGCACCTTGCATAAATGTTCTTCTTTCTCTGATTTTTTAATTTCTTATACAGTTAGAACATTAGTACACTTGTCAAATGTAAACGACATCATTTTTTTCCCTTTAAACATTCAATATCTTTGAAGTCAAAGCTTGAGTCAGACAAGCTTAGCTCAGAAAAAAGGCATAGCATTACAGTGCTGTCACTACTAGGAGCTGAACC
The DNA here is from genome assembly GCF_003957555.1 of Calypte anna. Classification (NCBI taxonomy): domain Eukaryota; kingdom Metazoa; phylum Chordata; class Aves; order Apodiformes; family Trochilidae; genus Calypte; species Calypte anna. The sequence continues at coordinate 94,655,811 of NC_044244.1, forward strand.
ATGGCCAGTTTAGGCAGTATTATATCATTGGAATTAAACTGGTTTCCTGTCCCCTTGAGAGAAAATCTTTAAAGAGAGAGAGAAGAAGAAAACAATATTCTTCTTGTTTGACTTTTCAAATTTATAGCCCTGTGCAGTCCCCCTGTCACTTCCATTATTTAAAGAACTATGTTTCTTTCTTTGGGCATATAGGGATTCTAATTGGATGTTGTCTCTAGTGGAGTCCTTTTGGGCTACGTTACATGAGGAAGTTGTGTTGTGTTTAACAAGAAACCCATCCCCACAGTTGTTGCAGGAGAGATCTGCCTCTGGACAAAGCAGTCTCTCTCAGAACAAGTATTTGTTCTTCAAAAGCTGCAGTCAGAGTAGAGTAGCACAGTATTAGACCCTCCACAGGTATGTAACCCCAACCTGCAAATACTGCCAGTTAAGACCAAAATGCCCTGTACTGTTTAGATGAATACAAATGCTCTCCAAACGCTTTTTAATTTATTTTTTTTTTTGTCCGAGTCTAAAAGATAGAGAAAGCATGAATTAACTTCTGGATCTGATCATGTCTGGGGGGCTAACAGTACAAATCAAAACAGATAGTCCAGCCCTTTCTCATGCCTCTGTGGTCACAAACAGAAATGATTCAATGAACAATGAAGAACATATTTCTGAGAGTTTTAGTTTGCTTCCTGTGTGTAAACAGAAGAAAAATAAGACTTTATCAGAAATATCGCTCACAAAACAGTTTGTCCATATCTAGCCTGGAGACAAGGTTTCAGTCAACTTGACCTCACAGTTAAATAAGATTGGTGGTCTCAACCTGACACCTAATTATTATTTCCCCACCTTGCCATTATACTGTCTGCAGTTTGGCATGATCTGCAGTTCCCCTCAAGAGACCCCAAGTTGTGCAATGCTGAGGAACCTCAGCTGAGCTCCAAAGGGAAGTTTACAGAGGCTTCATCCACACTCAGCCATCATCAGTCCCATATTTTCACCATTAAACTGAAAAACAGCTAATGAAGCCTAGAGAATGTAGTTTAGCTTTAGTGAATCAGAATGCAGTATTCAACATTTGCAGAGGGTAAACTCCAAACAAACTGCTTCCAGGGCACAGGTCTTCCTCCACTGCCCATTTGCTCTGTGACTAAAATGCTGGTGAATTCCTAGCAACTGCTAATTAAAAATGATAGTACAAGCATAGTAGAGAGACTAGGAATTTGTAAAGCTTTCCATAAGTGCTATAAAAGGCACTATGGAGTAAAGTGTAGAACGTTCCAACCCACAGAATAAAATTTGTGTATTTTATGTATGGGAGAAGAAAGTTTTTTTGACTGAAAGTAGTTATATCTTTATCCTTTAGGGGGCAGAAAGAGTTTGGGGTGTATGTGCTGTTTGTTTTGTTTATTGTTTTTTTTTTAATTATTTTTACATCTCTATACTTTAAAACTCTTCAGGGTACAAGCTGAACTTTTACTGAAGAGTAAAAATTCTTTTTAAATGTTTAAAAGCCATATGCAGCCAAAATGTTAGCACTTCCTTAGTCTTGCTGGCCACACTATTTCTAATGCAGGCCAGGATGCTGTTTGTCTTCTTAGCTACCTGTGCATAGAGCTGGCTCATATTAATTAGCTATTAAACATCATCTCTAGATCCTTTTCTGCCGAGATAAGATCAGGTCTGACAGTTTCTTTCAGGTCACTAAACCCTGTTGGCCTAACAGGCCAAAATCTGTGAGAGAGGAACAGGCTGGGATCAGCCAGCCTTATTCTCACACCAGTAAATGGCTTAGGTATGGGGGATTAGCTAGTACAGGGAAGCTTCTCAGACTGGTAGAATCATGGAATCATCAATGCTGGAAAAGACCTTTAAGATCATCAAATTCAACTGTCTGCCGTACAGCCCTTATCCACCGAACCATCCACTGTAGCACCTCATCTACCTGTCTTTTGAACACCTCCAGAGATGGTGCCCCCACCACCTCCCTGGGCATCCTGTTTCAATGTTTAACAACTCTTTCTGTGAATAAATTTTTTTCTAATATCCAACCTGAACCTCCCCTGGTAGTGCTTGACACCATTTCCTCTTGTCCTATCACTGGGAGAAGAGGCCAACATCTGTCTTACTACATTTCCTTTCAGGCAGTTGTAGAGAGCAATAAGGTTTCCCCTCAGCCTCCTCTTCTCTGAGCTGAATAGCCCCAGTTGCCTCAGCCTCTCCTCATAGGACCTGTTCTCCAGACCCTTAATCAGTCTACTTGTCATTCTCTGCATCCTCTCTAGCACCTCGATGTCCTTCTCATACTGCAGTGCCCAAAATGGCACACAGTACTTGATATGCAGCCTCACTAAGGCCAAGTATAGGAGCAGGATCACCTCCCTGGACACTGTTCCTCATACAGGCCAGGATGGTGTTGGCCTTCTTGGCCACCTGGGCACATTGCTGGCTCAAGTTCATATGGTTGTTAATCAACACCTCCAGGTCCCTCTCTGCTGGGCAACTCTCCAGCGACTCATCCCCAAGCCTCTAGTGCTGGGAGGGTTGTTGTGGACAGTCCTGTATTCCAGCCTTTCAAATCCCTGAAGTATTTGAGCATTTGCAGAAACAGGGTCTTATTGGTATCTAATCATCCTGTGCAAGGCTCCTACTGACATCAAAATCACTGCTCAGTCTGCTGCAGACACTGGCATATATTAAGTTATTTCTATCTTATTTGCTACAATCTTTGCAGAGCTCTCAGATATTTTGCCCCTCTGCAACTGATATCCCAGGTACTAGAGAACACTGGGAGCACTTCCAGATGCACTGGAATCGGGTATTCCACTTGATATGAAGAAAGCCAGGCCTTGGTGCAGCCCTTGCCATGCAAAGCCCTGTGCCTCCTCCCCAGGGCCCTCCTGCCCCAGGAGCAGCTGGTTAGCAGATCACAGATGAGAGCAATCAGTGTAACATATGAGGTTACAGAGCAGCAGAGTGTCTGCTTTGCTGCACGGCGAATGCTAAAATGCCAGGATGACTTCTATAGGGAGGAGGGAGGATGTACTTAAAGTGTTGCTAGATGAGGAGGTCTGAAACACAATGCATATGATTTGATACAGACTTTCCTTGCACCAAATTCTTTCGTCCAAGGTGCTCGTCATCTCTGAAAATTCAAGCCAGAGCAGCACGACATGTGCAAACCTCTCCCTTGTTATGAATGGTAACTCTTCTGGATCTTCCTAGCAAAACTACATGGAGATGGAACACATTTTATGAAAGAGGTGAGATTCAACACTTATTTAATAACTCCCTGTCTGTGTAGAATGAGAGATATTATCAGTGCAGTAAACAGATCTACCCACTGCCTATGAAGCCCTTGAATTTGTAATGAGGAACTTGTAAATCTCGGCAGGTTTACTCTCAGTACATCCGTACAGAGAAACAAATACTATCACACTTGTGTTGACAGGGGATGTTATGAGGCTTAGAAAGTCAAAATGGGGCAACAAAGTTGGTCATCTGGTAGCTTGCAGCTGCATTTTCTTTGGGCTGGCACTGTCATTCATCTCACACTCTGATGAGTGCAGGTGGTTCACCTCTCTAAACTGATTAAAACCTATTCTTCTTCCTTGTTGATTAATTTTCTGCCAGTGCAGTGAGTTCAAAAAACAACCAGGATGAGGGGGGAAAGGTGATGGTATCTTGAAGCAAAAAATATACACGAAGTAGGGTTATTTGTGTTACAATAGGAGATTCTTAACTTAATAAGAAATAACTATTTTCTGAAGCTGACCTTTTCCTAGTAATACTGCTGCTTGTTGAAAATCAATTCAACCACATTGTAAAATTTGACCCCTTAACTCGGGCTACAGCAGGGCACCAGTGGCTCAAAAGAATAGATTAGAGACTGAAATCAAGTCTTCAAGGGTGAGTATGGTACTGTACCTATGGAATCATCCTTCTCTGCTCTCCTAAGCTTTTGCTCTGTTTTGTTGTCCTGATTTCCATAAAAGGAGATTAAAGGAAAAGAGGATTTTCTTGACTTGATTATAGTGCCATTTAATACACATACTTGCAAATATTCTCCATTTCTTCTACAGTAATGACTCACTAAGTGTTACAGTAGAAAATAGTTATGTATCACATAGGGCTGCTGTGGAAAGTGAGAAAGAATGTGATTGTGCAATTAAAGTCTGTGTTTTAAAGCATTTGAGACAGAGAGCTAAGTTAAAGTCACAAATAAAATATTATTTTATCTCTTTCCTCACTGTAATTCTCTGACCATCTGAGCAGATGGTTGTATTGGCCACAGGGTGGGTGGGTTTTTCTCATGTAAAATTGCAAGTTCCAAGTTATTCCTGACTTCCGCTATAACTTCATTCATTAACTTGGCTTTCCTTGCTTTCCCTAGGGTAGGATCTACTAAGTTGATCCCATTTAAATCTAATAGTATGTTCTTTATATTTAAAACTTGGACATTTGCTACTAATAAAATTTATGAGTTTGAGGGAAGTCTAAAGCTACTTATCCAAAGTTTCAAGTTTGGGTGACATATCTGTATTTTGGAAAGGAGGAAGTCTAGTTTGAGTCCTGCTGTTTGAAAATAAACACCCTCATATGTTGCATTTATAACTAATAATCAGATATTTATGCTTTAAGACAGGTTTCTTTCTTACTAAAAGAAAAATATCTGAAGTAGTATTTTTCTTAGCCATATTGCCATTCGTTAAAAAGCAGAACAAAAATATTTAAAGGATTTTAAATTAATCTCACATTTACCGAAAGAAAAACTTCAGCTCAACCATCTGCAGGAAAAGGCCATTATAATTCAAGTTTCTATAAACATGCTGTGATGACAGGGTTTTGAATACTGCACCTGAAGGAAAAAGATAGTGTACAAATGTAATGCACCTGCTGGCTTGGGTGTTTATATGATCAGCTAAGCCGGAGCTCTTAATACTTCCCACCAGATCTCTGCCAGTGGGCCTGCTATAAATCCCTCCACAGCCAGACAAGTTGGCCTTTATTTTTTCGGATTGCTCTGGGCATCTCACATGACATTCCCAAATAAGGAATTGTACTACAAGCCTGCTCTGATTGCTAGTAATGACTTAACTGCAGAGGAATTATAACAGTATGAATAACAGTGGTTTGCACTGTGAATGCCGAAGCTACTCCAAAAATGCCAGAGCGACCAATATAATGTGCTTCTCACTCATAGCTTTGAAATGGAAGAGAAAGTCAGGGCACTTTACAACTGCTGCTAATCTGTAAACACTGATTGTTCATTCAACAGCAGGAAGCAAAAACAAATGGAAAGCAAATAATAGTATGAGCTGTTGCTGGGTATTAGGGAAACAGAATTATGCAAACTGTTAAATTAAAAATATAAGGAGGGAAATAAAATTACCCCTTGTTTAAAAAGGGTAATTTGAATTAGCGTTTTGTCAGAAAAAAGTTTCTCTGTGTGTGCAAATCTTATTAAACAACATTAGATTTCTGACTTAGCTAGAAATAAACCTGCACTGTTTGTATATGAATTAGACTGCAAACTCCTTGGGGACAGAAGCTTCTTAATTATTTTACTTTGCAGCTTGTTTATACTGGCCTGTAAGGTTGGGCTTTACTTGTAAACTGTTGGTAGAGAGAGTAGATGCAGAACATCTTTTTAAGAGGTATCTAATAAAACACACTGATAAAAAGACTACAGGTTTGAAATATTTCAAAAGGTGACACTCAGGTTAAAGAAAAAATAAAATTAACACACAAGTCCCTCTGGTGAGTCTGTGGGCTTACATATTGTGCAGGGGGGTGCTTAAAAATGGTCACACTCTCAGTGCTTGCTAATATAAAAAGCTACCAATTGCTGATGGATGTGAGGAGGGGAAAGCGAGACCAAAAAATGAGTTGCAAATCAAGCATGGGGAAGTAAGGAAAGCCCGGGCTTAAATTCAGCAATTCACAACCAATTTACAGGTATGATTTAAGCAAATTCTTTGGACAGATTTCATCTTGCAGTTGTCACTGTGCTGCTAATGAGAAAAGCAGTTTTCCTAGGTGTGGCCAGTGCTGCCTGGCAGCACTGGGGAAACCAGAGGCTGATGCCTAGAAAGGCAGCCGAAGGGAGTTTAAAGCTTGTTGTAGCCTAACTTGCTCTGAGCTTCCTGATAGAAAGGAACTGTGATGGGATTCACTAAACTTTGCCACAAAACCAGACTTCTGACCTTAACATTTTGGCAGGGAACCATTTGCAGGGGGTTGCAGGTACTTCTCTGCAGTGTGGTACATCACCCAGACCAGTGAGCCAGTGTGCTTAGGTTGGGCAGCACTGAGCTTGAGAGGCAACAGATCTGTCACTGGAAGGCTGACACATCCATAAAGAAAGCTTCAGTGTTGTTGCTTCTGTGGATGGCTTAGGATGGTCTGACACACAGCATAGCCCAAGCAGAATCATACCTGCTGTGCCACCATGGAACACCCTTCAGGGCAGACCCTTGCCACAAACAGCTTTGTTTTTTGGAGATACAGTGAGAGACCAGAAGCATTCTTCCTTCCATGCTATAAAAACCTGCATTCCTCCCTTTTGGCAACGGCTGGATTTCTCCTTGTCTGAATTCTCTGACTTAGCTGTGCAGTTAGACAAAAAGTCTGCCTCCCTAGAAAAGAGCAGTTACCACTAATTGTTTTGCCTGAGAATCTCTCTTTCGAGTTGTCAACCAAAGCTGCTTTCTGGCAGCTGCCCAGGTTGCCATAGTTGTAGACAAAATGAAAATGTTATTCCACAAGGCATCTGCATTGAAGTGAGTAGCATTGGAAATATCAGTCAGCAAAACTTGTGATGTTCTGCTAGGAGGAGCTGCATGTCAGTACTTTGCATCATTGAAAGAATGGTGCTTGCAAAGAGGCTGGAACTACATGAGCTGGCCATGGATTCATAATTCCATATAAGGAAGAATTCCATTTTTCAGATTTCATTTTCCTTAAAGATGAAGAATGCTTTGGGCTAGAATCACTGTTTTCTCATCTACTTCACTACCTGAGCAGAAACATAAAGGAAGGAATATCAGTGCTTCATAATTTACACATTATCCTTCAAAATTTTTTTCTTTTGAGATCTTACCCACTCCACTAAAATAAAGCTTACTGTTATTAGAGAAAAATAAAAAGCTTGCAAAGTCGGGACACTGTCTTCTCTGGGGCAACAGTGTGCCCCAGTGCTTGGTGCTCATTTGGACAGGAACAGTAGATAAAATGCCCTGAAAGCCAGATGTGCTGACTTTCTTCTGGTCTTGAAAAGGACAGAACTCCTTTATCCCCCAGGGGTTTTGTCTGAGTTAACAGAAACATATACTCTTACTCTCTCTGGTTTGGAGAGAGATGATCTTTTCCTGCTATCCCTGTAATTTTGAAGCAACTGAGAGGCACTGCTCACAACACTCTTGTGAATTAACTGGTGAAAGATAGAGCTCAGAAAGTTGAATAACTGCAAAAAAATTAACTACAATTATGGTTCTACATGGTGGGAAAACTCTTTTGGAATTGTCTGTGACTCACAACTATGGCAAATGGAGTTTATATTGCTCGTGTTTCTGAGTAATCTCCAGCTCTCCCTATGAGAAAACTCTCATTCACTGGTGACAGATTTGAGTCTCCCAACTATGAAGATATCCTGTTTTAAGTACTTGTGGCTTTTTAAATGTATGTATCTACATGTGTATCTCTCTATATAAGTAAATCTTGACTTTATTGTGGGACCTCTCTAAACTGACTTTTGTCCATTTAGGTATATCAGGCCTTATTTAACCATTAAATTAATTTTGATAGTTATGTTCAAATACACTAGGGAAATACCTCTTTGTCTATGATACATCTTTAAACCAGTAACCTTTGCGTAGGGGTTTAGTAGTAGAATTCTCTAATGTACAGAATCTCCAAATACATCAGCTTGGACCTTCAGAAATAGCTGCTGACTGAGAGATATGGGTTTTTAAAAAATTCCAAATTAATTGCTAATTTTTTTTTTTTAAAGTTAACCACAGTATGGTAGAATATTTAGTAACTTGATAACTTTTTTTGTAAGTAAATAAAATGACTGGGAAGAGTGGCTGAAATGGTGGAAATATTTTCAACATTAAAAAGTTGTTTAGACAGAGGAAGCAGAGGTTGTATTTAAATTATAAAATAACGTTTTAACCACAGAGGAAAATCAGCTGGCGCTCCTGTTTTCTTCTATGGTGATCCAATTTCTAATGGCTCGCATGCAAATTTTTTTTCTGAGTATTTTTACTCTTAGAAAAAATGCTGAGTGATATAGCGTAGGCTTGCTCTTGATACAGCTGGTCATAATCAGAAGAGAGAAGGATGAGCTGACCTCACCTCTGACTCCTGTCCAGGCTTCTCCTGGAGCATAGACGTGGCCCCATTTCTGAGTTTCCTGAGGCCGACTTGATTGATTTAGATGAAGAGATTCTAGGTACCTGTGAAAAAGTCACAAACAAAGGTTGATTTGCAGGGGCACAGAGAGCTCCTGGAGAAGTTAAGGAAAGTAGACTTTGTACTTACTGAGACAGGGGGTTGTGTTCTGCAGTGTAGCAGAGGAAGTGTTCCTAGTGTGCCCCATGGCAGGGATGTTCCCACAAGGGCAGCAGTGAATGATCCTAGTAACATCCTGGGCATGGCTTCAGGCTTTATGCTGATGTATCTGCATGTGTCTAAACTCAGATCATACAGGGTCTTGACCAAGTGGATTGTGAATATTTTCAGTGCTGGAAATCCCTCTCTATCTCTGGGCTACCCATTCCTGTGTTTAATCAACCTGTAAGCTTAAACCGTTGCCTAGATCTGTATGTGCAGAACACAAAGAAAATATGAAGATGGGTTTGTGAGCAGGTGTGTTTTCTTATGTACTTTTTTTTTTAAATCATGTTCACTACTTATTAGTTTGATAACTTCTTGATTCTGACATCTTAGTTATGCAACCTCCCAAACAGGAAACAATTATCAACTGGCCTTGTACCTCAAAAATATTACTTCAGCCCTGATCTGGACTCTTTTTTCTGTTGGGACTTATGATTTGGATCATGTGTAGATACCTCAGAAATTTTGACTATAGGGAAGAATCTATATTGAATGCGATAATGTGTAGCTGACTGCATCATGTTTGCATGAATAGGTAAGTCTTCTAACATTCAGTTCCTATGGTCCAAGGCAGCTCCCCTGTGACTATGCAGACTGTCAGGATGGTGTGATACAAGTACGTTTGATCATATGCAGTTATATAAAACCTGAATTTAAAAGAAACATAATTGTACTCTCTTGTCAGTTTGTTTTTTTTTTTTTTTCTGTTCTTAACTCTCACTTATGTGATAAGCATTTCTATCCTCCTCTGGAATTTTACTGATTGTATTCTTTTAACAATTGGAATTGTGTGGCGTGCAGTCACAGATAATTTGCGTTTGATTTTTCCAATGTGCATTCTTAAGAGTCCCAGGATAATAGTGGGATGCAAAGTCTTGTTAGACTGTTGGCTTTATTATCCAGCCCATGATTCACAGGAAAATGCTGTAATGACCTCTTGCACCAGCAACTAATTCTTTTAAAAGATGAAAGTTGTTTCTCCTCCTGGCACAGATATCAGAATCTGCCTTCAAAGAATGATATGGCATTAATAGTACATGCTACCCAACACTTCTAAAGGAGTAAAAATGGCAAGACTATTTTTTTCAAGTGTATACACAAGCCAGCTGTTTTTTTTTTTATCCTGCGCTTCAGAGGCAGAGCTGTTTCCTCCTGCTACTCAGATGCAGCACATGTTAGCAATAAGTGAATCATATTTAAGATGGAGAAGAAAAACAACTCTGACCAGAAGACCCAACTCCCAAATCAAAATTAAAATATGAAACTTGGATTCATTCAGACAACCTTTCACAACTACGCTGTTTGCTATTAGTACAAAAGAAGAACAGTGTTCTTCTAGTCTGGAGTGTGTACCCCAAATGACCATCTAGACAAGGTTCGGTTTTTGCTGCCATGAGTATTCATGTAATTTATCTCTTTTCTGAACTACACCACCAAGATTTCTCATCCTGACTGCTTTTTATAGATACCTGCTCTAGAAAACCTCTTTTTGTGTTTGACCATTTTCAAATTTCTGGTCAAAATCCATTGACCATCTGCTTATCTCACTGTGTGATATTGCCCCTTAGCTTAAATTAGTCTTCTATTCCATAGTGGTTTTACTTCATCAGGATGCAAGAGTTTCATCTTAGTAGGCCTAGTGTATTACTGTCTTCTACAGATTTTCTGGCTGTCATGCTAGTAGTCTGAGTGATTCACAGCTGTGTTTTGTTTTGGATTAATTTACTTACAGTTCAGGTGTCATGTATCTCTAGCAAATTGCTTACAAGTGTTTTGTACTTTCCTATTTCTATGGAAAATGTAGCCTGAGATATTGCATTTGTTCTTTCACAGTGATACATCACTGGTGGATTCACCGTTCTGTAAGGCAACTGCACCTTCTTTCTTCTCATCTATATTGATTCATAAGTTTTCATGCATACCATTTATTCAGTGTATTATTGCATTTTTATGCCCCCAGCTTTACTTAAATACTTAGCATCTGCTTTTTTTTTTTTTTTTGAGTTTCACTCATAACTTTCCTCCATTCCAATAGTTTCCCTGTCAGAAAATATTATTCTTGTTTCTCTCTTAGCCAGTTGTTAATCTCCTTTACAATTTTTCTGCTATCCTTACCTTTTTGATAAATGGTAGATATAATTAATATATCTTGGGCATGTTAGAACAGAGCAAATGTGCTAAGCATATTCTGGATTGAAGGAACCCCTTATCTAGGGAAAACAAGTATCTTAATAAAAAAATAAGTGGCTTATCTAAGATATCTTCAGTGAACTCATGTTGCATTTTCTTTCTATTTTTCCCTGTTTATGTCTGTTTCTAATTACCTCCTCCAAAACTTGTTCACAGCTCTTTGCTATTACTGAATACAGATTGATAACAACTTGTTTGTAGCTCTTGGATTTTACTGAACACAAATTAATGGGTATCTCTTCTCTCCTTTTTACATACAGGTCTTATAGGCACTGGCTATTCTTCAGCTACCTTAGTTTTACAACTTTTAAAGCAAAACCCCTGAACCCACTACTCATTTTACAGGGCCTGTGTATAAAATTTGAATGTCCTGGCTGTAAATTTTTGGCAACATGCTTCTAGACTACATGTAATGATATGTCATCTTGTTAGCTATTTTTCCTCCATTTTTAATGCAAAATTGCTTTCTTGAATGTGAAGCTGGAATATTAATCTAACCTTAGAATTTTCGTGGATTAGTTTTTATCTTAAATTTACCCCTTCTGCATGATAAACTAAGCTATATTCTTTTTATGTTTGTTTTTTTTATTTTTTTTATTTCACAGTGTAAGAATATTGAAACATTTGCTATTTCTATTAATTGCTTCATAAATTCTCATTCCACACCTACCAATGCTTGTATTTCTCTCTCTCTTGATGACCAGTAGCAGGAAGGACTCTCTAGTGATAAGTCCCTTTGCCAATCTTTTTTACTGTGTCCTTATTTCTACTATCTTAATCCCTTCTCTTTTTTGAAGGTATGTGTGTTTGATCCTGTACTAACTTCGTATGAGGATATGGCAACATCACTGATGCCCCGTACCTCAGGGTATACTATTTCTGCCTTAGCTAAATTGTAATTCAGATGTTTGACTTCTCAGCCCAGGTGAATTCTCTGAATTTCTAGATATACCTTTTGAAACTATAAGCTTGATTTGCAGATCTCTTACGTTACAAAATTGTGATAACCTTATTCAGTATCATTTTTACAATCACTTTTTTCTCTAAGGTCTGTGCTGCCTTGCAAAATCATGTCCAAGATAGCATTAACTTAATCTCAACCACTGTTGCCTTAGGGAATGTCAATTTGACAATAATAATTGTCAAACCTCTTCTTAATGAAACCTCCATTATTTTTATAATGCTATGCTGAAAAGAACATTTTGCAACAGAGCGTTTGCCAGTTAAGAATAAAAGGGAAGATGACTGTAGAAGATTATAGGGCTGCCTATTTACATACCCCACAGTTTGTTTGGTTTGGTTTTGACATTGTTTTGTTTTAGTAGGTAGTCTGATTTAATCTAATCCCAAATCATCTTCAGAAAAATTGTTTCCTAATCAGTTTCCCATCCACTTTTGTGCACTTGCTTATCCTTTCCAAACACCAAACCCCTTTCCTTGTCATTGAAAGGACATTTTTGCACTGTCTCTAGAAATTATTTTTTTTTCTTGTCCGCTTCTTAGTGTTACTTTTTATCTTTTTGCATTTGAAGTCCTTGCCAGGGTGATTCTGTTTCCAAATTTAGGGACACTGTCCCACCTTATTCAGATTTAAGACAGTACCATTTCTTAGTAATATCAAGATACAAAGTTAACTTCTCTCTTAGTCGTAAGGCTTGTTACCATCTGATAGGGAAATTAGATGGGGTTAATACAATTTGTACTGTACCAATTCAAGCAGTACCTGCAGAGAGGTTGCTAATGGCTGCAGGAGCCAGGAGAACTTCAGATGAGGCCATCAGCCTTTGCTGAACACAGGGTGATTTATAGCCCTTATGCTGTGGTGGAGTACTGAAATTGCATGCTTTTACAGCTAATGGCAAAGCAAAACAGTTTCTTCTTTAGTACTCAATTCTTGATGCAAGTGCAGAAAATCTTGAAAAGACAACATTTTCATTCTGGTTTTGAAAAATACATTCAGTCCTTCATGATCTTCCTCCTGCTTGGAACTGAATTTTATCCTATCAGTGTCCTTAGGACAAAGCAGTTCAGTATGAGGCTGAGCTCTCACTGACCCAAGGATCCTCAGCAAATCCATCATGGGGAAAAACCCAAGATCATTATTATTACAGAAGTGATGGGTTTGTTTTCTGGTTAACATCAAAAGTCCTCACTCTAAGTAACAGTAAATAGTGAACACATCTTTGTACATTGCTCTGTAACTCTGAGTCTGGCACTTCCAATGCTTCATAGCAGCACATTTCAGAGTAGTGCTAATAAGATAATTAAATCCATGTGATTAAAAGTACAAATGATGTCCATTGCTAATTTTTTTTTTTCTTTTATACATGCTCAGCACTGAATTTTCTCTCTGACTGGTAAACATTAACATGGAGAAAAAATCCATGTGCTCTGCTTTGGTTAGAGTTGTCCCTCTTCCCTTCGAGACCCTTCACATCCACTGCCTCTGCCCATGTGTACATGTATGATGAGCTTGACCCAGGATGCCTCATCTCCTGATCCCAGGATGAAGTCTTAATATTAGATGAGATAAAGTCTGATTTCAAGGCTGTTTCCACTGATGCCTTGATGTTGGTGAAGTTACATTTTGCTTGCTCCTTTTTTGTTGTTTTATGGAGAAAACACTTATCATGGGGAAAATAAAATGGGAAATGTGTGCTTTTTTTTTTTTTTTTTTTTTTTTCCCCTAAGCTGAAAAAGTGAGGCAAAATTAAAATTTGGAGAAAATATAGTTTTCCATCGCACTTAGCACTGTCATTTAACTTTGGTGAAATTTCTTAATTAGTAAGACACCATGATCTAAGTAGTTTCCTGCTAGCAATGCACACAGGAATCTTCAGCAGAGCTCTGTCACAAGTTGTCTGTAGCATGGTTTGATCTGTAATTGTAGAAGCTTGATAATTGCTAAGTTTTTGGCTTCCTGAACTGCTCACTGCATGTTAGGGGTAGCTGTTTTCCATGCTGGATATTACAAGAGAGAACTTGTTTACTTCATGCCTCTTCTCCAGATGTAACTTGCAGACTGTGGCAGTTATCACAGAATCATCACAGTTGGAAAAGACTTCTAAGATCACTATGTCACCGTGCTGCCAGAAACAAAAAATTAGCACTTAGACATCTGAATAAGTAATGGCATTAGGCATTCTTACTCTAGGCTGTTCATTTACATGAGTGAACGACTTATAAAAAACATTTTTCTGGATATTCTTTCACAAGGGTCATATTTTGGCCACAGTTTAGTAACTTATCTAAATTTCTTTTGTCTTCTACCAAATCAAAATTAAATAAATATAATTTAGTAATCATTACAAAGCCAGAAGGCTTTTATTTGTTTTAATTAATGTCTGTTGCCTAACCAGTATATAATTCCCAAAAGAGTGATCCTTTTTCCTTTGCACAGTGGTTGTAAAAGAAAAGGAAAATGTACTGAGTGACAAATAGGGTTTGAAATAATTAAAAGAGTATGAACAAAGCACCAATTCTAGGAAATATGGGCAGAGGCTGATTTTTTTTCATTACTCATTCTCTTTATTTTTAACTCAAATTAGGGACCATCTTTTTCTGTACAAAATCTAGCATTGTGGTTTGGGCTCTCTTGTTCTTGTAATATGGATAATATGAAAGCACTAATGAGATTTCTTAGTAAAAACACTTGGTATTCCAATGTTCCAGAGACAAAGTGTGAACATCAGTGATGAGTGGTTTTCAGTTGGGTCACTGATTTTTTTAAAATAACTATTATATATTTTTATTTTTGCCAAAGGATTCATATATGGTTTTGCCTTTCCAATAAACTAAATATTGCAAAACTACTTCATATAAAATGAAGTTGGAACAAAAATTATATGGGACTCTAGATATTAATTACAGTACTGGAATGCTGTTGCATATTGGATTTCCTTAAGAGGGGAGTATGTTTATAACTTCATGCTACTACATGGCACATGCAGACAGTAGATCCAAAAAACAAGTCTTCAGTAAGAGGCTTTTCTAATTTTCAGTAACCCATGTGTGGTCCAGATTTTATCACCTTTACTTCTTCTAACTCGTGTACTTTCCAGTTTATATCGGGTTTATTAATTAGTGGAAGCTGTTCCCGCTGCGCTCCTTGCAACTTGACACCAAAGGACCAGTGAAGCTTTAGTAAACTTTTCCTGCCACCTCGTGGACGACATTATAAATAGCTTTTCCCACTGCATCGTCGTCTGAGGAAGTCCACTATCGACCACTGACATTTGAAATGAGCTTAGCTTCCCTGCTAGCAACTTTTCAACATGTAGCAGTAAGTAGAATACTCTAAGTTAAACAGGGAGCTTCTATCAAAACCCACGGTTAACCACCAAAAAGTCAAATTAATGTTTTAACTCATTGGAAAGTAAAGTCCCTCAGCACAAAACTTTCAAAGCCTAAAGAACAAATTATCTGAGATAATGCTGCCTTTCACTGATTCTGAAGCAAGAGAACAGTAACACAGGTCTTGAACAGTCTTTGTAATAAAATTCTTAAAATTGTGGCTGCTTAGTGATTAATAGCTAAGTTTTATGGTAAATTGCTCTAAAGTAAACTAAAAATAACCCTGTGTAGGGGCAAATAGTTGTGGGATTTAATGCTAGTCATTATAGATAAAGCTTTATGGTTTGTGGCATTCGCATGCACTTAGATGCAGAGACTCTTTCTGTTCTAAATTTGATCACTCTGTTTGAACACTAGTTCCTCAAGTGGCATTCAAGAAGAATGTGTCTAGTGCTCTGTCAGTGGTAAAAGCAACTTAATCCTAAGCATTCTGAATGGATGTAGAAAGTCCTGCTGACATTATTTGCAACTGACATCATAGAGATGCTCTACAATCTGAAGTTGCAACAGTAAATAAATAAGAACTATAACACATATCTTATGAATGCACTGTTCTCCTTGTTTTGACTCTACTGTTTTAATCTCCATGGATTACTATATGTTTTATTTTAAAATTTTCATTTTTGGCATGATGGCTTAATTTAAATGAATTGTCTTGGTGTGTTTCTGTAGTGCTATTATATTCCAGAAAATACTGTATGCCTTCATAACCACCAAAGGGTTTTCATATTCACCAGTGTGTTGCTGTGGAGTTTAAAAATCATACTTTCTAGTACTGGCATTCCACTAGCTAATAAAATAACAACAATCCCTTTCTTAATTTCTAGAATATTTCCCTGACATGGATACTCTTAATTTACATTGGTTAAGACATTTCCTTTCGTGAACGATTCTGGTAACAGAAACTGAGATGGAAGCACACAAAGGAAAAATAAATACAGCTCAGGCCATAACATTTTATCTTGCAATTCCATTATCACACTTGTAATTTATATTGGACCTGCAATCTGTCTTGGAGAAAGATAGCCAGACATCTGTCTGTAGCTTTTCCTAGTCCTGTATCTCATTGATCTATTAGTAACTCTGCTTCAGAGTTACTGATGTAGCAGTTAACTCAATTTTAGGCCAATGTATCTATTGCTGACATGAAAATGGAATAGTAAAAAGTGAGGTACAGGAAATGGTAGGTTTACCTCCTAAAATTGCTGCATTGGAGTAATTAATGCTATGTCAACTCAAATTAAACATGGTAAACAGTGACAGCTAAGTAAAGATAGAAAGTATATCTGTGATATTACTAAGGTGAAATGTTATGACTCTTCTCAAACATTTTTAAAGGACTGGAACAAAACTGTGCCTGATTTTGAATTAACCTAAAATATAGGAATTTTTCCAATATTCCTCTTTAGGGATGAGACTTCACTTTTTTCTAGTTTCTGTAGAACGTAACAGTTGTGGATGTGAAACAGCAGTCACCTGTATGATCAGGCAATTGGAAGGTATTTTCCAGTTTCAGAAATACTACTTTAGGTAACATTCCACTTCCTATGCCTCAATGGATTGGTTAACAAGCTTTCGTGTCACAGACTCTCTTAAAAGAGGGAGTTTGGCCCAAAGTTTCATAGCTCTGGTAATGAAAATGCACTCGGTAAAACACACGTGAGTAGATGTGCTAAGCAGAAACTACACTCCTTACAAAGCATTTCTGAAAGAACCATTTGGAAACACAAAACAGAAGTATTGAGCCTGATTTTTCTCATCAGGAGGCAGAGATGAGGAGTGTGGCAGAAAAAAAAGGCATAGAAACCTACTAGCTGTCACAAAATCAGAAAGGAGTCTGCGCTGAAAACCAGTTTCAGGTCTTGATTTCTGGCCTCATGATTCAGCATCAGAATTTTCTTTTGACACGAGAATGCTCAAATACAGCATTATAACATGTACTATAACATTATAGTACATATAGAGTAAATAGTATATAACATTACAGTACATATATAACATTACTAGCAGGACACTGTCTCAATTTGCATGCCTTGGTTTCCCCATGTGATCCAATTGCTCTTTGTCTCATTTTCACTGCCCTTAGCCTGGAGCTAGAGGGTTCCCATGGGAAAGGAGAGGACATAATAGACTCTGAACTGGTAACAATCTTGAAATAAAAGGCCAAGCTGATGTCTGTAACACCAGCTGCTCTCCTGTGTTGGAGAACAGAGTTCAGCTCAGCCACATCTAGGCCAAATGAAGACACCACAAGAATGGGTAGATAAGCAATGAAAAAAGGTTTTTGGTACGAAAAACAAAAGGTTTTTTTTTCTTTTTCTTTTCTTTTTCTTTTTTATTTTTTTTTCCCTCTGTTTCCTCATTGGTCTCCCTTAGGGGATTTTGGTGGTATGGCTCAGTGGTTAAATGATATCAGCCAATCACTTTATTCAGTAAAAGCCAAGTCCTACCTTTGATTGGAGAGAGTCCTGTACCCTGACCCTAGAAAGTGTATTTAACCTTTCCCCCCCCAATGTGGACACCTGCTTGAGTAGTTACTCCATGTGAGGTTGAGAAAAAGAGGCACCCTGCTACCAGAGGAAGGCTAAGAAGTATCAAATGCCACTGTCTATGTGTGAACTCTTATTCATATCTTCATTTCTGGATTTAAATCTTAAAGAGAGCTTTAAATTTTAAAATTTAAGTGGTTTTTAAACATGAGAGAAGATTGCAATCATTGCTCTACCACATTGCCTTGAGGACTTCTTTTAATTATTGTTCTAGATTTTATATAAGGCCTATTAATAAAGTAATTTGCAAGTAATTAAATTATGAGCCTTTGTATAAGAGTTACTAATTATTTGGTTATTTTTATATTTTTTTGTTAAAGTGCTTTATTGTTTTCTTATCCTAATATCCTAACAGTCAGGTAATCTGATTTAAGCCTTTTTAGGCTAATTTTTAAGATCCTTTGCTATTTAAAGTAAATCTTGGTTTTGTGCATCTTGTCTGCTGTCTCACCCCTTAGGGACAACCTTGCCATAACACTCCTTAGTGAGCTTTTCTTCTTCCTAAGGTTAGCATTTGTGTGAACACAACCTCATGAAGGGGATCAACGGATGGGAAAGAGAAAAAGCATCTCAACTGGAAGGAGAGTACAAGCTCACACCATGCTATATTTTTTCTCCCTTTTCTATACTTTTTCTCCCAAGCTGCCTTGAAAAGAGGTCATTTTTCTTTACCGGGTTTTTAGGGAAGTGCACATATGGGTTCACAAAAATTACCAGTTCAAATACTCCTCTGATACATATAGGAGGAAGAGACTAATGAAACACAAAAGTATTAAGCTTTATATTCTTCTTAAGATGTTAGCTCTATTTCACTGCTTCTTTTCCAGAAGACATCCAGTTAAGGTGTTGTCAAAGAAAATTTGGCACCACCAAAAGCAGCCAGATACCTGTGACAGCCTCAGCATCTGCTTCATCTTGGGCTTCACCCAGAGGTGTGAGACAACTTTTTACACTTTTCCCTCTGCTGCCATTGGGTCCCTGCCCTTACTAGCCATACCAAAGCAAAACTCCTCATCCAGGCAGAAGACTGGCATAGCTTAGGTTCAAAGCCTAGCTATAAACATGTGCCTCCAGTACATGTTTCTAAGGAAAATAAAAGAGTGGTTTTGAATGAGAGGCAGTAAAAAAACTTAGATATAACTTTGAAATCCATCAGGCTGCACTTCCCAAGGCAGCCCTCAGGGGCTGCAGCTGCGAGGGCTGCCGTGCACCCTGTGTCCCACAGGCAGAGCACTGTGGGTGGGGAAGGAAAGAGCTGGCCCATGGTTCTTCCAGGCAGGCACCATGAAAACTGAAGTGTGTTCACAGGGGTGGGAAGACACTGCAAGAAGAGGTTGACTGCTTTTAAGACAGACCCCTAGGCCCTGCCCAAGCCTTGTCACTGCCTTCCTGGCTGAGCCTGGGGCCTGGGGTTGTCCTGGAGGGATGGCTGGGTTGTGGCTGATCCTGGTGACCTCCCTTGACCCAGCCTGGCTGGCCACTGTGACCTCTGTCTGAGCTCTGTTGGTAACTTGGTCAAATCTTTTTGTATAAAAGCTTCGCGTTTAATAAAAATATGAGGCATTTTTTATGGTTTGTAAGCACAAAAAAGAGTGAGGCAGGATTTGCCATGGATAGTGGGTGAACAAACCCCATTTTTGTTATTTTTTCATCAAGTGATTAAATGTTTCTTTTTCCTAGTCCACTTGCTGCAAATTTAAAAAGTAATACCCTTCCAACTTCTTTTTTTCTGTTTTTATTAAGGACAAAAAAATTCTCTTTTATAGTTCCTAACAATAAGATCTGTAATAGAAATTACCAAGTTGTTGAACAGATGGTCTCCATCTTCATTTATTCCTTCATCCCCACCTGAGCCTGAGCAATACAAATATCCTGCCTTTTCAGTACAGTCTAATGAAAAATAATCCTGGTGTATTATGGGTAGAGCAAAGAAATAAAATCTACAGGAGCAGCAGAGGAAGGGAAGAACAGATAAATGCTGGTAAGCAGGAAAAAGAAGAGTCAGAGGATGAGACAGCTGCATCTGACTCTCATATTTCTCCCTTACTGCCAGATAAAGCAATACAATGGGCAGAACCAGAGGGGCAGTAATACCTTGCCCCCTTAGCAGTTGCAGCTTAAATATTCAAATGCTTCTGTACAGATTCTGTGCTTCATTTCTGGCTATGGGATGACCCAACTGCTACTTTCTCTTCCATCACCAACTACAACACAGGCAGTGGTAGGAGGGAAGCCTTTCCATTCTCTGTGTTTCCAAATGATGGCCCTATGCTCCCTCTCAAACCTTTCACCCTCAGTACAATTATTGTCCTCACTGTTGCCCCATTCTTTCGAAGCAATTGAAGTCATATCTACATTGCTGAAATGCCCTTAAAGTACTTGCCTCTCCTGGGGAGTGGTTTGTGTAGTGACGAGCAGAGAGAGAGGGGTCACATTGCTTCATCCTGTTAATTATGTGTTTGTGTAGGGATCTCCAATTTGACTGGATTGTAGCACAGATGCTTTGATTACCAGAGTAAATGATCTTGGAAGCATCCTTTCTATGTTGTGAGCTTGTAAGTCAGTACATGCAGCTTCATTTTATTCACGCTTGTGCTTCGTGGAATCAAATTGAGGGAGACAGATTTTCTAATTAAAAGTGAGACTATATATTCCTCTGTTGCCAGAATGCTAGATAAATGTCTTCTGGATGCAGTTAGCCTCTTACATCAGCAGAATTTGATGAATCCCAGCTTTCTGACTGAGGATTGATTATTGCACATTTCCTGTAAGCAGCTTAATTTCATTGTTATATGGCATTCCTTACTTAGCATAAAAAAGTGAACAAATGAAGAGCGTTAAAAAAGCTTAGAACTCTCATCAGTAGCTGTGGGGGAGTGTTTTCAATCCTAAAATGACAAAGATGCCATGTATATGAAATCATGTGTAAATATTCAGAATTTTTTTCCATAAAGCTAACTTTCTTCTATGCACTATCTTCAAGAGTCACTTTACTTCATTAAGGAAGAAAAATCCTAAGGGCTTTACAATTTCATAGATAGCCAATGCATTACTTCTCTACTAATATAATGAGCCACTTACAAAAAACGAATCATCAACAGTTTGCTGTTCTGCAGCAGAAGGAGGCATAACATTATGCTATTAATTTGCTGTTCTGGATCAGCCTAAAAGGGAAAATAATTCCTGGTAAAGCTGTTGAAAGTTATCTGTCTTTGCCTTTATAAGCTGATCTAAGATTACAGATGTCCTACAAATTTTCTAACTTGTAGCTAAACATTAAGCAAATAATTTCCTTTGTGTGAAGTATAATGATTAGCTAAAGGAAAACATCTGCAAATACTTTCATATGTAGAAATAATTTTAGATATGACCAAATAATTTAGGATGAGTAATGACTAATTTTGGCTTTTATTTTTCTGCTTGTGCAATGCAAATAGACAGCTCACAGCTTAATTTAATTTTATGATCAGCTTTTGTTGAAGTTATTAATTATTTTAACTGTTTTTAGCTTACTGATTTTTCTACAGACAAATCAGGGTAAGGGTCACTCTGTGTGATCTGTAGATATCCATTACTTATTGCTATCAGAAACTTCATGCTGAGTGGATGAATCTTAGATCTTTCTTGGAATAACTGTTTTTCTCTTCTTGTATTTCTGTGAACATTGTGAATTACACAGCAGTTAGGTAGACGTGCAATCACTTGTGTTTCAAGTACTCATACACAAGATTTTACAGTTTTGGGTGCAGGAATTCTCCATGGGAGATTGAAAGTTGCATTTTGTGAATTCTAATAGTAAAATTAAATTTTGATTTTTTTTTTTTAATTTAAATTTCCTTTTTTTTTAGTATTAATCAAATGCACCCAGAAGAAGAATTATAGTTATTACTTATCTATAGGACACCCCTTTCCCTCCTTCTACTATTTCTAAACATTCTGGGGGAAGAAGAAAAAAGTTTGGATGGATGTGACAGTTTAATCTTGTCTCAGAACGGTAATCCTCATGACAAGTGAGCTGGATCTGTAGATTTTCCCACTCAAAGAAAATCCATTTTCAGATGAGATACATTTTCTCACTCTTCTTTGCAGGAAGTGTCTGCAAAGCTATTAAATAAGGTGTCCAATAACAACTCGTCACCAGGGAGAAAAGATGAATAAGAAATATGTTTGTCTTTAAAACATCTCAGTTCTTGGAAGAGGAGAATATGGAGAATCCCACCTTTTAATGAGTGATCCCTTAAACCCAGATTGATTTTACTGATGTTAAAAAAGCTCTGTCTGGAATTAAAAAAAACCCATTTACACGTTTCTCCCCGAGGAATATGTTTTAGAGATTATTATTTCTGTAGAAAAGGGAGGAGAGAAAAAGAGTTATTGCTGGCTTTTGGACCAGACCTGCTGTTCAGATAGTATCAAATTCACAAAGTCTAATTTGAACAGATGCTGTCTGGCTAGGGGTGTGAAGAAATGTTGTCAGTGACACTTTTTCTTTTTTTTTTTTTTTTTTTTTTTTTTGCCAGGCAAGTCCTCTAAGGGCCATACATTAACACATTGCCCTAATTACTGTCACTGTCCCACTACAGGGACATGTGGAGTAAGTCACTCTACTGTGTGCATCCTTACACATGAACATGTAATGAAATTTCTAGACTGTGATTTACAACTGAAAAAGGTTAACAGACATTGGATAGAAGTGTCCTTGGAGGCTGTATATTACAAGCATTGTGTCAAGAATAAGTATCACAATCTGTACTCCTTTGCTGGCATAGGCAATCCTTTATTGACTCAAATTAGCATTGAATTAAAAGCTGCAATTTAGGTGGAAATAAATAACAGGAACAATCAGATTATATGGTTTGCCTTCTAAAAAATACTAAAGATGGAAGAAAGGTAGTGGTTCTGTTGCACTCACCTTGGTCTGTGATTTGTGAGTCAGAGAATGTGATTTAGATAGTAAAAATCTGAAAAATAAATGCCTGATATCCACTCCTAGTTTTGGCTCTGACCCCAGACCTGTCATGTTGGCCCACATCCACCACTGGGTGTGAAAGCAGTTGTGCTGAATATTGCTTTGCTTAAATTTTAGGCACTTGCTTCAAGGAGTGGAATTCACAAACCTCAGCTTAATGCTGAAACTGTCTGTTCAGTGCGCTTCTGGAGGTACCTGTCCCAAAAAGCTACGCTGGAGGACACACGTTGGACAGCACATGGGAAATGCAGGAGGTTCCAGCTGTGTAGTTTTGGCTGTAATCTTTGCCTCTGGATTTATTTTCATTAGAGTCCCAGGCTGAGCTGCCCAAGCAGCATCTCAGGCTGGTGGCCTGTGAGGGTCAGTTTCTGATATGAAGGGTCTGGTTTCTGATATGAAGGAGGTTGGTGTCTCCTGCTGTGTGATGCATTTGAAAAGTTACCTCCAGGCAGAGAGCAAGAGCAGAACCTCTCCTCAGGGAAAAATACCTCTATGATTTTTCTAGAATATAATACTCCTGAGTATTCGCACACTCAGCCAATATTTCAGTTCCTCAAGGCACCAGCATTTCAGGAGAACTTGTGGCAGAGCTCTTCTCTAGGGAGGGAGATGTCACGGTTGTGAATGTTCCATAGGTTTAGGATGGTAGGAAATTCAGGATTGCAAGAGGTGAGGAGCTGAGGCCAGGAGGAGCACATCTGCAGAGCAAAATAGTTGATGCAGAGGAGCCAGCAGTCACACAGCAAGTGTTTGAGGCGGTTTCCTCTGGACTAGCACTAGTCTGGGCTTGTGTGCAGACAGCTCATTAGAAGTTGGAGAGCATCAGGTGCACACCTATTCCTCAACTTTTGGGACAGATTCACCTGAAGGCCATCATGTGTGTGTGGGCAGGGGAGGCCACATGCACACATGTTGTGGCCACTTCATAAATGTGAACTAAAGCACCATAAGTGGGAATCATGTAATTATTTCAAGTCATTGCTGGCCTGTACTGAAACACTGACGTTGACATAGCTAGAAGAAAAGTGTGCCCAGGTATGAGATAAGATGGCTCCATGACTCTGTCAGATGCTTATAGTATCCTAGGTCCTTGAGCATTTAAACAGCATGTCTGGATTTCATGTGGACTGCTTGATATGTGGCATTTTCAGTGCTTCTCTGGGATGCAATACTTACCGTCTTCATGCTTTGGTTCACTTGTCAGTAAAGTACACATACTATGGTATTCTCTTGTTTTCCTCTCCGGGATCCCAGGAGATATCTGGTAGGAATATAAAAAAAAAAAAAAGTAATTTTTAAAAAATACTAGGGTTAGAGTTGTTATGCTTTTCTTAAACTTCAGTATAGGAGTCAAGCATTCTTCTAGCAAGAAAATCTGAATTGCTGGTATAACCAAACAGTTTTCAAATGTGCAGTTTCTGTTGTGGCAGATTGCCAGTAAATGATGACATTGGGTTGGCATGGTACTAAGGGCCCTGGCCTTTCCCAGTCCTTAATGCATCCTGGGAATACTGTTTCTTTGCTGAGAACTCAACAGTTAGGAGGGCATATCCTGCTTCACTCCAACAGCTCAAAAAAGGATGAAGGAACACTGCCAATATTTTTTCCATCACAGATTCCATCTCCCGCATCACAAACCAAAAGTTTAAATCAAATCCTTACACAGCAAAACCAGAAAGACCTTAAACCAGCAACTCAGGAAAGCAAGAGACCAGGAATTCAGTTTCCTTATTACTGCATAGAGCACTGAAGGCAATTTCTTGTGCTGTAGTGTCTATAAATGTAGAATCTGTCCCAAAAGTTGAGGAATAATAGGTGAGTACCTGATGCTCTTTCTACCCCTTCCTCCTGCAGTACCTCCCCCCTCTGCTTACATACCTGATTGGGATTTAAATTCTATGACTTCTTCAAGCCAAAATCCTCATGTCCAAAGTCCAAGACTTACCTACCCAGAAACATACTAAAGCTCAAGCATCCTGCTCCATTTTCCTCTCTGACCCTCAGCTACAGTAGCTGCCATGTGCTCCTTTGTTCCTGGTCCAGTATTTGCATTAGGAAGGGTGGGGACTATATTGGCTAGCTTCTTCTTGCTTGCTGTTTACTGGAAAAACCTGGGGCACAAAGAACTCAGCTATGCACAAACATAGGTGTCCATTTGCCTGGAGATGCTGAGCCTGTGGCTCAAGTAACCTCCCCATAGGTGGCTGCTTTGAAACTGTCTGGATGGAAGCATGCAGCTGAGCTGTGAAAGTAAGTCCTGGAAGACAAATACCTCCAATAACAGCAAGAGCTGTAATTTAAGTAAGCATTTCCAAACAGTCTGAATTAGGACCTGTCACTATTAGTTCCTATCAGTCTGAAATCATGTATGCACTTGTCTGTCCATCACAAATTAAATTAACATAGGGTAGAGTTGTAGGATACTTCTAAACAAGTGAATTGAAATAAACACAAGAGCTATCCCAAAGGAACAATTTCATAACTTTTTCAAAGTCTGAGTTATCATTTCTTTAGAGTAGACCCAGTTGTCCTTTGTAATTTAAGCATTTTAACTAACTTGACCTTATTTAATTTCCCCTCAGGTGCCCATGCTCAGAATCCAGCAGGTAACTGCATAGCTCATATGAGGAAGATACAACTGCAGATGCTCCATCCTGTGAACACAAGTTCAGGTTCCTCCTCCCCTCATGTTCATTCTGGGTGTAATGCTATAAAACACTTGGCTCAGCACACAGTGTTTGATTAGATGGATGTCAGTGTATTTCTCAGAAGCTGACATGCACATGGGTCTGTGGATTATTGCTCGTGAGCAAAACTCAGGTGGTCTGCACTCTGAACAAATATTTCCCTTTATCTATCAGACTTTAAAAAGCAGAGAGAGAAAGAGAGAGTGGGAAACAGAGGCCATCAGGCTGTTCCCAAATGAGAACATGGAGAATTATAACAAAAAAATGTTGCTGTTGTGTTACACAACCATTAGAATTGCTTACCATCAAAGGTCAAAAGCATTAAACACATGTTGGCAGCATTTATAAATAGACTCTCTATGGAGCTTTACCTAAAGCGGAATGGGTAAAAACCAATTAGAACCAGTAGGATCTTTTAAATTAATAGCTGCATTAGGTAAAATTCATGAATGTTGGTATGCACAGACATAGAAAAGTAGACAATTTCCCTGCTTAAGGAGACAGAAATAGAATACAATTTCAACTTGACTCACAGAAAGTCACAATACAGCTGGCCCTGGTGTGGCTATGTAAGAGAAGTGTCAGTCATCAGTGGAGTCAAGCCTATGTTCCAGGAGCTTAGGATGCAGGTATTTCTAACATGTCATTTGTAAAGTTTACACTCACATACTAGTTAAAGATGCTTAACAAATATTTTTTAAAGAACTAAGAAATGCTGGAATTAAGGTGCTTTGGGAATTTTAATTTGTTCCACTTAGTCACATCTTAGCATGTGTTAATTATATGAGTATATGCAATCTATTTCCCAAGAACATAGGGTGGTCTGGGTTTGAACTGGCTTTTGCTTAGTAGGAGATGGCTTACAGGTAAAAGCTGGTCATTAGGATTTATTGCTTTTGAATGCAGTCAATGCAAGTCTCTCTTGACTGTCCAGACTGATTTACTGCAATGGCAGCAGAGGTGTCAACTTTTTGGGGAAATCAGATGCTGGTATCTACTTATTCAGAGCAGGCAGAAGGTGAATGGCTTACTGGGTTGTAAGGTGGAAGGCAAAGCTCTGTCTCTAGAAAAGCATCAGAACTTTGGTCACAGTTTCTTCATTGTGGCAAGGAACAGTAATATGACTTTGTGTTCCTAAATGTTGTTATTTTCAGTTCTCCCTAAGTTTCTTGGTAAGAAATCCTGTGATGAAGATGCACAGTCTTTCCTGGTTCTGCATTCTTCCCACCACCATGAAATGATGAGGTGGCAAGAGTAAGCTACTTAGAGAGTAATGTTTGGAGGCATAGGAGATTTTTCATATTGCAGAGGACAGGAAATAAATCCTAAACACACAGATAAACCACATCTAAAAGCTATCCACATACTGTAAGTCACATACTTTTACAAAACCAAGAAACTAGTTCAGAAATCATTGTTCCTCTGCTTTTTTAGGTCTGGGGGGAAATTACTGGTTCCCCTTTTTAACTCCATTGGTGGGCAGATGGCACATTCTGGAGCAAAGCATAGCTGATATCCTGTGCATGTGGGAATGAAAATTGTCCTAGTAGAGGATATTTTGAATTGAAAAGGTATTTTTCCTTTGCTTTTCTAATTACAGTAACATGGATGAGGTCAGAAAAAAGTATCAGAAATTAGGATACTATAGTGGAGTGCAGACATCAACTTAATGTTAGCAGTTCATTGACTTTATTTGCTTCAACATTCCTCCTGTAGACAAGCAACTGCAAATAGAATTTTAAAATAATCCAAATCATACCGGGAGTACAGTGATTACTTTTTTATTACCAGAGAGGAAGCACAGTGGATTATCAGGTGTGAAACCTTTCAAGCTTATTCATGAAGCAGGTGTTTTCTGGCTTATTTGTATACATGCCATCATCTCCCCTTAGGGACTTTGCTTGCATTTAGTTACAGCCATCAGGTGTATCTCTGCTGTCTTCTCCTTTCCTGTCCTTTGCTCTCACCCTTCCCACATTAGTATCCACAGCTACATTTTGTAGACTGCCAGTTATGTTTCTCACCTGGTAAGATAGGTATGGGACTGGAAGCTGTGCTGGACTGCATCCTCACCTCAAGTCTACCTGCTGGTAGTGCACCCTCTTAGTTTTATCTCTTTTTACATGTTGCCCTAATGCTAGGAAACCTTAGAAATGAAAGAAAGGCAAAAGTATCTGGAAAATAAAAGTTACAGGTAAATAAACTGTTTTAAGCATCAGTATGATGATCTCTTAATCATCCTAATAGAATCTCATATACAGTGTGATCTTTCATATGTTAAATTGTCTTGAGAAATTATGATCAGTTTGTAAAAATGTGCTTGAATATTCAAAATCTACTTTAGCTGAGGATAGCTTTACTGTATTTTTTATTTCTACTTTAAGTCATATTCAGTTCATCTGACACTTTGATGGATGGTATTTTTACTATTCAGAATGTTTCCTGATATTTAATGTCCTCCCTTTCTAGTTGCTTTTCCCTTGTACTTTCGTTTAATTTCTCTCAACTCCTTCCTCCCCAGGTGGCCTAATCCTTTTCTGGTGTTATTAAAACTACCTCAGATTTATAGTATTTTCCTTCTCTTACATTAACATAGGAAAGTAAGTTCCCCTCCTCCTGCACCTCCTGCACTTTGAAGGTTCCTGACTCACTGGAGTGGTGCCATAGTCTTGTGGCCAAATCATGTTTAATGCCCATTCATTCATCTGTTTTGATGCAATTGCAAAATTAAAATAGATGGGAAACAACCTATTGTCCCTACATTTTTTTCAGCTGTAGTTTATAGACTGACTTTAAATATAGCTTATAAAGTATAGCCTAGAGACAATGCTTGTAAGGATGTAAGACTTTTAAGAAGGAAAATCAGTTCTGAGAAATTTTGGTTTAATTACTTCTTAGCCTGTGGTTCTAAACAGCTAGCTGCCAGACTTGAGAAACTTAAGAGGACTGTGATTTTTCTATAAAATGTGAAGTACCTCCGTTCTAAAAAATAAGGCTTTTTTACACGGGTCTTCTAAAAAGTTTAAAATTAAATGGGTACCAGATCAAAAAAACAGGCCCCACTACAGCATCCTGCAGTTGTCATCGTTCAAATTCCAGAAGTGACTCACTAAGAGTTGTTTACATAGCTAAGACAAGTGACAAAATTTTCAAACCAAACTGATAAGCCCAAACTTGTGTCCTAAACAACTGGGAGAATGAATTAGGGAGTGGCATTATCTTCTAAATTGCAACTATTATGACATAATAATGCAATGTGCCAGAAGGAACATGAAACTCTCATAAAGGCTCCTCATTTAAATTTGCTTTGGACTGGCAAAACACACACAAAAACAACATACTCGATTTAACTCATTTAAGCAATGTCAGCATTTAATTAGAATTTAAGGACAAAGTGATGGGATGTTACGATCCAGATTTCCAGGAAATTCTAGGGGCAAGAACTTATAGCATTCAGTCCATAAAATAAAGTACTAAATTTAAAATAGAACACTATGCATATTAACATAATTAAAATGCCAAACTTTAAAAAGCAATTATAATGTAATAGGAATGTAATGCATTTGTAATGCTAGAATTTCCTTAAAGCACATTACAAACATGCACTACTCAGCAGTTTCATAACTACTACTTGATTACCCTTACAACTTAGCAATGCAGAGATGCAGAGTATGGAAAAGATACACATTTCTCTAAACAAAAGGACCATTGAAGATTTTCTGTTGTAGTACTAGTACAGTTAGCCTTTTCAAATCTACTCTATACTTTCTGCAGTGAGCAAATTATGAAACAGTCTATAAATCTAAATTCTGGAACTGTCATTTTAATACTTCAGTTAGCACCAGGTACACCCTACTGCATTAATCTCTCTTGACCTTGTACAAAACTCAGTGTGAGAGTTTCAGAGTGCTCCTTAGAAGTCCCTTTACCTTTGTAGTCACCAGCTTGCTTGGTTATCTTTAATATGTTTGTCCTTTTTGACAGGATCTGGTTTACAATCAATTTTCCAGTTTTTAGGAAGACAGTTTCTTAGAACACTCTAGTCACTTGCATGTAACTGCTGTAAGGCTTTGAGTTTTAGAAGCTGACTTAATTTCTCATATGAATAGCTTTTAAAAGCAGTTGTGTGTTTTGTAGACTTGTGACTTTTTTTTTTCTCTGAAAACAAATGGAAATTTGATGCTTTGCTTGTAGAGTTTTAAGATTAATACTAGGTATATAAACTAAGCACAGTTTCATCTACGTCTCTGATCTGAGATACTTTCCACTGTCAAATGTTTTTTTTATACAGTGTGGCTGTGCAACACTGCCATGGGGGTGGAAGTGAGGAAGAAAATGTGTCCCAAGCAATTGCATCTGCAATGATTTCATGCAGTGCCTTCTCCCTTGGAGAAGGTCTCCTTGGAGTTTATATACTACCTGTGGACACCTTGCTGGAGTGTGCCCAGTGGTGTTACCTGGTCAGGAGAGCTGGGGTGTATGGGTCTCATACTCTACACAGGGAGAATCCTGGCTGAATTCAGGTTTGAGCTTTCAGGGTCTCCCGGTGATGATAGCTGAGTCTTTTCTTGAGGGAAGCCCTTTAGCAATCACTAAAGGCATAACCTGGTTTCAGATTTTCTTGTCCTCAGTTTGAATGTCTTCACATCCGTACAGTTTATAAGGCCAGTCTTGATCTGATTAGGAAAAGATTTTAAAGTCTTTATTCCAGGAAGACTAGAGACAAAGAAAAAACAAAAGGGGAAAAAAAAACCAAACCAAAACCAAACAAAAACCAAAACAAACAATAAACAAAAACTAAGCCAAACCAACCAACCAAAAAAAATAAAACAGCAGTGAAGAAAATAGTTTTTTGAGGAAAAGAAAAATAGCAACTGGAGAATTGGGTTTATCACATAACCTCCCTGTGACCACTTCCTAAACGAGTCGCCTGTCTCTTCTGTACTGTTTCCACTTTGAATGGAGACAGAAGAGAGTAGGAGACTGAGTTATTTCCTTGAGACTCTGACTTGTATTTGTCTCACCCCCTGGAGCACTCTCTGTGCTCTCAGGGAAGGCATGAGGCATTACTTTTATGACAGGGTGCTTGTATCTTGGTTCTGGATTGTTTTCCTTTACCACAAATCCTGTGGAGAAGAAGTGTTAAATAGCTTATGGACGTCCAAAAAACAGTGATAGTATTAATGGCTCAGAGTCTGCCACAAATGTGTCAGTTTAGGCACCTGGAACTGGCACAGTGAGTGAGAATGAAAGAAAAAATTGTCCCAGGAGCAGCTGGTCAGGAGTTAATTTTGTTTTCCTTTATGTTCTCTACACTGATGAGCAAAATTAGCACCCGGTTCACTGAGAAAGGTTCCCAAAGAATTGTTTCCTTTACCTCAGACTCAGGCTCATTCAATAGCTGTTTTTACATGCTGTTTTTCATCTCATCAATGGTTCTTCCCAGCCTTGCACAGTAGTCATGAAAAAATTATAGCTAAAAGACCAAGTGATTGTTTTTTTACTCTCTTCTTGTGATGTGCACACTTTTATTATAAGTGCAGTAATAATCCCTGCCATGCTGAGAGATGTACTACTTCTTAGGACAATGTATGTATCTGATCAATTACATCAGCCAGATAAACCAGATGACACATCTTCTGCTGTCCAGAAAATAGACACTGCTTTGAATTAACTACAAGAAAAGCAAATCTTCAATATTGCAGAGCGGTGATAATGCCCTCAGTACTCATTTTCTATTGGTATGGGATGGATGATGCATTCGAGGTAAAGTCAGAAGACTATCAAATGTCTTGTTGACCCTGGGCAACTTGTATTTTTTCTCCTGCTTCTTCACTGTGTGTCTACTTCTGTTCTGTATCATCTCTCTGGAGGAGAAATAATTTCTGTGCTTGTCTGTACAACCTCTGTTTTCCTTGGAGTCTCCAGGTAACTAATTCTGTGACCTCAGGAAGTATTTCCTTGGGAACTACTGCTCTAAGCAAAGCAAAAAAATACTTCAACTCTGGCTGTGGAATGACATTCTGCAAATGTGAATGTGAATTAGTCTAATCCAAAAGGGCTAACCAAATGAGGTGATATCCAGGTGGGTAAACAACTGGCAAGCGGATAAAAATTAAAGGAGTATTATTGTTGTGCTGGGCATTCACTTAAATAGTAACCAGGGTAGTGAACACTTAAGCACAAACACCACACACAGAGAGGTTAAACTATTAGGATGTTAAATTCTGGTACCTAATATCATGAAAAAGTTGCATTTTTCTCCCACAAATTTACCAACAGAGTGAAATTTTACCTGCCCAATATAATTTGATTTTTCCTGTATTTAAGAGAAGTGGCCAGCACCTTTCTCTATCAATCTAATGAACCATCTTCCTTCATGACATGTGTGCTGCAGTCTGCAGTTTGATGAGTTCCAAAAAGTCTCCCTCTTGAAACAATATTTATAGAATCCAAGATGATTGAATTTGGTCAGTATTTTGCCATGATAGCCACAACTTGGGTTAACTAATTCTTTGGCAACTTTCAGAGTGGGCCCATGTTCTGTGCAGAAAAGGGGTATCAAGTACATTCTGCAAACAGGGTTTCAGGTACAGGTAGGTAGTGTTGAATTCCTCAGACTGAGTCTTTTCCCATTTAGGATGAGAAGGTACCCAATTATTCAGTCTCACTGCTCCAGTAGGCAAGATCAGAAAGTGCCAGATGGTATCAGCCTTCAGCACCTATTAATACAAGAACAGTGGTAAGCCCACTTAAAGCAAGAACAATGCTGGCTAATGTCAATGTTGCAGTGTGCCTTGGTGAACAGGGGGTCTGCACCGCCATAACACATGGGTAGCAGAATTTGACCTCTGTCCCACTAGGAAGGTTGCTACCCCTGTTGATGGGCTTCACCAACCCCCTGATAGTTCCAGCTTGATGATACTCAATCAGGCATGATTTGCTCTCACCCGAATATGGCCTCGAAACCAGCTCAGACCACAGGTACAAAATAATGGACAAAGTTGGATAGCTCTGGAGTGGAGCTGCTTGTGCAATGACCTTCCTCTTCAGTGGGAATCTTGCGATGATTACTACTAATGAGGCATCACCAGCCAAGGCAACCCACAGACTAGACAGAGGTGGACTGACCACTTTCACTTAATCTGGAACATGAGCATGTAGATGATTCCAATACTTATTTGGAGACTGGCCTGACCTGCAGATATTTCTCAGACCTAACCATGAAAGGTAAGACCTTGTGCTGGAAACTTTGCCACCTCTGATAGCAAGTGTAAAACAGCCTCGAAAACTGAAGCTGCCTTTTTTTTTAATCTCCATAGTTGTTATTTTCTGTCCTTTTCAATCTGGTTTTACCTTCGAGGAAAGAAGATCAATCTACAACAGAAACAACAGTAGCTACAATCATTCCAGCTCAATTGAGCATCTGTTTTTCATTGCCATAAAAAAGCCCATTATTTCCCTTGTTAGCACCCTCTAATAGATTTCCAAACAGTTTACTTTTCATGTTAAAATGATAGTGGCAAAAGAGAAAGGCCTGAAAAAAACTGCAAATTTTATTTAATTCTGTCACTTCCTTGTGCTTTGCCATCCTTTCTTTTTTATCCTGCCTTTGTAATAACCAGTTATGAAAATTATTATTCTGTGGTTATTTCCTGTGCGATTAAGGAGGCTAAAGTCTTTGCTCTTGAAATCCAGATCAATGCCATTGCTGTTCAAAACCAAGAGCACACAAGCACTTATGACTCCATTGGCACATTTCTATAGTTGAACAGAGCAAAAGGTAATGCAGGTCTCATTAAATAGTTTTTCCAACACAGCACTAGACAAACAGTAGAAAATAAGCTTTAAAAATTAAAATCTGAATATCTAATATGGTTGTGCTTTTCCTACAAAAGCATGGCCCACCTCCCCTCAGCGGTATTGTCATTACAACTAATATAATACTGAAAAATCTACTTCTATTCAGCCTTTGGAAAAGAATTTAAGAAAGGACAGGTATATGGGGGGCCCGTTTGAATTATGCACATAATTTTGCGATTTTTAGACTCCTTTTCATGGTATGGCTCTAGATCAAGATCTGGTATAGAGCTAGATCAAGACTTCTAAATGCATTTAAAAAGAAAACTACTGAGATTAAAATGTCATCTTCTAAGCCTGTGGGAAAGAAATAAAGGGAGGAATGTGGGCTTTATAACCATTGCAAGTTTAATGATGAACCAAGATCAACTCCGTATTGATGTTTGCAAGTAAGCCAGTGGCTTTTGCTAGAAGATGAGATGACTTGGCTCAAATGTATCATTCGTTGTATGCTTGAAGAGTCCTGGCACCCTGGGCCCACCTGACTGTGGTGTGACCTCTGTCTCCAGCTACAGCAAAGGTGTCTGTACTGGAGGAGCAGCTTCCCAAAGAATGGACTGTCATCCTATGACTGTCTTATCAAATATAGGAGGAAGCTTTCTTCAGAAGCTGAAAGGACTTGTTTCCTTATGAACCTTTCAGTTCATTTCAGAGTGACAGCTCATCCTTTCACAAAAGATCTTTGTGCAAATTATATAGTAAGTTTAATTTGCATGTAGGAACTAATTCGCACAGAACAGTAAATTAGTATTTTTAGCGCTGCTAGTGCTGTGCACTAGGACTGAATAACAGCTGAGCAGAATTTATTGTCTTTGCAGTACAGATTTGAAAATGTCACTGTTGCGGGTAGTTAGGGTAAGAGATGATGAGGGATTATGGCTTCCTCAGAGATAGAGGATTCCTTTGGGATAAGAAATAAGCGAACTATCAATATATACTGAATATATGAATTCATAAGAGAAACTAGTCTCATCAAGGGAAAAATATAAATCTTGTGGAAGGTGGGACAGCAAGGCATCCCTGAAATATTTTAAGAACCAAATATATCATAACAATGTTATAGGCTTCTTTCTGGATTAAAACTGTATAAAATAGTAGCAAGCAGATGAGTGAAGCTTTTTTCTACCCATGTGCAATGTTTCCAGTGTTACAACACTGGGAACATTTTCAGTACCCATTTTTTGAAAAGGCTCTTTGGAAGCCAGAGGGAATATGGAAAGAGCCAATTAAATTATTTGAAGGCTGCAGAAAAATTTCTTTTTTTACTTTCCCAGAAAAAGCCAATTGCATCATGATGTGATTACTGTACCTGAAAGCCATATATGAACAAATGCCTGGAAATGGAAGCTAGAGAATATCCAACATAACATACTCCATCCATCCTGAGAAACAGAGTACTGGGGGGGGTGGATGTAGATTCAAAGCATTTTTTAGAGACAAAACCACAGAGGTTATTGAGCATATAAACAAGAAAACATCTTCATTGAGGATCAATGCCGTTAAGCATCATGCAGATCAAAACGTTGAACAGTATGTTCTTGTTCCACGGGTATATCACCCATTAGCACCAAGTCCATCATCTTCCAAATGTTTTTTATTTTTCCTTTTTTTCTTGTAAGGAACCAGATTTCTTCAAGAAAGATGCAACTTCCAGATGGTAACCAGGGCTTCTAACTGAGACGGGTATACAAAGTTAAAGTGACTCTTTTTGAAGTGATTATGACAACCTTTCAGACATGGTGTCTTGACTTCAAACAGTGACTATCCAGAATTTTGAAAGATCATAATTCTGGCTCTGAAATAAAAACAGTTGTTGTCCCTTTTATGTTTGTTTGGTTTTCATTTGTTTGATTTGGGTTTGGTTTGGGTTTTTTGTTTGCTTGTTTGTTTGGGGGTTTTTCCTTCTGTGTTTATCAATGCTGGAGATTATTATGACTATTGAGTGACATCTAGTGGAAATGATGCTGAATGCCAATATCTCGAGGTTAAAATATTTTTTTAGTGTCAGAGTAGTAGTGCTGGCTAAGTGACAGTAATAATACCAGAGTATAATTAATAATTATACATTGTGGCAACATGTAGTTAACAAATGAGGAGGAGAGACTCCAACTGTTTAAGTAAATCAAAGCTGTAGCAAATTTAAATCTGCCAGATTACTCTTTTTTTTTAAATCCCTCTAGTCCACATATAAAAAAAAGTCCCAGTATATTACTTACTGAACATTTTGTGTTACCTATTGTAATTTCATATAATCTACATTTTAATCTACATACATATACCCTTTATCAGCCCACCCACTGTAAATCACAATCTGTCACATAGTACCACTCATATGTTGAGAAGGGTTTTTCCAATGTGGTTTTTGGATGCATATTTTTCCTTTTTCATTTCCATTTCACTTTTTACAATTCAATATGAACTTATCCTTGAGACTTACTGGCTACAATAAGCCTAGAGTTGGCTTTCCAGGCTGCTTTACAGTGAGTTGATGACAGAAGAATTGTTTTTCAGGAGACATTGTTGAAGAAGAATAGCTGTGACTTGTGGAAAACGATTCTACAACTTGGAAAGTTATATAGAGGGGTATGTTTATTCAGCGCTGGGCACACAAGGGGATAATTCCTCCAGTTGCCCACCAATCTTGCAATGAGGCTTTTGTTTAAAACCACAGAAGTTGTTTACAAACTTTGTTTGTAAAACTGAAGTTTTACGTATTCAGTAGATTTCACAATATGAAGTTTCAGAGGCCCTGTCGAGATAGCCTCCCATTTCAGTTTAAGAGCTTTCTTTGTTCTCATATGATGCATCCAAGCTGTTCTTTAATTTTCACAGCTGTGTGTGTAGAGAGTAGCACCTAAAATGTACCTTCCTATTTGTGCTCCAAAAGAGAATCTGAAATAAATCTAACATACACATAAACACTAGGTTTATCATCATGTATGGGCCCATAGAGACCTCAGGCTCTGGTTCCCCAGAACCAATTTCTATATTTCTGGCAGTTGTTTTTGTAAACTTATTACATAATTACTTAATATTTCCTCCCCAAATTGAGTCAATGTTCCTGTTCCTGAAGCCATGTAGGGCCTCCTATACGTTATTTCAGGTGGATTTAACCATTCTTTGGTTCTGGGTCTGGTCCTAATTCAGGAGTGTCAAAGGTAATGATTGAGTTCAGGGCAAATCAGCCTCTTGGCCCAATTTTACAATTTGCAACTTAATCAGATGATTTATCTTTTCCACCTTGCTGCTCGATTGAGGTCTGTAGGGGGTATGCAATTGCCAATCTATCCCTAAACATCAACTAAACTCTTGAACTATTTTTTAAATAAAATGAGGTCCCCTATCTCATAATATGATTGCTGGTATTCCGAAATGTGGTATTATTTCTTGTAATTGTTCTTTGACCGCTTCCCTGGGATTTTTAGTTATGGTCAGGAATACCTGGGAAGGTATTTGTCATTACTAATAATTAATTATTAATAAGTGCTTATAGCCCCCTTTCTTTGGCAGTTCTGGGAAATCAATCTGCCAGTGTTGTCCAGGTCCACTTCCCTTCCCAGTTCGACCTACTTCTTGTTTTGGGACAACTTTAGGATTTGTTCTAAGACAGACATCAGATTGTTGTATGACCTGCCTGACTGTTGTATACGTATTTCTTCTTATTATGCTATCAAGAAGATGTTTATACAAAGTTTCTCCTTTATTAAATCTTATTACTGCTGCCAATTGTTCCAGCAAATCCCTCCCCAAAAGGGGCTTTGGAGAGTTGGGATTATATAAAAATTTATGTATCCCTATTTTTTTGCCCAATTTCTATTTTAAGGGCTTACATAAATATGCCTTTTCAGCTTGACCAGTGGCTCCCTTTTACTATGATAATCATCCACCCTGTATCCCCTCTGTACCCTCCCCGCTCCAACCACCATGGAGCATCACCCTGGTGGGTAGGCTCCCTCCCCATGACCCTTTGTGATGCCAGGCCCTCTTCAGCAGCATCCCTGGAGCCACCTCTGGATGAGCTCAGTCCCAGCCTTGAGAGTCCCTCTCTTCCCCAGTACCTCGGGGAGGCTGGCAGGACTCTGGCACTGCACGCTGATCCCAGCTGGATTGTATCTGGCTTTGACATTGGTGCCTGGCCGGTGCCCAACCCATTCTTGGGGACCCCATACCCCACTGCTGCACCTTAAGCCGGGTGATGTGTGGTTTCCCCCTGTTATTGCACCTATTGCTGAAGCTCGGGGGCTGCTGAGTGAGTCAGGACCCCAACTCGACTGCCCCGTCCCTCCTGGGGATGCTCTTTGTGCTTCCCAGGGGGGCAGGGTGTAAGAAATGGGGTGTATGCTCCAGGCCTTGTGAGGGATGGGGGGGAAATGAATGAATCAGCTGAAATGCTTTCCTGCCTTAATTCCCTTCTTAAGAAAATGTATTTCTCAGAAGACCACATTTCAAAAGCTGAATATACAAGGACTCAATTTTTTGAAACTGAAGGGAAAAAATGTCAACAGAAAGCTTTTACATCCTAAGGGCATTATTCATCAGGTGCCTTACTGTTGGCTTAACTTTACTAATCATTAAGGATGTAATTTTGAATTCTGAATATCTCACCCTGGTCAGGGAGTTCTCACAGGACTCTGTAGCACCTTTCAAATTCCCACTTATTAGTTTTATTTTGCTTCAGTTTGTAAATGTAAATTAATTTTTTTAGACATTTATCATTTAAACTGTAAACAAGTTATAGATACTCCAAACAGTTATTCCATTGATAAGCTAAATCCAAAGTTACTAACATGGCCAATCATTTAATCTATTGTATCTTTTCTATGGATAAAATGAAATGAAATCTATCTCAGACAGATATGGTTAATAAAGAACGAACTAAAGGTAGAGAATAGAGTGCAGTGAGGTCAGTGATTTTATAGTGAATTTTGTACCTGAGAGGGTTTTCTTATATCAATAAGATTAGATTTTAGAGATATGTGCTGCTTTGAGGTATTTGTCCTTTTAAGGGCTGTCATGCTGTAGCTTCATCTATACCCTCTTGATGATCTTTTTTTTTCCTCCCAAGTCCAGTAAGATGTTGGTTGCTCAGATATTCCAAGATACTGGAATATCTCCTGCTGGAGATGCTGCTCCATGTTCTCCACCCTCCCATCCTTAGCTGCAGTCTCACACTCTTTTTGTGCAGTCATAAGGAGAACCTAGAGCTACAGCAGTTGCTGTTCCTGCTCAAACCGGAGCCAGAATGGCTCAGTCTGTGGCAGGTGGTTTGCAAAGCTGCAGCCATCTGATAGCAAAATTTCAAATAACTTCACAAGCCACTGCACATTCCTTCCAATGCGCATGTTGGAATACAGCAGAGCTTCATCCATAATGGTCTTTTAAGACTGGGAAATCAATACCAGATACTCATAAGAGGTAGAGGAGTTGACTTGGAGATATAAGGAAGAATTTAGAGGTTGTTTAGATTTTAACTCCCTTCTTCCTCTTTCTGCCATCCTTTCCCCAGCTGGAATACAGTGACAGTTTATACTTAAAAGGGATATGCACTCTGTTTGAATACAGAATATCTCTTCATAGTAACTGTTTACCTTTCTGTGACATCTTTTACTTGCATGTAGGCTGGGGCTCAATTTTTTATTTTACAATGACACTTTTAAAAATACAAAACTGCTTTCTCTTTCATTGCTTATTAAGTTTGTAATAAATGAAGGTTCACTAAATAAATTAACTGGATAGCTTAATCTCTGTATCAGCTATGTGTTACAGAGTTACTAATCTGACCAGTAACACAGGATCAAACTTAGAAAAATAAAAAATAAATACTTAGAAAAATAATAAATAAATAAATGTCATTCAGTGTATCCTTATTATAAGTCAAAGTTTTATTTCCACAACATTTTCAGCCTTGAACTATAAGGAGGATTTATGACCGAAAAGTAAGCTGCTTCCCCACTGGGAAATAGTGACACACCCTATTTTATTCATAGTATTATATCAAAATCTTTTTCCAGTGCTGCCAACTCTGAAAATTTTAACCTCTATTTTGTGATGCTTTGTGTTTGTATTTAAGCCACTTGCAAAGAAAACATTTACTCGCCCCCCCCCCTTTTTTTTTTGAAGAAGAATTTTTTTACTATTTTCAAGAAAGGATGGGGAAATGTGTGAGCTTCCTGACATTCATAAATGAGAAAGCAATCAAGCAAGATGTGAGCTTCTGATCCAACCTGAGGAGAGGTGGGCATGGAGCATATGTTACTCATGAGTTAGGAGGTGCTTTATCTGACTTCACTGTAGAATAGCTGAGACCCAGGAGCCACCCTCATCCCAGAAAGGCAGGCTGAACATTTTGAACAGCAGTGGGCTCTGTAGGAACTGATGCAAGAAGAGAACTGTTCCTACCCAGGGCTTGCTTTTGGTGTGGTTGAAATATTCCTGCAGCTTTTCAGTGAAATAAACTTGGAAAAGTTAATTTACCCATTTGACTCACCTATGCAATATATCACTCTCAAGTTGCTGAACATTTACATGTAATCTCTTTCCCTTTCTCTTTTTTTCCTCCCAGCCCTCAACTCTGATCTGAAAGCTGGCACTTATCTGGGGACATTTCTGCAGATGTGCTCAGAGTTTGCTGAGCCCATCGGGGGAAGTAGGAGGCAATACTTTGCCTTTCAGAGCTGGGGGCACCCATGACCTACAGGACTGAAGGTCTCATGGGTTTCAAATTAGTTCTGCTCCTGATATCAAATCACCACTCACCTTGCAAGCAGAACTATTCCCTCTGCATGAACAGGAGGACCCCACTTGGGAATAATAAAAAAATATTAATAAAAAACTGCTGCCACAAGCCAGGGAAGCTGGATACTGACAGGTTCTTCTGAGCCTCACAACCTAAGGACACGGAACTTGGTATCAGAAACAAAGTGCAGCTGAAAGGCAAGGTAATCTGGTTTAAAGCTTGGTGCCATGGTTATGTGGCTTGTGAACTGGAGCTGACTCAGACCTGGAGAACTGGGAGTGTGCAGCACTGTTTAGAGCTCCTATTAGTCTAAAGACACCTCTCTGTGACTCTGGACAAGCATATGCTGGGAAATTAACAGTGTTCTGTTCCCAGGGACAGCCCAGGGAAAAAAAGATGGAGCTCCAGGCCTGAATGAGTTTTGCTGAAGGGTTGGGTATTTTTAAGGCTGTAGCAATTTTTATAGCTAATCTGGGCACCGACTGTATTTTTTAGACATCTTTGTTTAACAAATTAGACTGTCCTGGATCAGAAAGTTTAGTGACCAACCCATCCCAAGATTGGGTGTTTTAACTCCTGCCACAATCAAATACAGGCATGTTGTCGTTCTCATAAAGGAAAGGCAAGAAGAGTCCTGTTTCATGGCAATTTTATAGGAAAGGAATTTTTAAAATCAGTTTTCTGAATGTGAGGTTGTTAGCTTTGCAGATACTTGAAGTTTAAAAGGTTTGGGCATTTGTATTTATTTATTTATTTTAGGGATCAATATCTCATCTACTTCAAACACTGTTAGACTCATATTTGCCAAAAAAGTTTCCAGTCCAAATCTATTTTTTCTCTGTACATATATATAGAATTTTCACTTTCAGCTATTTAGCTATTGATGATTCAGAGTAAAAATAAATGGATTTTTTTTTTACTGCTACCGAGCCTGTAACACCTGTGGTTTTAAATGTTGTCTCAGACAGTGTACTTGAAACATTAGTTGGATACTCATTCACAGAGTGTAAACTTGTAAAGGTAAGACTCTCAATGTCACAAATTCCTGTTTTCAGAATGGAAATATCTGACATAATATATTTTTTTATTATTATTAAGCACTATTTGGGAAACAAAAATAAGTGAGCTATAAAATAATTTCCCAACCTTATGTTTTAAACTTTTTTCTTCAGTCAGGAAGTTCTGAACCTGAAAATTAAACCTTGCAGGAGAATTCCTGTTGCTGTGCCAGATCCTGCTATCATTAAAGCCAGACACCAGTCAAGATATTTGTCATCCATTTCTGATTTCAGCAAACTTCTATCTTGCTGTACATGTCTCATTAAAAGTGACTTTGCTAAAGCTCAACAACACCATGACATTGGTATGCTTCCTCTTTTATCTGTGCTTTACAACAGTATAATAATAATTTTATTTAGTGAAGGTATGAGTGAAACAAGACAGGCCTACAAGACCTGAAAATGAGACAGAGATAGGAATTAGTAATGCTTACTTTGTTTGTGCAAAAAAACGTGGCAGCAATCTTCTTTCTTTCATTTCCATGTATTTTAAAGGTCAACATTCAAATATACAAAAAGCAAAGCTGGATTTTTTGTTAATTGTAAGGAACACTTGCAGTCTCTCAGGGTCGTATTAGAACTCCAGGAAGGCTCATACCCTCAGTTTTCACAACTATTAATATAAGCAACTTGGAAGTTTTTAAAAATGTATACTTTAAAGAAGAGTAAGAGGCTTTCCAGGTGAGCTGTACACAAGTGTGATGATCTCAGGTGACACAGTCTTATGCATATGACTTATCCCTGTGACTTCACTGGAATTTACTCAGATGGGCAAAGCTGCTCACAGAGAAAGATGATGTGCACTTCTGGAGCCATAGTTACTTCTTCACTGCAGAGATAAATAGGAAGAGCTTGGTAACCTTAGCTGTGGCTGTACAACGTGCCAGAAGCAAAAATGTATTATTCACAGACTGGTCAATGATAATAAATCATAACAAGAAAATCAATTGTTTCTTTGAATCAGGATTAAAACCAGTTAGAATTACTTGCAAAGGTGCCACAAACAGGCAAGGAATGCCAACAGCATGAGCAGATGAACAAATTAACATCAAGAGCTCTAATGCCCTTCCCATTTTCTGATAGGCAGCAAATAAAAATGCAGAAACAACATAGCCACTAGTTTTTCTATGTCAAACCTCTCCAACATTTAAATTAGGTTCATAAATTAAATTAGACATGTTATTCTATACTAGTTGCTGTTAAAATGGAATACTGTGTACTGCTGCTATCAATATACTACCCAATTCCATTTGTGGCTTCACTAGTGGTCATTAGTTTACCTTTGGCATACCCTGTGGGATTTTTACCACAAAGCTATTTAAAATGTACCTTTCCCTATGAAGTCCAATCATGGAACAAGTGATTTGAAAGCATAACCTGCCAGAATTGCTTTTAAGAATGGTGTCCTGAAAATTTGCAAGCTGTCAAGGTCAAATTGCAAAGTTATGATCAATGAATGTAAGAGTAGACTAAACATTATTCTGTGGACTGAGAATACTTGTATGTCCTAATCCTATAAATATAAAGTGTTCTGGTATTCACTACAGCTCTCTGTGTCTCTGCTTTGTCTAGATGGCAGCTGGTTCCCACTGTGATCTCTAGAAAACTGTAAAAATTTATTGCAACAGTACAAGATGATCATGTGAAAAATCTCTGGGCAAACCTCTGGCTGCTGTTATAGTTTTCTTCTCCATATGTTGGTAATTTTCAGGATGATTGGAGAAATTTTATTAGTTGTTTGTAACCAGGATTTAAAAAAAATAAAATAGTATAAACTTGTTTGGTTTTATTTACCTTTTCTTCCTTTCCCATTCTCTTTCTTTTTCCTCTTCCCTTTTGCTTCAGCTTGCATTTCCTTTTCTGTCCCCTTTTCATCTTTTTTTCCTTTCCTTTTATTCTTGACCACTATTTCCCTTTTCCCCTTTCCTTTTTTATTTTTAAATTGTCTTTTTCCTTTCCCTTTTCCTTTCTCTTTCCCTTTCCCTTTCCACAATCAGGTTTTGGGGGAGAGCCTGTAGGGTCTTCGGGTTCTGTGCCGATGATCAAAATGGAGAACACTGTAAGAGAACCCATTGTGTCTAGAAGTATAGAATCCTAAAATGGTTTGGGTTGGAAGGGCCCTTAAATATCATCTAGTTCCAACCCCCCTATGGGGAGGGGCATCTTCTGTCAGACCAGGTTGCTCAGGCCCCATCCAACCTGATCCTGAATGCTTCCAGGGATGGGGCATCCACAACTTCTTTGGGCAACCTGTGCCAGTGTCTCACCAGCCTCACGTTTCTTCCTAATATCTAACCTAAATCTCCCCTCTTCAAGTTTGAAACCATTTCCCCTTTTCCTCTCACTACACACCCATGTAAAAAGCCCTACCCTAACTTTCTTGTCGTCCCCCTTCATGTATTTGAAAGTCACTGTAAGGTCACCTCAGAGTCTCCTCCAGGCTGAACAACCTCAACTTCCTATGAAGCCTGGCTTCATAGGGGAGGTGCTCCAGCCCTCTGATCATTTCAGTGTCTCTCCTCTGGACACATTCCAGGAGCTCTATATCCTACTTATGTTGGGGGCTCCAGAGCGGACACAGTACTCCAGGTGGGGTCAAACTGATGGTTGTTGAGCTATTGGCAAAGACAATCTTTGCTTTCAGCATTCATTATGAATGTTATATAACAATGAAGCTATATATGTTTTAACAACACCAAGCAACAGGCTTTGTCTAAGATTAGAAGAAAGTGGACAAGGCATTGTTACGATCTGAGTTATTATTTATATTTTGATTACGGGGAAAATTCAGCCACTACTTATAGACGACGCGTGAATTTACAAAAACAACAAGGCTTTAGGATTTAAACAAGATACAAGGATTTATTTTAGGATTTATACAATTAGCTACTTTAGAGAGAAGGGTCGTTAAGAAAAGAAAAGAGACAAGGGAATAATCAAGTTGTTATCACTGTCCGCCAGCCCTGGCCTCAGACTGTAGTCGGGTGCGTAGGATCCGTCGCTCCTGCTTGTTTTTGGGTTCTCCGTTGCTGGTGTCCCGTAGCTGAAGCCA
The DNA here is from genome assembly GCF_003957555.1 of Calypte anna. NCBI lineage: Eukaryota > Metazoa > Chordata > Aves > Apodiformes > Trochilidae > Calypte > Calypte anna. Next base: position 94,699,872 of record NC_044244.1, read on the forward strand.
AAGTGCCGAGAGAAGGGGGAGTCTAGAAGACAGCTGCTACCGTTTCTTTTTCTCCTGGGGTTTTTATAGCAAAAAGCAGAGGGGTCTGTTTTTTGGCATAAGACACAGCTATACCGACTTCCCGGAGATGAGTCACCCTTACCTTTCAGTCTTTTTGGGTGTCCTGCTACTGTTATTGTCTTTTGTCTTCACCAGGCACCAGGAGGTGACTTGGTAAGTAATCTTATCTTTTATGTGTCTGTCAGGCATACGGTGAAGTAAACATATGTTAATTGACATAATGTTGCAACCAGAGAAGAAAAAAAAAAAAAATTATTCAAGAGACATATTTTGTATTTTCAATTCAAGGTGTTTACACCAGGCATATTAAAGGCAAGAGAGTCAATCTTAGCAAATGCACAAGCACTTAGTCCAGAAAGAATATGCAGTTTTAAACAACCACCTTTCACTTGTTTTTTAAATTTTTATTTTATTTTATTATTTTATTCTGCTTTATTCTGGTTCCTGTAGTGTCTTCATTAGTATTGTTTCTAAAGTGTAATAAGTTACTGCACATCTACTGAGTGACTTTTCACTCTGATTATTTCTCTAGGGGGAAAAAAAAAGACAATTCATGCAAGTACTGGTTTTGGAAAGAACTTGAACTCTTATTGTATGTATTTTAAAATGTATATGTGATGTGCATTTATGAAAGAAAAGGCAAGGTCAAAGAAAATTGTGTCTTGTGTAAGTATCACTAGATGGTGCTGTGAAGAAAAATATCTAAGCTAGGTCTTGGCAGGCTAACTCTGGTGCTGAAATTTGTACAGTCGCTTTTGTTAGCTGTATAAAGCAGATATACACAGATGTTTAAGACTGCACAAGAATGCTTCCTTTGGGATTGGAAAGTTCATCATCTGACCAGTACCCAGGAGAGGTCAGGTCCCTGCGCCAAATGCCAAAAATATGTAGATGTCATGTATAACCTTTACCTGATAGTCACAGAAGGCTGCAGAAGCATGTGCTCAGACAAGAACCAAAAAGTGGGACAGGATTTTAAATCTATGGAAAATCACTACAGAGAGTGGGGAAAGGTTTTACAGGCTTGTTGAGCCAAAGAGATACAGAGTGCTGTTCTGAAGTAATTAAGGCAACAAGGGTTTCCTAGCCTGTTATAGATGCTCTAAATTGCTGATAAGAGAGAACTTCACTTCAGATGGAGAAGTACTCCTCCAGCCATTATTTATATTCTTTCTTGACAGACATGATCATCTTCTCAGATAAAATGAAGCACTTATCCAGCCCCCAGGCTTTGGCTCCTTTTGGGATTTTTCCTATGTTCTGACTCTCAGCATGGAGCATAATAAGAGGAAAAGGTATGAAAATGTAACTGGATTTTGCATTACTGCATAGGTAGACACTATATATTTCTATATATTACTGTTCCTATATATTACTATATATTACTGTTACTATATATTGAAAATGGTCCAGTCCAGTACACACACTGAGATATCCATACACTCTGTTCAGCCACTCTCAGCTTTGCAACTAATGAGTCCTGAATGGGCACCAGTCAAAGTTTTCCCCCAGGGCAAATGGTGCATTAGCTGGGGCAGGGCCAGTGCTGCAAGGTATCTATGTTTAGCCTCCCTGTAACTGTGTTAGACACTTCCAGTGGCACTGTTATCTCCCTCATCACCATTGATTCATTCAGCACAAGCTCCTACTCTTCTTCCTAGCTGCTTGGGCCGACTGCTCGAGCCTGGATCTATGAAAAATTAATTCACACAACTTTATTTTATGCTGGTGTTATTCCTAAACTTCAAGAGGCATAATTTATTTTGCCATCTTTATGGTGTTCCCACTTATTATTTAAACTCTTCTAAACAGAGAAGATATACAGAAAGGTACTTAAATGTCTGGTGAGTGGGGTTTTTAAGTAAAAATTATAGTGTTTTAATACTTCATATGCAATGATCTGTCTGTAAAGTTTTCATAATGTCAGAGAAGTTTATAGAGTAAATTAGTTTGACTTCACTCAGAGTGCTAACATTTATAAATCTACAGCATTGCCTCTCTGAATATATTTACTGCTGCAGAGAGGAAGGGGGGATCAAAGGGCTCTAACACTTATTTCTGCCATCATTTCTCATCTTCAGCGCAGCTTGAGCTTTGTATACATAGCAGTTTCCTGCTCTAGAGGTGTCAGAAATTATCTAGAGCCTGTTTACAGGACATTAGAATAGAATATGGGCAAACCTGCAAACGAGTAGGTACTGCATATATTAAAATATTAATGGCCCACGTATGTCATGAATCCAAATTCACTTACTGATTTATTCTGTGCTGCATTTTGCAGTGTGGGCATGGGAATTAAACTAGAACATGTCTCTTCTGGCTGCATTTCTCCCCCTCGTATTATTTTAGCCTTGGCAGCAATAAAGGGAAAAAAATAAACATTAAAATATTAGTGACAAAAAGCATCAAAACACGATGATGCCTTGAAATGTTAAATTCCCAGAGCTTGGAAGGAATTCTGAGTTTCTAGTGTATCACACTCATGAAATGGCAAACCACCCAACACTGTGTCCTTTTTCCCCTCGGCAAGAAGAAAATCTATTTTTTTTTTAATTTATCACCAGCATCACCCACTCTAGGATACTGCTATTTGAAAAACTCCACCAGACTGAGTCATACTTTCCCAGGAGAGCTACATGATTTTAACAAAAAGAGTTGATGTGGCTCCTGGAAGTTCATTCCCTAAAAAAACCACACACACAAAGAGAACCAACAATTTATCAACCACTCTTTCTTGGCACAGAGATCAAAATTTTTGCCACATCCTGCTCTCATTGTCTCAGTAACTTCCCATGTGATTGAATGAACCACCACCACAGATATTTGAAGAATCACAGATGGTGTATTTCTGGGTGAGACAAGGGTGAAGTGAAGTTGCCCCCACATTATGTCTGCTTTTGAGCAATACTATGTACGTTTATAGTTAAACAATAAACACATTCTGTAATCTGTGAATTTAAGATCATCTGGGATCATTGTAACAATCAGGATTGACATTTCCTGTAGTACACAGCAAAAATCTTCCCACTTGTCTTTTCTTGGAGCCCATCACAGCTGAAGCACAGCATTCCTTCTGAAAGATATCTGGTACTGACTTGCTTTTGACATCTGTATTTCCAGTGTCTGCAGAAAAATGTCAAGCTGGTTAGTGCAATAACTGAATACAATTAATCATGTTAGAACTCTAATGATGGGAGTGAGTCCTCCCAAGGTGACTGACCTCTAGACTGTTCCCTTGACATACAGAAAGCTTATCTACACCTGTCTATGTCAATCCAATCTATGTCTAACTTGCTTTTTAAAAGATTTAAAAGATTTTCAGTGCTGGAGTGCCTCCCTAGGAAGGCAGCTCCTAGGACACAGTTGGGTCCTGGGTGCCATATTAAAGCCAAATACAAAACAATAAAACTACCAAGCAAACCTTTAATTTCTTTCTTTAAAAGATGAGAAGACAGTTTTCACCTGGCAAACTATGGAAAGCTTTACACCTCTGCTTTTTCTATAGATGTTGTCCATTTCTACATTTAACAACCTTGCTAATATTGAAACTCCCAGTCTCCACCAAACTGCCTGGTTGGCTGTAATTTGGATTTTTTTTAGGAAGCACACTTATTGGCTGTGTACTTTTGTGGGAATCAAAATCATCTACCATGCAGGTTTTTTCTATTCCTTCAAAGCAAGTGAAAAGATAATCTAAAGTGATTTTAAGGATCCTTCTTATTATATAACAGTTATGGAATGGAAGTGATGTAATCATTTACCCACTTAGCTGAAATTTTGATTCTACGGATATGTGTTAAATAAATGTTACATGTTTTATTCTGATCTATCATTTTAGTTTTGAACTGCAGGTTTCTTGCCTTCAGTCAAAAGAGGACATTTAGGAAGAAAATGAACAGAGTGGATGCTTGTTGTAAAAACCAGGCATGTTTCAGAAAGTCACTGTGTATATATTTTGAGAGGTGGGAATTTCATTTTTGAACACAGCTCCCTAGGCAGCTTCCTCCACAATCTGGCATTGTCAGAGCAAAAAGAATTTTTAGAGGCTGTCTCACACAACTGCTACCTTTAGTCACAAATCAACACAATCATGGTATTTACAAGCATCCTACCACCTTCTACAGTGTTGTGGATGTTAGCATAGAAGGCAGAAGTGAACTTGTTAATCCTCATAAAAATGGAAAGAAATGGCATTGTAAGAGAAATTTGCAACATATGAGGAAATGAGCTGATATACTTTTAAAAATACAGCACAGTGGGTGCTTATTCCTTCCTCTTCTTAATTATCCTTTTTATTGTCTGAGTTAAATTTTAACAAGTAATTTAGTAGAGCATTGTGGTTTCTTATCTTTACTGAATTATGATCCTATCAACAGTGTCAGATTTGTTATTATTATTTTTTACTATTATTATTCTATTTCTTTATCTTCATTACCACACAATGCGGCTTCTGGGAACTAAATGAATGATGGCACTGCACCGCCACCAAAATATGTACATGGAAGTGTGACTAATATTTAAGTATATTCACTTCTATTCCACACAACACTTTAATATCATTTGCTTTTCTACTTTCTGTGGTATTTTATTTCCATCCACTGATAATTTATAATTGTTTCTACTTACATCAATAAACTCAACCTGAATGATGCAAATGGTAGCCGAGATCATATACATACACATACACTTCCTACACATACATATACATACACTTCATGGTTTTACTGATTCTTCTTACAGAACCAACATATATCAAAGGAAGGAGTGTAAAATACTTACTTATAATTCACTTGGTATTTCTAGGAAAAGAAAGTTAAAAAATTGTTCATGCTACATAAATATGTTACCAAATATGTTGCTATAAATGGGCAGTAATACAGAGGACAGACTGAAAATACTAAGATGCATGACTTAGTATCAGAATTGGAATTTAGTTTTGAAACAGTGTTTTTCAGTCTCCTACTATTAGAAAAGTTACCAAGAAACACAGATATTGGTAATGCAGGCAGTTCTATTTAAATTAAAAAAAATATTCAAATGGTTTTCACTATCACATGATCTATTTTATTGCTGAATTCATAACATCTGATATCTGGACATTTTTGTATTCTAATCTTTGACTAAAAAATCTGCCTTTCCTGAAGAAGGTGCCCTTAATGTTGCTACTTTTAGATTAAGATTGCAGGGATGTGCTACCATCTGCTTTATTTCCACCTGTATTTTGCTGGGCCATTATAGTAATGCATGCCAACCACTGAAGTGAAAGTAGATGTTGTATGCATACACAGTACCTGTAAAAAGCAGCAAAGGAAGAGCTTTGCTCATGATTGGCATGGGACTTCAGGAAGAGCCTTTGTGTTGAATTATTTAGTTATTCCTCAGGAAAACAGCAAATAAATGGGCTAGATCCAGACTTATCTCCTTGTTACCTAAAATTGATTTACACTTTAGAGGAAACAGACTAGACAGCAAAATTGATAAATTGACCTGCAAAATGGCTGCAGTATGGAAAAGACTCATATTACAGAGTCAGAGATGCCATCTGACTTTGGGAAGGTGAGCCTAGGATGTTGCAGGTGACACACAAACATGTATTGTAGGCAGACAGTAATGACTGTTTCAGCATAATCTAACTCTGAAACTTCCAGGGAAAGGCCCTGAGATTTGATTATGACACCAACAAAGTGAATGTATGTTCTTTGATTCCTTATAAAATGGCAAAAAGGGAATCCTGTTCCTGGGAAGGAGCACAATTCTCTACAAGTTATCTGCTGTCCTCATCAAGTTCTCTTCCTGGAAGAAATAGACAGTAAAGACAGTAAGACCCTGGATCTTTTGCTTAACTGCTCAGGACAAGTGAGGAAGTGATCCTGAGACCTTTGATGGAAAGATGATATGATGGCAAGAATTCAGGGTTGAACAGAAAAAAAAATGAAAGGTCTTATTTACAACAATAACACCCAATCATCTCAGCCTGTGTGCTGAACAAGTTGCTCTAAAGACACCTTAAACTACTCTCTGCACTTCAAAGGAGGATCTCCTGTGCTGTGTTTTTTGCTGTATGAAGCAGTAGAAGGAGAATATTTTCTTGTGGGATTTGAGGCATTCCATTTCGAGCTTGAATCTGACTCTATAAAACAGTCAATAATATCTGGAGCAAGTTAAAAAAACTTGCTGAATCAGCAAATTGTAACTGTCAGATTCTGTGAACAGTTCCGGGGCCAGAAGTCCCAAAAAAGGCTGGAGACATTAAGAGGGGAGTTTGCTTTTGCTGTTACTGGTCTTCTGATTCAAACAAAACAAATGAAACACCCAAGGCTGTTTTGCTCACCTCAGTAACACAAAAAGCACAAAAGAGCAACAGCCAGCAGGAAAGGGTTGTTTGCTTTCTAGCTCCTCTAGCAATCTCTCTTTTCTCCTTTTAAATTTGGGCTGAAGGAGACATCCATTTTCACATGCAGTTCTGAGAGCAACTTTTCAAATGACTGTGACACCTTCCTTTCTTAATATAAATGCTTATAAGTGCCACAGTTCAGATCCTCAAGAGACACATTCTATGGGTAATTAAAAGGTTCTGATAAACATAAAGATGATCCTTTATAACATCCATCTCTCTTCATAGGCAGTGGTAAGAGTATCCCTCTTAGAAGATGGTGAATGTGCAAAGCTGACAATTACAATTTTTAAAGGCAAATTCTGTAACAGAAAGCCACAGGGCTGATCTTACCTTGTAAAGATGCTACATGCTGTATATTTCTGAACTTCTGTCCGTGACTATCTTCTTGTAGTGTAGGGAGAAAATTATTTGTTACAGTGTTTGTACCCAATTTAATTTAAGAAGAGAAATCAGTGAGTAGGATGAGAGGGTGGAAGGGAGGGAGGGCAGGACCTGCTACACTTACAGCTCTTAAAAATAGCATGCAAAGCCAGAATCTCATACAAAACTGAACTAGCCCTCATCCACACGCAATGCATTTCCAAACAGAGGATATCTACAGTACTTCCCGATTATCATCAGTTCACTGCAGCAGGTGACCCCAATTTCTTTGAAAAATCTTTATAACAGTTCTTTTCAGAAAAGCTGCATGGGGTGCTGAGAATAAAAGTCAAGGCCTTAGAGTTTCACTTACTTGGGCTTCCTTCAAATAAAAGTGTGTGTATTACATGACCAGGGAGAGAGCTGGAGGACAAAGATAATGACACCTGCACATGGGCATTTAAAGCCAGTGGCAAGATGAGATTATTAAAATGAAATTTTGAGACATCCATCATACTCACCACCTGGAGGACCTACACCCTGCCTCTATTTCTTTCTCTTATTACTCATGTATGCCCTGTGGATGCTGTGGGTTGGCCCAGATCTTGGCAGCCTGGTTAGACTGATGCTGGCAAGGGGGCTCTGGCAGTGGTGATGGTTGTCCTGGTGGCTGCTGTGCACCACCATGAGGGTATGTCACAGTCCCCGGGTTGGGGGATCTCAGCATCCCTGGAGCAATGAGGAGGCTGGGGATTGCCCCAGTGGCACACAGCTGTGCCCTATGGCTGTTCTGAATGTTTTGGCTCCTTCCTGGAACATCCATACAGTGGGCTGCATGGTGTGTAACCCTCTTGGAGTATGACTCCAAGGGAGTAATAAGATGAGGACCCTAATGCCAATGAAGCCGTAATGGCATGGAAGGTGGGGTTGAGGGGCCACTTCTAGGGATGTCAGTACTTGGCTGAGCACTTTTCTATCTGTACACACATACCTTTGTAAAAATAGTGGGCTCATTTTAGTTTCATGGGTATTTTCAAAGCAGAACAATAGAGAACATAACTGGTTTTACTTAAGATTTATTTTAGAAGTGTTGGAACATGAATGACACAAATGTAACAAAGGGCACAAATGAAATTTGCTGATGACACCATAAGGAGGCACCAGTGTGAAGAGCATCAGGCTGTCATGGGGGAACTGGATGACCTCAGGGGAAAAAGTAATAGAAGTGGAATTAAATTTTATAGCACAGAGTGTAAATGGACTTGGGCTTGGCGGTATTTTTTTTTTTATGCTTTATACTATGAGCACATTAGCTAGGGATGACTGACTCTGAGAAAGATCTGTGTGTATTGGCCATGGGACAGCTGAGAGCCACCAGTGTTGTGAAAAGGCGACACCAATCCAAAAATGCCTCTGACAAGATATTTTCAGTGGAGATAAGAGAGAGTTCATGGCATTTTACAAGGTACTGCTGAGACCTCATCTGCAATACTGTCTCGAGTTTTAATCAGCCATATCTAAGAAAGATGAATCCAAATGGGAGCAGTTTGCAATGAAAGGTTAGCAGGTGTCTGAAAATGGAGAAAATAAGTTTGAAAATAACTATTTTGGAGGAAAGTTTCAAAATGAGTTGAAATTTGTCCTATTCATTACTTCAGCTCTTTTCCTCTTTTTTATTTATATTTTTTTTAATATATATATATATAGCCTTAGCACTGGACATTTAAATGCCAGATAAACAAAATACAATTTGTTTTACAATTGAGAGTGTCTCCTCTATCAATTTGCAATAAAACTGTGTGCAGCTTTCTGCTAAAATGGCCAATTTAAATTGGATTCCAAAGTTGTAGTTTAGCCATCAGCTTGAAGCTTGCTGCAACATAGTCCTGAATATCTAAAATAATTTCCAGTGACCCATAAATCACTTTATAGAATTTGGAAGCATGTACAGGAATGGGTCCCAAGCCAGCAGAAGTTAATGAAAATGAGAAGGAAAAAAAAAAAGTAACAGAAAGAGGAGAATTTATTTATTTTCAAAGCAACTTTAATCATTTAATTCATTGTTATATCTAACAGAATATATACTATTTTTATGCAGCCATGATTGTACTTCATCATCCTGCTTATGCCACCACACATTTTCTGACAAATTTATTCTCTTTTCACTGCTTTCCAGAAAGACTCCATCTGCATGCCGTGCAAGCTTGTGCTTGTGACCTGAAGCTGGAACAGGACATCTTGGTCATAAACTGAAAACAAGCAGGACCCAAAACATCACAGCTGTTTCCTCTCTTGCCCTTTGCCCTGGGTCTCTCTGGAAGCCTGGAGCCAAGGGTGTGGAGGCTCAGTAATGCCTGAATCTCTCCTGAACTGCCCTGTGGTCAATGCAGGACCCCAGGGGCTCATGTTGGTGCCATCTGTCCTTGCCCTGATGGTGCTCAGCTCCCACAGAGCTGGTCCAGAGACATGTATCCCTGAATGAATTGCAGCTTTGGATCCATTATATTGAGGAAACTGAAAAGGAGTTGGACCATTGCTTTTGACTAAGAGCAATTTCCTGAAAACTTTGTCCAGTTTTCAAGGACTTTTGAGGAGGGAAAGTCTCTGATGATGGTTTCACTAGTTTTCACTCCATGGCTTTTCACAGGAAGAGTGAATTAAAGTTTTTGCACAGAGATCCTATTCCTAATTCTGAAAATTGCTGCACTTTTTTGTTTTTGTGAGAGTGCCATCTGTTTACAATAAAAAGGTAGTGAATGTTAAACTCAAGTAAACTGTAATATTTTCTTGGAAGCTGCTTGGTTTCACCGTCTTTGCTTCCACCTTCTCTTCACACAAGCTTTGAACATGAGTGGTAGTTTCAGTGCGATGCATCATAGGTACCTGCTCTTTTCACTTCTTGCCAAAATCCTTTGTGTTTAAAGGAATTCCAAGGAATTTTGATGGAAAGCTTCAGCGACTGACAGCTCTGAAGTACTGTTTTATTCAAGAGACAACAGATGGGCAAACATTTTCTTACAGGAAGGGAGCAGAGTGCAGTTTGAGTGAGTAATGCTGTGTATGGCTCTCCTCTGCTCTTTTCCTGTTGCACCCTCACAGCCCCTCCTTTCTCACATAACCCAATCTTCGTCTGCTCCTTGACTAAAATTTGGGTGTTCCAGATGTGTGACAAGTGAGAATGTGGTCATATATAAGGAGTGCCTGCATATTTCATAACACATAGCAGCGAGTTCCTTTTCTGTGTTGCCACCTGTCCAGATGACTTACCCAAAATTACTGGATGTATTTCAGGTGTAGGAGTACCTGCATTTTCATCAGCTAGCAGCTGTTGTCCTGTCCTAGAATGGAGGGTGGGAATGCTCAGATAACTTTCCCATACTTTCACACAGGGTGCAAGCCATTTCTTCGTCAAGATGTTGGACTCTTCTGGCCAAATGCAACAGTACTGTTGTTTGTCTAAGACAGAAAAAAGTTTCAGGGCATTAGATAAGGTCATGAAGGGAAATATTTGCATTGAGCATCAATGTGCACATTGTAGAAACCACCTGCTGCAACATTTTGTAAAATATGTTTTGAGAATGAAATGCCAAATGGTACACAGATGCTAATCAGCTTAAACCATCAATACCTCTTTTCCAAGCATGGATCAGAGAACAGTATCTTGGATACAGCAAAGAACCAACAGACAACATTATTGTCAAGCAGAGAAACTGTTAGGTCATACTTTCATTCTTCTCAGCTGTCCAGGGAGTTTATTTAATCTCCACTGCAAAGGGAGGATTCACAGATATATCTAGCTGAGGCAGATGGGATGTTGTAAAGGTATATTTAATGGCATGTTAAGATTTTATCGTGCCCACATGTGAGCTTGGCAATGTGGGAGGTGCAACCATTCTTTTGCCAAAGTAAAGAAGATACTTTTAACAGAGTTTGTGATCTGCAATACACAATCTTTACTGCAGGTAGCATTCAGAAGATTACAGGTTTTATCTATTTCTCGGTCAATTTGAACTCTTATTTTATAGCCTGTGAAAATACCTGCATGCATTTTTGTACATGTCAGCCGAGAGTGTTTATAATGTGCAGGACTACTCTTACTCTTTTTTGCCCCATTGCTTCAGTAGCATCAGTAAACTTCCCATTCTAGAAGATGAGCCTAAAATAGTTCTATGCTGAAGGGTATAAACCAGCCTCAGTTCATCTCCTGATATATGTCTTTCCTCCACAGAGATTTCAAGAACTGATTTGGGTTAAGAACAGTTTAGGGTTGTTTTTTTCTTTAAATTTTGTGAAGTTCTGACATTATTGTGGAGATGAGCTGTGATGTTTTGCAGGGCTCAGCCTCAGACTGCAACTTAGCTATTGGCATAAAGAAACGTGAAGTTTCTTTTGGAGGATAGGAGTGCCTTCTCAAAAGCCACTTAGTTTTTGCTATCAGGTTTTGTAAAGACCCCCTGCAGGCATTCCACCTGTTCCTTTTCCTTAACAATTTGCTCTCTGTATTAAAAATGGATGCCCCTTTTGTGCATATCTGTTGTTCAGTATGGAAAGAGGGTTATGTCATGCAATTTCAAACTATGTGGAATTAGGCTTTTTGTTGCTGATGTTCTGTGTTATCCTGGCCCATCACTGAAGCTTAGAGGCATTTCTGCACTAGAACTTATCTAATACAAACATGTAAAAATAGCCTTTGAAAACCTGCTTCTGTAGTGCTGTACACTGGCATCCTCAAATATCTTTCAGTCCTGACACGATACTAAAATGAGGTTGTTGGGTTTTTTTCTAACTTACAAGCTGCATCAAATTCTTCTGTTATCTCAAGCATAGAGTTGCTATGAAGTCATCTCCTTTACAGTGAAAACAGTGATAATTTGGCAGGAACAGGAGAGGTATCAGACAAAAAGATGCCTCAATCATGCAAGTTGCCAGCAATTTGATTCAGCTATGAGCTGTGAGTGAAACCTGACATTCAAACACATGTAATGATCTTCTGATTAAATGACAATCATACCCTATGAGAGCTGGACAAATCCAGTCTCTTTGTTGTTCTGTCTATTGCTCTTCTTATGTGTCATCATCTCAGTTAAGACTGAGGTGATCAGTGTTGCACATTCCTATTCTACTGATCTACTTCTTTCAAAAAAAACCACCATAAAACCTGATGAAAACAAACCAAATAAACCAAACTATGACACAGGTGCATTGCATATGATTTTCTTCTTAGATAATATAGGCAATTTGGAAATATAATCTTCTCTAAGCAACCTTTAGCAACCTGGTCTAGTAGGAGGTATCCCTGTCCATGCAGAAGTTGAAAAGAGGTGATTTGTGAGGTCTCTTTCAAGCCAAATCACTCTATGGTTCTATGCATGAATGTGATGTATTAAAGCTTGATCTTTCCAGCACCGTTCTGCCTTTGAAATTTCCTGCGTGTAAAAAGGCTCATTTGATTTAATGGGTCACCTTGTGTTGGTAGGACCAAGGTCTTGAAGTGCAACGGTGGCTTTCACTGCCAGTGACTGCAGTTATTTTTCTAAATGCTTTGGGCATCTCTGGACAAAGGGAAAATAGAAATATACTGAAAAAATTAATATTGAACCTGTTTGTGATTAAAGTCACAAATAATATAATACAAAACAAACAAACATAGAACCCACTCAGTAATATTAAATTCAAATAGGCTTAATTTCACCATGAAATAATAACATTAATTGATATATACCACTGCTGACTTTGCGACCATAATACTTTTCATAGAAAAGTTTTTATCTAACTTTAAAAGACAATTGGAATGTTGATGTTTCTAAGATAATATTATTAGAGAAGAAAGCCAGTATTTATACTATTGCGTAGGTATTTTTTTCAAGTGATATTTAATTATACTTTTTTAGTTAATCTCCTATTTTCTTGGGGATTTCCCTTAGAAATATGCAAGTTCAAACACGCACACACAAAAGAGTAGTATTTTGAAGTCTGGCCTTTCAAATGTCGGTCTGATTTAGGTTTGTCACTCCACCACTGTCCGAACTACATCAGATGCAGCAAAAATCACAGTTGTAAAGGTGACTAGTTAGCATTTTGTATTAAAAAAATTTCCAAAGGGTAAGCTATGCTAGGTATTTGCTTCTTGAGCTTGTTTACTAAAGCCTTTAATATATCATAACAGGTAGGGCAGGCAAGCTGCTGTCACTGCTCAACACCCATATCAGTATGATGCCATACACAAACTTTTTCTTATTATATTAACAACTCCTTTTAAGTCACTATGCCATTCACACATCTGCATCATCTTACATTTATCATAGCACTTCTTAACTCAGTAACATGGTTACCAATGTTGTTACAGCTTAACCTTGCAGGTGGCTTGCCAAAGTTTCAGCTATTAAACGTAGCCATAGCAAAGAAACAATATATCTCATACTCTTTTGAACAAATGTCACAGTTTCTTGTCAAAAATAAAAGGAAAAATAAAACACGTATTCACAATTACTTTATCCATGCCCAGCCACCATCTCAGGCATAAATCGCTCAATTAGCATCTCTGAAAAGTTGCAAAGCTCAAGAATTAGTGCACTAACAAGGGGAAAACTCAGTACCTGTGAGCAGCTCACTTATGGGGAAGCCAGGCTAAATAAAAGCCATGCTCCCTTCAGAAGTAATCTCAGACTACCAGAACAAGGAGCATTAAAGCTGGGTTGGACAACATTGTCTCTGGCTCTACATTTGGTAAGGTATATTCTGTGTAGAGAAAAATTAAGACCACAACTGACAGTACTATCATTCTGACTTGTTTCTTAAATCTTTGTGCACGGAGGAGTAAGAAAGTACAGAGAATATGTAATATTGAAAATGCTGTCCTTTGTTTTTCTGTAATTGGTGTTTCCTTTAAACATATAATTTAGATATAAATTATCACCCTAGCTTTTCATATACTCACTGAAAAGCAAATTAGACTTTTCTCTTCAGAATGAACTCTCCTATTAAAATGAAAATGGGTCCAGTCCTGTTTTTTTTGGTTCTTCCAGCCTGTCAGCACTTACAGCACTTATCAAGTGAAATACTAACTTGTCTGGTTAGTCACTTATGCAGAATTAATTTTAAGAACCAATTAAAAAAACAAAATAACAAAACCACCCAATAATATAGTAAATTATGTTTTGGAAAGCTATTAATTACTTTGCCTGTGGTGACTAATTGCAAAAAAGAATATCTAAGTATTGTCCTGATTCTTCCATTCTGACCTTGGACAAGATGCATTGGTTGTGAACACCAGTGCATTTTAACAGGAGTCCATGTTACCTTCAGACTTTTTAGCTGGCTGCAGATCTAGTCCATAGATGTTTCTGGGCAAATCTTTAAGGTAATTTTTCCAATTCATGCCTTTGTCAGGATGATATTTCCCTTTCTGGTTATAAACATTACTTAGCACCTGATATCAAGTGGCATGTATGAAATCTTACTCTCAGAAACACGTGGACCTTTATCACTCAAGCAAAAATACATCCTAAGAAGTCCACTAAGATCAAAGGAAGCAAGTCCATGTACAGTAAAGAAAGATCTGGAATAGAATACCAGTGTTGAATGGGTATGGGCATAAAGGGTACTGGGAAAGGTTATGCAGTAGTTTCCTTTGTTATCTGGTATTCTGTCTTCTTGTCAAGCTTTGTATTCTTATACAAAGAATTTCATCACCCTACTTTATGCTGTCATCTCTCTCACCGGCAGGCAAATACAGCTAGGAGAAGGCCATTTCTTTTTCTATGCTTTCACCTTTTTTTTCTAGACTAAGTGATATTGCTTAAAAAAAAAAAAAAAAAAAAAAAAAAAAAAGAACACCTTTGTCACACAGCTGCTGCCTACCTGCAGGCTCAAGGGCAGGACCCAAAGCCCCATCCAAACTCACTGCTGCAATTATGCACTAGCCCCACTTATTAGTGTCCTAATTTTGGAATTGCTCAAACATGGCATGCAACTTATGTCCTTGAAGCTAAATGAAGAATTATTCCAGTTCTCAATGGCTCATAGCAAAGGTCATGTTGCTGAGACCTTCCTCCAACTGGGCTGAACTGTAGGGTTTTTGGAGGACATGTAGAGTCTACAGATGAAACAGCTATTTTCTTTCAAAACATGGCCAAATTCAGAGGCAGGCCCACTTCTCAAGTGACAGCCTTTGTCTCTGGGCAGCCACTCAGCAGACATGAAAATGAGAGTTGTTCTCAGGGCTGTTTCATTGTTTTAGATACTTTGTGATACACTGGCATTGGACAAACATCCTTATAAGCAAAGGACCTTCTCAGTATTTTCAGGACCAGTGCATCTTGGGTTGCTTTCTGCAGCATGCTCATGTTCTCTCTGTGATCCATCAGATATTTAACTATTTCTTGCAAAGAGAAAGGGGAGATCTCCCCCATTTCCCTGAGAATAATTGGCACATTGCAAACTCTGCAAAATCTCTCACTGCAAAAAAGCAATGCTGAGAATTCTCTCAGTTCCTGGGGGTATATTGCACATCCCAATGCACGTGTGGCCTCACTCTGGCTGCCAGCACAAGATTCTGCTGCCAGAAACATGCAAGATTTGTAACAAGAGTCAAGGATACATGTAGTTGTGGAGCAATTTACTCAGCGTTTGGGAAAAGGAGAGGAAACTCGGGTACGGAATGGAAAAATAACAGAAGCAGAGGGAGGGAAGAAGTAAGGCTGCATCTTCCTTCCATCTCTAATAATTGTAGACCTGTATGCTGCTGAATTTCAGGCACAAATGCTACTAAAATCTCTGTTTTCATTATAGTTGTCTTTGGAAAAAATGGCCCATCATTACACTACTTTAAAAGAAATTGTTATCTTTTTGCCAATGTGTACATTTATGAAGGGAACACATAATTCTTTCCAGAAATATAATTTTAGAATTTGTATAGATATTTTTGGCCTATTTATCTTCTTATTCTACTCCTTGTCATGTGCCCCTGGCCAGTTGCTCTTACAGCCTATTGAGTAGTACAAACTTAGCAAGAGCTTTGAGGTAATTTTATGTCTGTTCAGTTGCTGAACATGTACTTTGTGTTAAACTGATCTCCTAGATTAAGCTCTTAATATAGGTCAAAATTAGCCCTTCAGGGAAGGACCAAAGTCTGTGTGCTGTTCCCTTTACATTCAGGGATAAACTGTGATATTTGTCTCTCAAATGTTTGTTTCAATTCTGTGGTGTTGTCAAGTAATTTTCCATATTTTCAAATACCAGTGATAGCTTTGCTAAAATCTTCTCTCTCTAAACCTCCTTTTTTAAAAAAATATTATTTTTTTAATATGCTGCTGTTTCATTTCTAACTTTTTTTTTAATGCTGATTCAGACATGCATTACTAAAGAATGCATACACATCATCTTTGCATTCATAAATAGAAAGACTTCCCTAAAGGTGCCCTGCATAGTGCAGTAAAGAGGGTGAAATAGAATATGTTATGAAATGCTAAATCCAGTACAAACTAGATGAGCAATTAGTGAACTAATAATAAGGTTGCAGCATTATTTATGGTAGCAATGATTAGAAAGCAAAATAAAGGCATCTATGATATTATTGAACTCAAAGATCTTGGTGGTCTGTTCCAACCAAGGTGATTCTATGATTCTGTGACTAATGGGATGATTAAAGCTGCAGATGAAAATGCATAGAAGTCAGGGTAATAACTGCAACTTCAGTTAATTTGCGTTGTAATTTTATACTGTCTATTGTGGGAGTCTGAAATCTAGGTCTGGTTACACAAGTACTGAATTACTGTTAGCTTGCTTGACACTAGCTGTATTAATCTCCCTAGGCTGCTTGTACAGTCAGTAAAGGGACAGAAGCCTTGTTCTGCTGTTTCCGATTGCCCTGTCTCTCTGGAAAAAAGGTAACTTTTGTGAATTTACCCTTCTGACTCTCCACATACTAGATTGCTGGTTAATGTTATTATAACTAATCATCCCTATATCATTTCTTCATATTTGTACATGGAAATGAAAAATCTTGTTTTGCACTAACATAAGCTCATGCATATAAGCTCCTGGGTTACTTTTTTTTTTGAAAGAAAAAGAAAGGGGACATTGTCCAAGTTTAATGTTGGTACAGGATCTATCATTAAAATTAAACATGTGCCTAATTATTTTTCTAAATATGGATGGATTTAAGCACATGCTTAAATGCCTTGCTCATTTGAGGCCCTAATAGACCATGCAAACTTGAAAGTTCACATTTCATTGAGATATATGGAGAGGATTTCAGAACACAAGCTGCTACTCACTGTATATATAGGCAGCATCTTGTAGTATTGTGCTGTGTCTTTGGATGGGATATCTAGATGCTGCTGAAATAAAACAGTAGTAAAATAAAAAGAACTGTTATTTTTCATTCAGATCTGTTTATCAATACAATATTTGATAAAGAAATCTTCTTCTATGAAGTCTTATGTTTTACAAAATTAATAGAAGTTAGGTGAAAGCAAAGAAAAGGGATACATAAAACCAAAGAATCCACCGGCTACTTTGTGGCTGCACACTGTCATCCCCAGATATGAATTTAAAATATTTTTTAATTTATTTTTCAAAGACACAGGTGTTACTTCTCACAAGACTTGTCTGTACTAAGGAACCCTGCCAAAATATCATGCTTTTGGTAAAAACAGCAAAGACCTAAATATATTTCTACTGTAGGCTGTGCTAATGGTAATGCTAGCAATTTCAGCACTAGACTTTTGCTTTCTGACCTAATTATTAAGTGATATAAATCTCCATTTCCATTCCAGTTCATGATCCTGTTGTTTGTGACTGTGTTCGTAATTCTACTATGTGGTACTGTTAGCAACAAATGAAGAATTAGCAGAAAGCTACCAGTATTCATACCAGAGTAGATATAGTATGCAGGTGGTTGGAGAGCACTACATTGCCACTTATTTTCCTCATCCCCATCACTGTAACATTTCCTTTGTGACAGAGTGACTAGAGTGGACTTGTAGCATGGGCCTGCTTATGCAGAAGGGCCCATTCCAGCTGTTCTATCCCCAGATGAGAGAACTTTTCTGCAACCCTTTGGTTGATCAGGGAATCAGGGAAAATCTCTGATCTTCTATTGGAAAGGCTGTGGTAAAAAGTTTGAAGACAGATGCTTATACAGGTCTTAAAACCCCCTTTTCCTATCCCTGTTTATTTTCATTTATCTATCTGCCCAGGAAGCCATTAGCTACTACACAAGCTGTTTCATAAGCAGCAGCTCAAGGAAGACCAGTGAGGTAGAATCATAGAATCATGGAACGGTTTGGGTTGAAAGAGACTTTAAAGATCACCTAGTTCCAGTTCCCCTGCCATGGGAAGGGACACCTCCCACTAACCAGGTTGCTCAAAGCCCCATCCAACCTGGCCTTCAGCACTGCCAAGCATGGAGCATCCACCACTTTTCTGGGCAACCTCTTCCATTATCTCACTATCCTCACACTGAAGAATTTCTGCCTAACATATAATTTAAATCTACCCTCTTTCAGCTTGAAGCCATCCCCCCTCATCCTATTACTCTATGCCCTTTTAAAAAGTCCCTCCCCAGCTTTCCTATAGACCTCCTTCAGGTATTAGAAGACTTCTATGAGGTCTTCCTGAAGCCTTCTTTTCTGCATCCTGCACAACCCCAACTGTCTCAGCCTGTCTTCATATTGAAGTACTCCAGGCCTCTGATCTTCTTTGTGGCCTTCTTCTGAAGTTGCTACAACATTTCTGTGTCCTTCTTGTATTGGGGTTTCAGAACTGGAGACAGTACTCCAGGTGGGATCTCACAAGAGAGGACTAGAGGGGGAGAATCCCCTCCTTTGACCTGCTGACCACACATCTTTTGATGCAGCCTAGGACACAGCTGACTTTCTGGGCTGCAAGCACACATTGCCAGCTCATGTTGAGTTTCTCATCAACAAACACCCTAAAGTTCCTCTCAGAGCTGCTGTTTGCTCAGCCTGTAATTGTGTTTGCAAGTGACCCGACCCAGGTACAGGACCATGGACTTGGCCTTGTTGAAGTTCGTGAGATTAACACAGGCCAACCTCTCAAGCCTGTCAAAAGTCCCTTTGGATGGTCTCCCTTCCCTCCAGTGCATTGATCACACCACACAGCGTGACTCCATCAGCAAACTATCTGAGAGTACATTCAATTCTACTGTCTGTGTTGCCAACAAATATGTTAAAGAGCTCTGGCCCTAGAACTGACCCTTGGGGAACACCACTCGACATTGATCTTCTCTTGGACATTGAGCCACAGACTGTGACTCTTTGAGTGTGAACATTCAGTCAATTCCTTATCCACTGAGTGGTCCATCGATCAAGCCCATGATTCTCCAATTTAGAGAAAAAGATGTCATCTTGGACAGTGTCGAATATTTTGCACAAGTCCAGGTAGATGGGATCGATTGCTGTTCCCTTATCCACCAATGCTGTAGCCCCATCGTAGGAGGCCACCAAATTTGCCAAGCATGATTTGCCCTTAATAAAGCCATGTTCCTTAATGAAGTCATGAGATGCAAATTTATGTCTGTATTATCTAAGTGATTTTCTTGTAGCTGATAATAACCAAGCTCATGTTTCCCTGTGTAAGATGCCAGTCTTTTCAGACACGACTTACCCCTGCTTTGAAATAGATGAACTGTGGTAAATGGTAAAAAAACTTTTTGGAGGGAAGAGGAAACAGACTAAAAGAAAATATTCACTTAGATACCATGATCTCAAATGTCATTAATTAGGAAATAAAACTATGAGGTTTCATTAAAGTTAACTGTGGTGGGCATGTGTGGGACAATCCAGTGATAAAGTCTGGATATGTGATGCTTTTTAAAATAAAGCATACAGAACAGTCCCAGAAGCAGTTGCCTTTGCTCATACAAGGCTCTGCACCTACCAGTTTTTTCTTTTTCTGTGTATGTTACAATTTCTGATTTTGTTTTGAGCCATGTTACATTACAGAATTAAAAAGGGTGATGGCTAAATAAGCATGAAGCACTGTTTGGACAGGTGACAGCCAGAGAACTTATCATCTTGTCCTTTATGATAAATGTCACTAACATATACATGTTACATTATTGAACTATTTGCTATCACTGTCATACTAACACATTACCCAACATCACAAAAGAGAGCAATGTACTGGAATGGACTACAGAATTACTTGGGGGGTGACAGTAGTGTTTAACAGTAAAAATCTGAAGAAGATAAAACTGTTTCATGTCTGTAAGAAAGGTGAGAAAGTATTATACAAGAACCTACTGTGATTTCATTGATCTGTAATACAGTATTGACATGGCTAGTAACATGTCATAAGTTTTGCACCAAGTTTGCAAGGTGTCAGGACTTGTTCTAGCTGAACTTTTCTTGACATGCCTACAGTCTTGTTTTAGTTGGTTTAGTTGTGACTGCCTTTTCTTTAACTCTTTAGAACTTTATGGTTGATATGCTTTACTTCTGCTTATCTTTGTGTGGTACTGCCATTGTTTTACCACTACAGAGAAACAGAGGCCAGGCAGGAAAAGAGAGACAGAGGGCCCAGTGGGGAGAGATACTGGCTTGGGATGATCTGGGGCACAAGACTGACACTGGACATGCCATGGCTAAAAGGTGCCAACCTAAAGTTGGACAAAATGGATTTTTAGGATAAAGCAAATAAAAAAAAAGTACCTGGTGCAAAGCAATAAAATAAAGGCTAGGTATAAAAACATGTTAACAGACATATACAATTGGCCCTGAATTCATCCAATACAGCGAAAGAGGAAAACATCTATATGAATATTATATTCCTCCTGACAAAGGACTTGGGATGCTGACACCTTGCTCTCGTCAGCACCAACACCAGAATAAACCTCTCAACTTAGGACTAAGAGGAACACAGGTAAGGTAAGCATAACATCAGGAAAAGAGGTAGAAACTACGTGCATGTGTAAAAATTTAACTGTATTACTACTATTATTAAAGAATATTTTCTGGTTAGACATATTCTTAAATTTCCATAATAATTATATCTGAACAAGTAATGATTCTTGGATTAGACTGCTGGGATTTCAGTTGCAATAATGATAGAATTTCTGTGTAGGGTTTGCTTCATCTTTGCCTGTAAACAAGATTTTTAACTACCTAAGGAAGACATTTTGAAAACATACAGCTCTAGTAGAAAAATTCACTAATTCACTAGTAGAAAATATTACAAATAGTTCTAGTGGTCAGAAAGTGATGTGAAAGAAACAATGAAATTATATTTGTTATGTCATGCTAGAAATACATGTGCAAGAAACACATGTCAAAATAAGCAAAATCTGCAAAACAGGGACATGGTCTTAATAGGGAAACATTAATCAGAAATATGCATTTCACTGTAGGAGTTTCTTTTGGCTTCATCTTTTTGCCAATGGCAAGCTTTAGGGAAGAGAGAATTAACATAGTGCTATAGCTTATGGAAATAGTCTGCCCCCACTTCTACCTTTGCCAGGGCGTTGCTGATGCACTGGCTCTTAGCAGTGTCATCATCCCTGTTTATTCTCCTCCAAGGTCTTTGAAAGAAGCTCCACTTGTTTAGGCTCATGGAAGTTTTCCATTAGGAGAGCAGTGGGGGACAACATCTGCATGCCTCTTCACTCTCACTTGAGCTTAGAAAAAAATATTGTGTGCAATGTTCACTGAAAGACCTTGGCTTTTCAGGGGCTGAGAAAGCTGTACATAAAATGATTTTTTTTAGCTGCCAAGATGGATCTTATTATTTGGAGTGTTTTAGGCTACATGTGTACAAAGAAGCAAGTAAGTGTTCTTTGGAGAGCTATGGCAAGTCTTTATAAGAACATGGAATAGAAGCAGAGAGGTCGCATTAATTTATGTTTTCATAATATCAAGACTGTAAGGAAATATATTTTTAAAATTGACATAGGAGACTTCAATGATAACAGATTATATTGAAGAAAATCATTCTTATACAATACATTTCTCAGAGCTCATAAGAGATAGCAATAATAAACAACATTATGCAGTATCTGGGAAATTCTATTTACTTAAAATGCTTTCTGCTTTTATTATTATCCAGGCTCATTTCTTCAGTGGAAGTTCTGATTGCAGCTTGAGCAATGTGTATGATCTCATTACAACAGGGTTGTATTAGAAAATCTGATATTGATAGTTCCAACAATGGCACCTTTTCCATATTATCTGTCACTTGGCTACAATAAGAACCTTGCAAATTTCCTGCCATCAAGTTCTGGCAGGTGGTTGGAAAGCAATCTAATATTCTGTACATATCCCACATATACCCTATTGCATTGGGGAAAAAAAGTATGTTTAATATCCTGACTGTGGCCAGCTTGGAGCATGGGCTGCACAGGCAGTGCTGGGTAGTGGACATGTTTATACTTTGCTGGGGAGTGTAAAAAAGGAACATCATATAGGCAGTAATATGGATACACATTAACATAAGTCTTTTGACCATACAACCATAAGTGAGTTGGGGCAGTCACTCATTGATTTCTTGCAACCAGTTCCTTATGTTCTCATTATCACTCTTCTGCATGTTCATGTTCAAAGCCAGCTAGATTTTACCTCAGAAACATCCAAGAGGCTTAGCTCCAAGGGATCACAAATACTCAAGAAACATACTACTAAATTTTGGTGCTGCGATGAGAGAGGGAAGGAGGAAGAGTGACCTCTCCTTATCCCCATGCAACTCTCCTATGCTGTTCCAAAATTATTCCCTATCTTTCTTCTACTTTTGGAGGGTTTGTCAGTACTGATAGCTTCATCTGGTAATGTAGGGTTACCTGCTCACAAGCTCTTCACCAGAAAGGCCATGGAACAAAAAGAAAATCCTCCCTGTCAACCCAAAGTTAATGTTTTTGTAGCCTTTCAAGTTAAGATTTATGAAGAAAAAAAATCCCAAAATCTCACAAATAGTGACACAAGATAAATACCTAAGCAGGGAAAATTCAGAACCTAACAACTATGACATAAAACGTGAAAAGCAATAAAATAACTACCCCTCTCAAGAAAGATGAATCCTCTCCTCTGGGCTTCCTTTAAATTTAACAACTTTGAATGTTTCTGTGTTCGGAGAAAGAGCTGTCTCAACTGACTTTTCTTTGGAGTCCTTAAGAAGGTCACTTTCTGTAATTTCTGAGGCTTGGTGTAGGTCAGCCCTCCACCACAGGTAGAATTTTTCTCCCCTCGGGAGTCCTCCAGTTCTCACACTTTTAGTCTTTTCCCTGTTTTCCTCTTCTCCCACCACCTGTTCTGCTGTGTCCTCTGGAGGAATTGGCACAAGAGTATTCAAGCAATACTCCTATGAAAGATGTGATTTCCCTTCTTTCTTGGGTGTTCCTCTTCAAACCACAGAGACCAGAAACAGTGTTTCTCCCTGCTGTCCTTCTTCACAGCTTTTCTGCAATGATTTAGCATGATATAAATTGAGTATGTCATAGAGTATATGACATAGCATATATAGCATACCTGCTCAGGAACCCCCTTCACAGAAACCAGCCTAGCCTGCACTAAAAACCCTTTTTTTTTTTTTTTTTTTTTTTTTTTTTGGCAAGGGTAGCAAAAGCCCTGGGTGAGCAGAGCACTCCCTTGCTCCTTTCTTGCCTTCTTCTTGTTCCCTAAGGGTATTTTTTTCTTACTCAGTTGTTGATAAGTTTTGGTGGAAGCCTCATGCTTCCATTTTGAAGGCATTTTCTGAAAAATTTGTAGACAGACCTGCTGAAAGAAAAATTTCCATTTTGAGAATGTAACATTTTTTTCTCAGAATAAAGGCATCAGAGCACAGTTGCTAAGGAATAGCTAATGGCTCCCCTTTGTTTACAAATGCACATCTTGGTCAAATTCTGTGACTATATAGCTACTAAAAACATTTAACATTACGAATCAAGAAAATTATGAATTTTGTATAAGTTTTCTGGAAGGTCTTTCATGTTGCTGATTGCCATCTTTCTTAGTAGCATAAATCCTTCTACTTAAGGTTGTTTTATTCTGCACAGCTGACATATCAAAGTAGGTAATATTCAGGAAATAAAACAGATTTAATGAGCCATGGAAAACACATGATTTTTCAGAAGTTGCTATAATGTCAGTGGTTCATAGATAATAACAGGCTATTTACCTGTATCAGAATTGTTTCAAATTTATTTCCTTCAGACAATTTCCCAACCTCAGCTACAGTAACAATATGATAGATCTACAAGTCCACAATAAATTTATTAATTAAAACTAATGCTTCATATTGAGCATTAAGAACATAGATTTTCTCAAAAAAAACCATGATCAGCTAACCAAACAAATCTATGAGTCTGACTAGCTTGAGAGGAAGCATTTCTCTCTTCAGCTCCCTACAACCTTCCTGATGCTTGGATACATCTATAAGACTTGTGAGGTTTGCAAGGCTATGCAGGGTGAGAACCAATGGTGCCAAAGCCCAGCTTGAAGTTAATCTGGCCTCTTTGGGAAAGGACAGCAAGACAAGTTTCTATAAATATATTAACAACAAAAGAATAACCAGAAAAACCAAGTGTCAATGGCTTTCATTACACAGTCAGGCTTTGGTCTTGGAGATCACTCAAGTGAATTTGGTTTTACTTTATGTTAATATTTTTATGTAGCATAAATACAAAAATACTTATATAGCTTTCACAGACAAGACTGCATTCCCAAATAAACTCCAGGATTGACATGATGGAATATGAATGTTAAATATTTTAAGAGGCAATTTTGGCATTTGTGTGATAATTTCCAGTGAGCCAGAGCAATCCTGATACCTTTTTTCACATGCATCCCACACCTTTGGAAGGATATGTACTGCATCTTCTATAAGTGGTGAGTTTTGAGATGTGCAACATTTCCTCTGTAACAACATATCAGTTTCAGGTTGTGATGAGAAAAAATTGCTTTCAAATATCACAGGTTCAAAAGTGCAGCTGAAATTTTAAAGTATTAGTTTCACATTCTGCTTAAGAAAAGCTGTGAAAAGAGAAGCGGAGAGGAGACTGAGGATAAAATTCCAATAAAAATAAGGATATCTACATCTACCCAGGCTGTCAGCATTATACATATCTATATAATACTGTATGCATGACGAATATGGTAACAGAGCATTAAGGCTACATGGTTAGGCAGTCAAAAGTTTGGAAACAGCCTAGTTAGGGTTGCTTACTGTGCTGCTCTGCTCCTTCACATTGTGAAGACATTATGCCTTTTTTAAGCCCAGTACTTCTCTGCATACTCTTCCTCAGATAGAATAAATATTTCTTTTACATAACACCAGAGAACTTGAAATGCTCTTTATTCTTCCAAGCATTTGTGGATTTTCATTATCATAATATTACAGACAGTAAAGCAGATGCCCAAGCTGGTTTTCAGCCTTTTGTATCATTCAGATGGCTTGGAAGGGCCATAAACCAGACAACACCAACCCACCTCTCCACCCTCTTCCATATTTCCTTCTGCTGTGTCTGGTGTGTATTCTTTTCTCTTGCCTCCCTCTTTCTGCCATTTTTTCATGTTTCAGTAAAATGAAACACAGCAGTACAGCTTTTCAAATGAGGAAAAAGAGCTAGCAAAACCCCTCTTCCATCAACACATCCTATGCATAACAGAAGGTGTAAGGCAGCATGTCCTGCAAGTCTTGATGTGATTTGTCCTCGCCTGTCTCTAAGGCCAGGATGAAAACCCTTCAAGTGTAGGATATCTTGGTCTAACTTTTCTTTTATAACAGTCATAGTCACGTTTTATTTCTCTTACCTTCCTCCCACAGACACCTGGTGTCCCTAAGTCCTCTGTGTGGTAGTGCTAATAAGCCTACAGGGAATAACCTTTCACTCCCTGACTTGTGAGGTGGCCTTCTCAGTATTGGCAGTCAGCAGAGAAGCTCCCCAACTACAGTGCAGCTGGAAGTCAGTTCACCCACAGACTCAGTGGCCTGATAAAAAAGAAAAATTTCACTACTAGTCTGAACTCTTTTCTTCCTAGGGGAGAGGCTAAATGCTATTCCTTCAACTTTCATGCAAGTAACTTGCATGGCTTCATACCTGTCATTCTTAAAACAGTGCACGGCATTTCAAATCTTGTAGCCACTGAAAAGGGGATCATAATATTGCCTCTTAAGAAAAGAAAAATACATAATTAAAACTTCTGCATCTATTCCAATCCCTCTGACACTCATCCAAACCTTCTGATACCAATGGTTTTATCACAGAGTTGCAGACTCAGAAAATGACTTCTTATGAAAAACTAACTCTTAGGGTCCAAAAATAAAATTACTGGACC
The DNA here is from genome assembly GCF_003957555.1 of Calypte anna. Classification (NCBI taxonomy): domain Eukaryota; kingdom Metazoa; phylum Chordata; class Aves; order Apodiformes; family Trochilidae; genus Calypte; species Calypte anna. The sequence continues at coordinate 94,725,975 of NC_044244.1, forward strand.
ATTTTATGGAAAAAGGAAAATATTTGTAACAAATTTAAAGATATTCATGTTCTGTGTTGTTGGACAGTCTAGAGGGCACAGTGACACCTATATGCATATTCTCTCCCTTTTGAGTTAAGAAGTTGGCAAACACCCTGTTTTGGATATAGTTGATAATTTCCCAATTATTATCATCACTTACCTGGTAAAGATAACTGCCCTTATTCCTGAAACAGCAGAACATGGCTATTCTTTAATTCATATTCATGTTAAATTTGCAAGGTTATCTTATATTATCTACATCCTCAGTTTAAACCTGGTGCTGGGGCAGATGAGGAGTAGCTCTTGGTATCTTTCTACCAGGACTATTGTATGTGTGTGTAACCCCCAGTGGAGAGGCAGAAACTAATGTGGAGCAGTGCATACATTTGCAAAGCAAAAGCATTTGTATGCCTTTATTGTATCTGCTGGAAGCTTTTTAGATTCACATTTGTTTTCTCAGAGCAGAGGCTTCAGCATTAGTTTGATTCTTACATGCTCTCTGTAATGGATGTGCAGGGGATTCAAGCTTCATGGCTGACTCAGAGGCTAAGGTAAAAAGAACAAAATAGAGACAGTGAGTATGAGGTGGAAGGAATGTAGAAAAATTTTTCATATTATATCTCTTCAGATCCTGTTTAATTTTGGAGGATAACATAAAATTCTTACCTGGAGCCATGGTTTTAAAGCTCAAGGAATGCAACACGATTCTGTAATGGAACAACATTATAATGTTCTTCTGTTATAAACCTGAGCTTAGTTTAATAGATTACTTGTCTAATGTTTCATTAGGACAAATGAGAAAACATGGTGTATTAAAAATTCAGAACAAGATCAGCAGGCTGTATGAAAAAAAAAAAAAGATTCAACTGTGAAGGTCAGAAACTCTTGGGCAATTTTATTATAAAGAACTCAATTATATCGTATAATTCCCATGATTGCCAGAGACTTCATTGGTCACTCACAATGGTACTGCATTGGGATGCTGATAATGAGATGTTTATTTTAATAACTGTTCTCTATGTAGATGTACTAGTTTGCAGAAGCACTAGGTTAAGGATACTTCAGTTAAGTGACTCCTGAATGAATTTAACATAATGAAAGGAGAATAGACAGGCTTTCAACTTTGTAGCAACAGTAAAGAAAACGATACATCATTCAAGCACAGATCTTTTCACTCTGTTCTTTTTGCAAATACAGTGTACTGCCTTTGAGCACGTCAGCTATTTCCACTTAAGTTAATTATAACAAATAAAGAAATCAGAATTTGAGTCAATAAAGGCTAGACACTCCTGCCACTTACGTCAAGCAGCAGCTTACATTGGGAAGAACAACTTTTTATTTTTCTTTGACAAAAGTATAAATGGAATTGCACTGCAAAAGACGGTAATTAGTACCTTCACCAATGGTTGCAGATCCTGGTCTAAAATTAGGAATAAAAATAATGAGTCCTGTTTTTTACTAGAAATTCCATGAGAAATCAGATTCTTTCCCCCTGTTCATCTCCACTTTGCAGGCAAATCTTACTTCCCTTTGCTGATCCCATAATATCTCTTTGATGAGCACTTTTCAATATGTGAGCTATTACCCAGTGTAGAAAGCTCTCCTAAGAATACAGCTGCAAGTCCACTTGTGTGATCGAAGTAATTATCACTCTGTCTGGATCCAAAGACATTCATAACATCTACAAACAATCAAGGAATTACTAAAGTTGCAGTTCCGGCAACTGGAATTTAAAAATCCGTTTCAAATACACAGGTACCGTAATTTGTACAAAATTATTAGACTTTACACAATTACTGAACTATTTTCACAATTTAGTCCTCAAAAATCCGTACCAATAACTCTGATGCAAAATTACAGAGGCATCAGCACAGCATGGTAGAAGTCCCTGATCTCAAGTTAATCTTTAAAAAGAAAATGACCTAGAAAGAATTTATTTCATTTCTTATGTAGCTGAAGGTTTTGTGTTACACTCTGCAGACAGAAAAGGCCTGGAGAGGTTTTCATTTGCTACTTCTCATTGTCATTTCTGTTGAGCCTTCACTTACTCTCATTAATCTTACAACAGACTCTGCCCAGCATCCTCCCATGTAAGCAAGGCTCCCCTGTTGTGAATCCTGAGCAGGATGCTTGGTATAACTTCTAACATTAGGGCAAACACATCACATTTGATATATGAAAAATTTTCTAGACAGCTTTCAGAGTTGTAGCTGCAGCCACACTTTCCCACTGAGACTTTGCAAAAGCCTTTTGCAAAGTGCACCCAGTTTCCTTTTATCCTTGCTTAGTCTGTGTTGGGGTTTGAAGAAAAATAAGACTTTCCCTGCCCAACACTTCAAGCTCTGTCAGTATCAGTGCTGCTCCACAGACTCTGCTTTCTGCATGTGATGCAGGGATGTGTGGGACAACCCAACCAAAGGCTCTCCAAGCATGATCCTAAGAGTCACCATCAATATTAATCAGTCTCCTTCAGCACAACTGCCCTTTAGACAATGTAAGAACCCCATCCCTACTCTGGGTAGAACTGTTTGTAATCCAGATGTAATATTACTTCCCAGCAGCAAAATGTAACAAATTCATTGTCATGTATACCAAGAGAAAATTGGGCAGGGTAGTGGAAAGATGTTTTGGAAGCAAAATACATGCACATATGCATGTATATCTGTATGGCTATCAATGCATAAAAAAAGTAATTAGAGAAGGTGCTGCTTTTTATATATTTTCATGTCTGACAGATAAAGAAACTGCTGCATGTATGCCTATATTTTAATAGAAAAGGGGTTATAAGGGGTCTCTCACTTTCAAAGATTAATTATTCTATGTGAAGATTTGAGCTCTTCTCTGATTTAATCCCAGAGACAGTTTTGTCTTTGACCCTAATCAAATCTCTCCCTTGCTTTCCAGAAGATATATAATGATAATTTTCAGGCAAAAGCACTATCTGAAAAATAAGGCTGTGTTTCAGTCAAGCCTAAAGGACAAGATATCACAATACTAGCTGCTTGTATCATTTATTAAATAGCAATTCCTAAAAAAAAAAAAAAAAAGTGTGAAACTAAACAAAAGCATCAAAAGCTTCATATCTAGTCCAAAGCCAAAAGATTTTTTGAAGAAAATTCATCACTATCTTGCTTAATCCCACTTTTTTTTTTTTTTTTTTTTTTTTTTTTTTTTTTTTTTTATTTGGCACCTAGCTCTTTTGCAATGGTTCTTCACAAATTTAAGCTGGTTAGATATCTCTCTTCACCTTCATTTCAATTATTTGACCTGTAGATTCCTTAACAGGAAATGAGGTCCACAACATTTCTCTGCTTGACCAACCAGCCCAGTTTCTAACTACTAAAAGGAAGTCTTTCTGCTCTTATGCCCAATATAATCCTCATGTTTATGATCTATAATGATTTTTTCCCTAAAGTTCCTCTTCACCTGAATAAGGCAACTGGTTCTTTAGATGTTTTTCTCAGCCCTTCTGTCCCCTGTTCTCTCTTTTATCCTCCCTGCAACCAGTATTTAAACAAACACTTTAGCACAGAAAAATCATCCTCCATGCCCTCTAATCTACAAAACAAAAAGATGAATGAAATCTATACTTGCTTCCCATCCTGCTTTCAGTATATCACAGAAAGCATGTGGTGTAGATGAGTGTGTGCAAGGCAGGGCAGAAGGGGAAGCAAAACTATAATGAAATAGCTCTTGAAAAGCAGGGAAAGATGCTGTTTGGTTTTCACAAAATATCAGAAAAAATAAAGGCAAATTTGCCCTTGAAGAAAATGAAAAGAAGAAAAATACTGGAAGGAATTTGGGAGGTTGAGTTCAAGTTTTACTTTAAGTTTCAAAGTTGTCTGAAACAGAGTTTGAGTCTCAGTGCTGCTGACATTGCATAAAGTGAACCCACCAGTTTAGATGAAACCTAGGTAAACAGCATCAGATTTCATGCTGTTCTAATACAGACCCCTGTGAAAGCACAACTGCTCAGAAAAATATGTAATATACTGCAAGTATGTGAGACTACAAACCTCAAGAGGCACCACTGCAATGGTTCCAGCAGAATGACTTCTAATTTGACACTGAAGAGGCAACCTACCAAGTAATAACTATGAAAACTGCAGAGGGACAATAATTCAGCTTACTGTAGCTGTGTTTTAAGGACAAGGAGATCTGCTATATATTAGTGCTACCCTTAACACAAAGCTTACCTTGCTATCAGATGATTGCTCTGTTTTTCAATGTGTGTGATCCAAACAAGCTACAAATCATAAAACATGTTTTAGAGTAAGCATAGACATTTTTGATGTAGCACACTGAATAAACTAAAAAAGAAAATAGAAGAATTTTTAGTAGAAGAGCTAACAAGAAAAACAAAATTCCCCCACTGATATCACAGGCAAACCAACCATGATTTTGCTGGACAGGGCAGGTAAATTCTCTTTAGCTCTCTCGTCTTTGAGAAGGATCTATATTAAGACCTGTTACATTACAGATGCAAACCTTCCTTCCCACATAGCACTTACTTATTCAAAGTACTGCTTGAGCAGTGGCTGATCAGCACAACAGCACAATGGTTAATCTAGGTATTCTGTCCATTTTGCAGAGATACAGTGGAGTTTAGCAGTACCAGTCCAGGCCTTAATAAGAATTAAAAATTCTCAGTTCTTGCCTGGAACTAGTTCCTCTAGTCCCCATGAATTTAAAAGCAAACATTAAGGAGGAGAATAGTCATTTATTGATGATGTTCTGCACTACTATGCATAAGTGCATACTTAATTCTCAGTCCCTTGCTCTGCAGGCACCATGAACACTTAAAGTAGAATGTCTCATCACTTCAGTAATTACATCTCCAGGGATCTCCAGTGTAGGGCAGATAGGCTACAAAATCAGAGAAAGTGAATGATTCTGTCTTTCTTGGTGCAAATGCTAATTTCTCAAAATAAGAGCACAAAAAGCTGCTGCAACAAGGTCTTACTGAAATTCTTAACTACATGTTTACTAAAGCATACCTGAGTTCTATTAATCTGCTAGACCCCTCTGATTTTGAGAAACCCATTGAAAAAATTGACATGGGACTCCCAAATTAAAGAGGCAGGAAAAAGTATGCTCTTTGTAGAGATAGTGAGAGACACAGAATACAGAGAACACCACAGAGAAGCAGCAAAAAACATAGGTATCTTACTACATAATCAGTTTACTAATCCAGTCATCAGTCAGGATGAATAGGAGCTGTATATTTTTATTCCACAGTGCTTTGAAATCTGGGACAGCCAAAGCATCTCTGCCCGAGACCCAGTGCTTGCCCAGTAGAGGGAAGCATTGCCAGAGACAACTGCTCTGAGGAGCCAGAAGGCTGCAAACCACTGACTATAAAAATAAAATCCAGCTGGCAGAGTTGTCCATTTTGTTCATAACACAATCTCTTTGAGCATTATGAAACTTCAGAAATGTTTAGCACCTTCTGGAACTCAAACAAGATTGTATTTATCATGTCTCAGAAGTAAAATAGCTGACCTGTCCTGAATGCAGGTAGGAAATTATTCAGGTGTTCAGTGCAGGTTTAAAATATCATTTGAGACTGCAAGCTGTTTGCAGGCTGAAGTGTGAGAACTCCTTATGGGAGTCCTATGCAGGTGGAGACCGATGCAAGACCAGTGCCCTTAGCTGGCTGGAGCCCAGGACCCCAACCTTGGCACCACCCTCAGCATTAATTAGTTATTGGGAAAAAACCCAGAAAGGTGGGGCATGCACATACATCTCAGAGCTGAGGACAGAAGAATGACAATAAAGGAGAAAGGGCTGGCAGACCACAAAGTATTTCAAGCAGGAGGCACAGGAGCTGGAAGCAGTAACCAACTCTTCCACTTCCCTCCCTGCCAGGAACAGCTCACCCCTGCTGCAGGGCCCTTGGTCAGGCAGCTGGTCTGTTCAGCTTTAAGATTAAAGTGTATACCTTTGTATACATGAGAAACATATACCAGCTGAGAGACTAAACCCAGTGCCAGAGACAGCAATGTCTGCCCTTTCCTAGAGAAAACAAGTAGGAAATGGAAGGGAGAAGTTGCATCGGTGCCTTTCCCTTGGAGAATGTGCAACCTCTTCAGTGGCTCCTGAAAATGCATGTAGCAGTTGTGGGTTTCCTTGAAACTGCCTTTTGTCTGAGGAAGTTTTGTCTGGCTTGGTGTAAGTTTATCCAGACCACTTTGATACTTTGCTGTACAAAGACTCAACCACAAGACCGGGCTTCTCCAATGTGTTATGCATCTGCTTTGGCCATGGCCCAGGAGTGAGCTGAAATGCTGAGGGTTCCTGTATTTGTGCTGTATAACTGTGCCCAGTGAGGCTGATGTTTCCAGGACCTATTTGCTGAGAACAAGCTTAGTGCATGATACATCCCTAGAAAATTTTCTTTACTTCTTTTTCTCAGACAGAGTGTTTGGCCCGCAGGTATCTGCTTCTGCCTGGGAAATCCCTTGCGGATGTAGATGTGTGGCAAGGAGACAGCAAGCAGTGACACAGATGAGAAAGAGAAAAGAAGGATTTGAGGGTTATTTGCCCCCCAGGAATGATTCAAGTTCAGTGACTACCTCATGTTTTTACATACACTTTGCTTAAAGACATAAACTGTGATGAAAGATGTTCAAGTGTTAGTCACTCTCCCACAGACACCTGCATGTCTACAGCACCGCATAATTTCTATTATGAATAGCAGTAACACCTTCCTTGTGTGGCAAGATTGTGAATAAAATCTCTTATAAAATCAGCCAGTGCTATGCAGACAGCTTCAGCCTGCTGCAGTCAATACTTTATGGATAAGTTGATGCATGTACTCTGAAGAAAATGAAACGAAATGTACCATGTCAGTTTACATAATACAAGAGTCAATAGCCTTCATTTTCTGAGCCACCGAAACAAAGATATAAAATAAGAAGAGTCAAAGGATGGAGTTTAATCTCTGTGTATTTTGCTTGTTCTTTTTTTTAAAAAAAAACCTCAAAAAAAAGAGGGGAACAAGAAACTAAGAGTGTCATAGCATTCCAGACATAGTCTGGGAAAATGGTGCAATCTGGAAATAATGCTGCATAAGCACCCTTCTTTCTGTTTTATCCTGGAAGCCTGACACATTAGATAAGTCAGTGAAAGGCAAAAATTTTCAGTGTTTGTCATACAAAGTTACCTCAGGACTTCAATTGTCAACTGTATTAAAGTTCCTATAGCACCTAAAAAGATTTAGGGGAATATTCCTAGGACTATGGACAACAGGGCCCAGCCCATGCTGTAAGAGTGTGGTCTCATAGATCCCCGTTCTCCTTTCCTTTATTGCTTTGTGGCTATTAGGCTGATTCACGTGTACAGACATTAAAGGTTGTTTCTATGATAAGAGCTCTTCAGGAACTCTTGTTCAAGCACCATGGCTTTCATATGTGGGTGATGTCTTCCTTGAGTTCTGTCAGCTTCAGGTACTGATAATACATTGAAACATGATCACAGCAACAGTTTTGTGTATAGTTGTGCACAAAATTCATTATTAGGTTGGAAAATATTGGCTTTTATTAAAAATTGAACCATTCCCGCTTCATATTCATCCTCTCATTGTTAGAAATAAGTTACAGATAAGGCTCAGTTTCTTCCCACAGAATGATTTCAGACGGTTACTCTGACAATATGACTTACAAGTTGTATTTTTGTGATAGATATTTGGCAGTTACATGAAAATGAAAACAAGCAAAAAAGTATTTTATATTATTTTAACAGATTTTATTACAATTTTCATATAAATAAGTAAATGTAAACAAATAGACAGACACAACCTTGTGTCTTCCAAGTTGGCAGTTATGTGCCCAAATCTCCCCACAAATTTGGAACACCATAGTACTATCTTTGGTCTTACCTGTCCAAATTACTGTTTCTTTATTTTCAGGAAGAAAAAAGCAAAACAGATAAAGACATTGAAAAAGGAAGGAGAAATAAGCTGCCCTTTATATAGATATTCATGCCTGCATGGGAATATTTACATATATACACCTTTATGTTTAGAAATTTTCAGATTTATTTTTTGCATACCTGAACAGTTCTATAATATGATATATAATATATGATTTACAAGAAGAAATAAAAGGCTAAAAAGATAAGAATAAAAAAACACTACAAAATCCCTTAGTTTGGACAGTTGCTACATATTATTTGAATCTAGTTCTTCCTGAGCTATATTTCTGTTCCAGTTAATCAGGTGAGGTCTCAAGACAACAAGCAGTTGCTGACTAGGCTTTCTAACCTAGGGATCTAGCAAGTTATCCCCCAAATACCCTAGATTTTCTGCAATCTGCTGTTAGAGACCACTTCATAGCAAGTGCCCAAGAATTTTCAGAGATGGTCCTTAATATCTAGGAGAACTTGTGGTGAGAAGAGTGGACCTGCTGGGAAAGCAATCAGACTCTGCATGGAAGATCCACTTTTCAACTCAGTTAAACCAAGGGCTGAGGAAGAAGAAAATGTTTTAGTGTAAATGAAGATGTCAAAACTGACAAGGAAAAGTCAAAACAAAGCCATCCACAGCAATCAATGTAATACCAATTATTCAAGAACAGAATCTGTTGCTAGGTGCTGGCCAGGAAGAAAATATATGCACTGTCTTCCTTGTTTTCATCTCTCTTGTCAGTTTGCCCCACTAATTTATCTCTGTACTACACTGTCTCCTCACTTTACACTCTTCCTTCTTGTGTTTTTCATCACAGTGCCTCTAGGGAGCCTTTTCCCTGTCTTGGGCTACTAATCTGTGAGATGATAAACTCAGGAGATGAACCTTTTTTCCAGCTGTTGTAGTCAGATACTTTTATGGGGCTTTTTTTGTTCTTGCTCTGTTTGTTCTCCCATTCTTACTGATCTTGTCTGCAACACACAGGGCAGAGGACAATAAAGAAGCACAGGAAGAGAGGTGAAGTATAACTAAAGTCATTGCCCAATGCAGAAGAAGGCTCAAGTCACAACATCTTTAGATGGAAAAGATATCAGAAGTAAGGTTTTCGAAGAAGAAAAATATTCCCTGCTGACAGCACTGTGAGGGATAGCTTCAGGGCAGAATTTTAAAAACAGAGGTTGTCTTGACCTCTTTCCAGCCATGCATGGTTCTCAGCATGATAGAACAGGAAAAGTATTATACTGGGTCAGAGGCAAAGACACGTTGCGTGGCAGCAGAAATGTGGTGTCCTTAATTTTTCTATAGCTCTGAATGGCAAAACTGGGATACTGCGTTGAAAATGGCCACAAGAAGACTTGAAAACAAAGGGTTCAGGAAAGAGCAACAAAATAATTAAGGGGCTGCGGGGATTTACCTAAGAGGAAGATTATAGGAACTAAATAAATATGTGTAGTTGGCTAAGCGATAACTAAGGAGAGGCAAGCTAAACATCTACAAATATTTGAGAGGCATACACACTAGGGAGGTAAAGGAATTACTTAGCATGAAACAAGCAGGTATGTCAGGGAGTAATGGGATGAAATCAAGAATGGAAATTTGAAGCAGAATTTAAGTCAAATCCTCCTGACAATGAATTCTAATAGTCTGCAGAAAACATACCAGCATATGTGTAATAGGAAACAGTCCTGCATTTATAAAAAGGGGGGGGGGGGGCTTAAATAACTTGCTTGGCCTTTCCAATCTCAAATATTCATGATTCTATAATTAAGTATTATTAAATTTAATGCCATGTGCCATTTTTTCCTGGCAATTTCTGACTGTTGCTTTAAGTCAGAAGTGTGTAATTAGTTCTTTACCAAAGTTCTTATATTTTAATTCATGAATTCTCCTGAAATTAACTAGATACTTTTTTTTTTTTTCTTTTAACCTAAATGTAATTTCTGTAAATGCATTTTCTGTTCAAATAAGAGCTCTCTGCCTCAAATAGTGGCTCAGAAATCCCTCTTTATTCAAGGCAAGTGAGCATACTTGAGGTTGCATGGCTCAATGTCTGAATCTGGTCGGCTTCATGTTGAACTCCTGCTGTGTTCAAGGGAACCACTCTTCCAAAGATCAGATGAGCATCAGAGCTCTTACTCTGAGGATGAACTGCATGCAACAAAATAAAAAAGTTACACAGTATTGCCAACTAAGAGCTGTTCATAGAGCTTTGAACCTAGATCATGTCCATGTGAGGGGTTTCACATCACCACTTAACTCTGTGCCACAGCACGATTCATAAAACACAAACAGGTGTTTGTGTGGCAGTAGTCCCATCTCCAAGCCAACATCAATAGCAAGTTCATACTTGCTATCCTTTATGTTGGCAAGCTCCTTCATTTGGTGCAGATGCATGCTCCTGCCAACATATACTCCAAAATGTCTCCTGAAATGGGTACAAGTCTGGGAACTGATCAGAGGACTATTGTCTCATATATACAGTCATTTTTGGAATCCAAGTGATTTGTTCTAATCTGTCTAAGATAACATGTGCTGCCTAAGGCAGTTGTAAAAGACAGTGGTTTAGTTTTTGCTTATATTCTACCATTGGATTTTACCTGTACATGTCCAGAAGAGAGTTTATGCAGTCTAATTCTTTTTGGATTATTACATAAATATATCTTCTTTCCATATAACTGTGTGTTCACCTCCCATTTGTAGAAAGGCACCTGTGACACTTAGCATTTTTGTGATACTTTCATTTGGCTTCTCCATGTACTGCAGCTGCAGACTGGAAAATTTACCAACACTATATCAACAATTTGTGACTTTCATATTAACTTCACTCTTGACTACTTGCTTAAAGCTCCTTTTTAGTATGCGTGCTCGAGTTCAGCCTCACCCAAGGCAGTAAATGTCTTCAGAGTTTCATCTGGACTTAGGATGTGGTGATAGAAATGCCTACAAACACGCTGGTGTAGCACAGCTAGCATTGGCTTTGTCATGAAGGATGAACTGTATCTCTCTCCAGCCAGACTATTTAGCCTCCTCTTCATTTCCTCCTCCAGGAGCTACTCTGATCTGAGAGCCTGGTGCTCTTGCCTGCTTGTGTGTCTGATAGCTGTTCCACTGAGGAGATCAGGGAATGTGAGAGGCTGGATATTTCTTCCTAGTATGAGTAACTCTTTGGCAAAAGATCATGGGTGCTAGCTTTATGGTATTCTGAACAGAACTAGAGACCTATTTGCCAAATCCAGGCACTTTTAAGATAACACTGTAGCAATCAAGCTGAAGTAGGATATTTAAACAAAGCACTTTCTCCTCTCCCTGCTTTCACCAATAACTCTGCAGCCCTGTCTGTCATTTCTCAGCACCAAATCGCTAAGTTGCTGATGGCTGATAGGAAAGCTGAATTCACTGCATACGTTTTACAGGAGATATGGCTTCAGTAGGGATTTCTCACAAAGAAATAACTGCAAGGAACTCTGACTGCTCACATGGATAGTTTAGTACTGGACTGTGTCCAGCCAGAAGTAGGTGAAAAAGATGTAGAAAAGAAAAGAAAGAATGAAAAGATTTGGCCCCTGCGCAACCTTATTCTTTTTTTTTTTTTTTTTTTTTTTTTTTTGAAACAAAAGAACTCTGAATCTAGTGTTGACAGCAATGCTAATTGTCCTGCAGGGTCTAAACATTTGAGGTTCAAGAATTTGAATTACTGCTTGTTAGAACTTGTCTATCTCATATTCAATTTAAAAACAATAAGCAGTTCAGTGAACATGTTACTGACAGTTCTTCATTAAGGTGCATCAATTGTTAGCCATCAGTCTAGTATACAGTCCTCTCTTTGCCTCCACAGCTTTTACTAAAACAGCTTCTGAGATCCTTTATATGTGTCCTGGTTTGGGCCAGGATAAAGGTGATTTTCTGTCTTGTACTTTTGCTTTTAACTGAGTTTCTTTAAGTAGTTGCACTTGCTGAAATTAACAGCAAGTTTCTCAGACAGTGTGTGCTTCTAGGATTGATAACACTTGATGTTTATAGTTACTGCTAGAGACTGGTATGCAGAGCCAAGGACACTGCCCAGCTCTGAGGAAAATATTTTACCGTCCAGAAGGATAAAGAGGTCCCACCTGAGCCCTCCTTTGGGGAGGAACAGACAAGATAGATGCCAGAATTGACCAAACAGAGTATTCCATCCCATACACGTCATACTCAGTATAAATTTGAGGCATCACAAGGGCCAAGCCAGATTTCCAGATTTCCTGATTTCCTGCCTTTCCTCCTTCCCTTTCTTCACCCAGCATCCTGGAAGGATTCCGTCCGTTCATCTGCCTGTGGTCCTGATCCATGCCAGCCCATATCTGTGTGTTCCTGCCTCCAGTTCCCGACTGCTGCCGACTCCAGGAGTCCAGCCTGGACTTTCCCAGGGCTGCCCTGCAGCCTCGGTGGTGACGTGAGAGTTACTGGGGGAGAGGGGGGAGGAATGTGGTTTCCATTTTCCTGTATATTTGTATATATTTAGTAATTTTTCTTATTTATCATTACTGTTCATTAAAGTTGTGTAGCTTAGTTTCCAACCCATAAGTCTCTCTCCCTTATTCTCTCTCCTTTCTTTATCAAGGAGGAGACAGACATTAATAGTGAGCGTCTGTTACTCAGTTTAATTGCCAAGCCAGTGCTAAACCGTGACAATATGTTACAATTTTGGTCTTAAACTCATGAGAAGAGCGACTGACCTTTTGCTCTAGCCACCAAATACAAAGTCCTTCTCCAGTTTCGGATTTTTAAGGAACCTAGAGCATTCCCACTCTGGAATGTCTTTTATAGCATCTGTTACAGTGAACATCAGCTGAACCTATATATCACTGATTAAGGGGGGGGAAAAGCACCAAACAAGACTCATGGTTTCTGAATATGGTTTGTTCAGGGTTTTGTACAGAATCCACCTTTGCTTCATGTGCATTTTCACATGAACAAAGTGAGGTTTTTGTTTTACTTCCTTACCAGACTTCACTGTTACAACAGACCTTCACCAGTTAGTCCACATTTTCACTTTCTTAATCTTAGGCCATAGCTGCTCCTGGAGTGTACCCTGTAAAAAAATTCAAAATAAGATACTCAAACCCCATATTTATTATATCATTTTTGCTTATGGCAAAGGCAAATAGAGAGGAAAAAAAGTAACATCCTTGTATTTTCTGTAGGCTCTTTTCTTAACTTTTTTGTCAGTTAGATTTTTCTGAACTTTTCTGTGGTGACTATTGTTGCTTGTCTCTTCAGTTTATTGATTATTTCTATAGCCCTTAGCACAGATACTCCTCAGGAAAAAATACTCATATAAGATGAAGAAGCTTTTTTCTCAGACTTCTGAACTGTAAATCAGGCACTCTGCATAGTTACCATACAGAGCTAGAAGTAATTTATATATTTTCTTTCACACAGAGTTTCTGTTGAGTGGGAAACAAAATAAATTCTTCTGGAGATGCACAAAACAAAATAGCAGTTTACTCATGCATAGAGAGCAAATTACTTTTGGGTAGAATAAGAATGTTACCGTCCAAAATTGATGTGGTTTTCATGTTATCTTAAAGAATAATGTCAAATCTTTTCTCACTGCATATTTTTTTTAAAATGAAAATGAGAAATAACTTTGCACCACTGAGGTACTCTTGGATTCAGAATGTTTCCACACTTGATGACTGCTAGCAGAGCTCCTTCTTTAACTTCTGTGAAGGCGATTTCACTCTGACAGCTGTGAGATAGAATCTATAGATTGTTCTGCAAATTGTAACTTTCCATTAGGAGCTGGGGTGACTATTCTCAAGCAATCAGAACTCTCTGATAAACATTCATTTTCATCTAGACAAGACTGCCACAGACTTCGGAACACCTTCTAGGCTAGATCTAGCTGTATTTCTTGTATCTACTGGAGGTCTGTATAGCATCAGTGTCTAACAGTGATAACAGTAGTCAGGTAGGCAATAGCATTTTAAAACTATCCTGTTTACTATATCCCATCTCACAGCAAAGATCTTGTCTCTCTCCTTTCCACTCAAGCATAGCTGGGAAGGTACTGATGAAGGAAAAGGGAATACATGGCAATTGCCCTGGCAGCTGTGCTTCTGGTGTGCTCTTGTGTACGTCTGAGCAATTCTATCCCACATGACTTTCTGATCTCTGTGACCTAATGGTGGTGGTGGGCTGAAATTTCATCTTACTTTCCCTACATTAAATCCACTCCTTTGAAGCCAAAGGAGCTGGCTTTATCATCTCCATCAGTTTAATCTCAGATGGCAGCTCACCTTGGGAGAAGGAAGTTTTGGAGTAGACATTTGGAACAACTTCAGACCCACATGGCAACGTACAGTCAATGGAAGAGTAAAAATGTTACTTATTGTTCTGATTAAATGCTTGGTTGACCTGAATGGATGTGCTTTTGTCATAAACAATTTAGCTATTCTTTTGAAAGAAAGGAGGCATCTTATTTTACTGACCCAGCCTTCAGTTCAGTTTTACATGCCTTCCTTATTAATCTTCAGGTTTACCATGACAGCAATACACTTTTTTTAGCAACACAACTGGTTGTAGAGTTTCCAGATCCATAGTTTCCATTTTTCCTCTGCTGTTGCTTTTTACAGAGAAGCTAATTTTCATTCCAGGGATGGTGTACAGAGCTGTCCACTAGTTAACACAAGAGGTGGCTATCTGACAAAGACTGGGAAAGGACTTGGGCTTTCTGTTCTAATAATTCCAAGTGCCAGTAACAGGATGGGAGGAGAGACTCAAGCACAAATAAATTAATTAGCAAGGACATTATTTATACACTGGGAATTCCTAGTGTATGTGGTGTCTGCTCTAATAACCCATGGACAAATAACCTCCTCCTGCTATATATAACACCTTAGAGAGATGGTGAGAAGATAAAGACAACAGTAAGATGCCATGTAAAGGGAAGAGGATAAGAAGCAGCTTGAAAGTCTGTAGGGAAAGACCTTGCATATGCATAAAGAACAGAGTGATCCATATGGACACCTGCTCCTCACAACAGCTCCTCTTGCTCTTGGCGAGACTTGTTAGTGACTGATCTGTGGTTAACCTCAACAGGATTGTGGTACATGGGAATATGAGTGGTCCAAGCTTGCTTTTCCAAATGTAGTGAAACACAGGTGAATGCGGAGCTTTCAGGAGGAAAAACAGCCTTTCACAAAGGTCAACAAAAACTAAGAATCCCTTCTTCACTTGTGTATCCTTTGACAAAGCAATCTGGCTTTCGTGCACTGTGTGAAAATTAATGATAATATATCTGTAGTTAGGACCCTTTTCCCTTTATGAACTCAAGTGTTTGGATCAGATTGTTTACTGTTAAGGTGAAAAATGCCAGTGTTGTCAGGGCAGTCCAGATTCTTATTTCTGGCCCATTTTATTGAGCATTTAGCTGCCTACTTTATAAAAGAAGAGTAAGAATGAAAAAGATAAACTCCAATTCTTTCCTGTAAGTCTGTGCATGGTGTGTCATAACATTCTGACCGTTAGCTCTTGTTAAAGAGAAATGGAACAATAAGGTATCTGTTAAACATTTGACATGTATGGCATCCTTCCCTACAAACCTTATATGCCTCCTGTATTGCTGAGTCACTCCACTGTTCAGTACTACTCAGAATAATAACTGAGCTTTTCTTGGGAGCTTAAATTCATCTGCTGTTTTCTAGAGAAATAAAATTTTTTTTACACACTTTTTTTTTCTTCTAACTGTCCAGTGAACATGTAGGAGCTAAATTTTTTGTTACATGATGTAATTTGTCACATTTGTTGCTGCAGTAGTGATAGCCAAGGAAGGTATGAAGCTACAGTATTTAAGACAGTAAAGGGTGATGGTACTGCAACCACAGTAGTGTAAAGAATCTGAAGTTTAAAAAAGGAAAGAGAAAAAGAAAATTTTTCTACAATATTTTTTTAAAGACAAATATAACCATATAATTTATGGTACACGGTAATTACTTCTCTGTCTGATATGTTCACTATTTTTTCCCACTGTAATTTTACATACTGGATAATGAGTATCCTCTGCACAGTATCAATAGTAATGGTTGTGCAGCAGGAGGACAGCTCCTTGATCATTCTACAATAAGACGTTGTCTCCTTCTCAGTGTACCATTCAAACACAGGTGCAGAGGAGTAAAACTGAAAGGCCAGAATATTAAGTGGGGGTTTTTTTTGTTTTGTTTTTTGTTTTTAAAAAGAAAGGTTTTTTCTTGACCAGTCCATCAGAACAAAGCATAATGCAGGAACTGATAGGAACATGAGCATAAAATTCATGTTTTCAGAGGCAAAATAGAATATGGAGGCAAAAGTCTCCTTCTTTTTTTTTTTTCTGAAAGATCACATGCAAAACCTGAAATGACAAATCTGTGTAGAGTTTTGCCTGAAATACAGATTTTAAAAAATGTTCTAATGATTCAGTGCAAGAATATCAGTTTCACCCAAACTCCATTTCAGTTCTATGGGAGCAGAACATGATCTGCTAGGAAATAAAGATTTAGTTTCCTTTCTAATTTAAACTGATGAAGTATTATATGGTGGAAATTTTAGATCATGCAGGGGGAGGTAGTGGGAGGGTTTTTTTTAAAAAAAAACCAACATGTATTAAACCATTTTTTAAATACATCTCACCAAATTTTGGACTAAAAGCTGTTAAACATATCTTTTTGAGACCACTGTATTTTTTGGTTTGAAATATGCTTGTTAAAGGATAAGTTATTTAAATGTATTCCTATGCCACTGAATACCTGTCTTACAGAATTTTATAAATGTATCCAATGTAAACATGGTAAATATTTCCAATACAAGATAATACCTACGGCTTCAACAGGGCATGAACTAACTGTAAAAGAATGATGGATGTCAAGATACACTTAGGGAAAAAACACGTCCAGAACTTCTGAGTGATAAAGTTTTCACTTACAAATTTTCACAAAGATCTGAATAAATATTTCAGGTCTTTTACAAAGATGCCTTCCACTTAGATTGTTTCAGTGCTGTTCTGTATTTTAAACAGGGACAAATGTTTTTACTCCTGGAGATGACCTGTCTGCTGAAAAACAGAGGGGAAAGAGAAAGGAATAGATTTCTAAACAATAGTATTTGTAGGTAGAAAAATACTTTTACGGTCATTTTTCCAAACGTAAATACACAGCTCCAGTCACAGTCAAGCAATAAATTAGAACAGTAAGTAAGTCTGATCTCAGCCAAAGATGAGAAAAAATTTCTTGCTCACAGCCAAGAGGAAAGAAAAGTCCTCCAAACCATACCAGCTAAAAACGGGTGTAACATAGTCTCACTTGTTGTAGAATACAACAAAAAACAGTTAAATACAATGCCATCATCCTGTTTCTAAGAAAGTGTAATTTCTATGGTTCATAAGAATGTTATGAATTTCAACACGCTGAAAAATACACTTTGAATTTAAACTAAAAACTAATTCTCAATACAAAGATTGAACTTAAAGAGGAAAAAAAATCTTATAGAATCCTCTCAGAATTAATATTAATTTCTTCAAGTTCAAATGATAATAATACCATAATCAAGTGAGTCCTCAATTAACCTGGTTTGACATTCCAAGTAGAATATTTTAAGGGTTTTGAAGGATGCAAATAGCAACTTCAATTAAAGACTGACTTCGTACATTGGACAGCTTGTGAGAATACTGTGAAAAATTATGTAGCCAGCCCAGTGCTTCAATAAACACCCACAGATGATGGAGAGGAGATTGACAAAACTGAGGATCAGCATCCTAATTCCTTTCTCAGGTGCAGCCTAGAAAGATTAAGAGCTTGTTTACACGGGGGAGCAGGGGCTTCCTTCTCATTCACTCTGATCTTGGTTTTCGCATGTTCAAAGGGCCTGGATTCACACAGCACAAATCTTATCAAGAATTAACTGGTGAGATAAAATATATTCTGTGTTCCCTTTGAAACAGTAGTAGATGGTCCTGGTTTGTCAAACCAGGCCAAAGATTCAGACTGTTTTCACTGAAAGCATACTAACATTCATTGGGTGCAGCTGGACCACACTCTCTCCTGGAGAGATGCCAAGTGGTGTCTCACAGGGGACAGTCCCACACTCTTGCTCCTGCCCTCACCCCTCATCATCAGATGTTGCTTCCCAGTTAAAAGCTGACACACAGCTGGTGCGAGCCCTTTGCTGGTAGCAAACACAATCCAGAGGTCATAGTGGCAATAAAACTTAATGACTATAGCCATGCTCTGACATAAGAGAGTCATCTGCCTACAGATGGACAGACATCCTAGAAGGAGAAAAGTGAAGGTTCATGCTGTGCAATGAAATGTGGCAACAGGGATATCTCTTCAGGTTGTTGATTCGCCAGTGGGTCAGAGCTGGGTTTCTCTGCTGTTCTGCACTGAAATGAGGGGCAGCATGAATCTTTTCACACCCCTGGTGTAAATGCAGTCAGCACTTTGCAAAGGCAGCTTGTTCGCAACAAGAAAATGATCTGGGCTTGTGGTTATTTTTTTTCCTTGACTTTCTCTTTCCTTTCCTTTTCTTTACTTTCCATTAGATGTAACCAATGTCATATATTTCGATACACCTCCAGGACTTGTTTTTTTTTCATGTACCTGCTGGAGACATAGCTGCTTGGATTTCTAACCTTTCCTTGTGTGGTGAATATAGTCATTGTGTCAGAGATAAAGCTACTCAGACTCATAGTTCACCTAATCTGACTATCAAATAGGTATTTGTATGTTTTTGCACGAGCCCTATTTTTCACTTGGATGTTGATAACCCTTTCCCCTAAATGTTCAGAAGGGTAACTATTTTCCCCGTTGAACCCCAGCAATATTGTTGTAAAAAAAATTTTATAACTGTAGTAGTCCACTGCCTCTCACCTATCCATTCTTAGCTATTCTGTTTCCCTGCTGACATCTAACACATACATTTTCTCTTTCCACTCTTCTTTAGCTCCTCCCAGCAGCAAGATTCCTCTCCCCAAAGTGCTCTCAAAACTGTGACTACCGGCTTCTCCCTTTTGATGGAGAAAAGAGTAACCTATCTAAACCTAATTGGGTCCTATCCTACCCCCCTAAAAAGCCTATTGATAGAATAGCACTTACTGTGCATGGTGCAAATTAAGAATAAAGTACTATATCCTAATTAGCAAGGTATAGTAATGATCTCTTTTCAGTCAATGGATTTTGAAGTTCCGGCTTTCCATGGTATGTCATGAAGTACATTTTGAAGTGCTGTAATCACAGAGGTCTATAGCATATTTTATAGGTATTTTCCTCCCCATTTACAAAGTGCAGCCTTTCTGTAGCAGAAACACATTTCTGAGGCTTCTTTTTCCCAGGATAAAACTTAGCAGTGCAGCTGTAAATCATCTCTGCATAAGAAATGCATAGACTTAGTGAGCAGTGAGGCAGGAGGCTGTCGATGTTGTTAACCCCTGATGTTCTGGACAGTTGATTCAAAACACTGTTGCTGCATTTGTGTGCTTTGTGCCTGTCCTCAGACAGTCTGACATGAATTTTATGGTGGGAAAATTCAAGGCAGGAAGCAGCAGGATTAGATTTTGTGGCAACATGAGGCTGCAAGCTTTTTCCTCTGTCTTCTTGTGAGTTGTTTCAAACTGTTGCAAACTTATAGCCTGTGCTATTTCTTTCTTACCTTCAATGTGGATGGTTTTCTTCAGAAATGAGGCTTAAACAAGAAAGATTTTGTGTACCTGTATGTCTGTCTTTCCTTCTTCACTTTCAGTAACTTTTGAACTGGCAGGAGCATTTCAGCCACATTTGACAAAGACAATCATGTTTCAAATATATGATGCTCCGAGAAAGTCTGGGAAAATGTGGGACTGGGTGGAAGGCAGAAACACACTGAAAGACAGACAGGGATGGCTCAGCCATCTGCTTAGCCTTTCTGCTTAGCTCTCCCAGCACTGAGGACCATGGCTGGCTGGGCAGGCTCCTCATGCATAGCTCTGAACCACTGATGGCAAACGATGCTTCCTGTATACCACATGTGCATAGAAGAGAGGGCTCAATGCAGTCAGGAATATTGGGGACACAGAGGGGAAATAAGAATTAGGTATGTGAGGGATTTAGGGAAGATAGAGGGATGTTGCTGTGATGTGATGTGTGTAGGAATGTTAACTGTAGGAGGAGGTATGGGTTTATTGCAGATGTGAAGGCTGGGAGAAGAAGGGATGCAGGGAAACCTAGCTTCATTTTTACCTATGGATATGGAATAACATGTTGATTGCAACATAGAATAATTTACATAGTTTCTTGAAGCGGTAGTTAACTAGTTATATCTTTTTACTTGTGTTTTGCAAAAACAAACATTTGTTTTATTCACCTGAGATATGTTTTTATAAGGCTCATAATGCTAGCTACATAAAAAAAAGTGCATTTCTCATACTTAAAATTTGTTCATGGTTCAATAGACTAAGTTTAACATAAAATGGAAAAACAGTGGGAACATTTCCACACCGTGCACACAATGGCAGCAGTGTTTCCCCTCTTTAAAAGGTCTTTGTTCAATACCCCTGAGCATTCATAAAATCATCTGTGAACTACTGTAGAAATTATGTACTAAATGTTTGTAAAGCACACTATAAAATGTTACACATAAAAAAGTAGGAAATCACAGAGACCCTAAACTCTGAATTTTAATCCACCAATGTTTATCCTACATACAAAACTCAAAAGTCTTTTCTGATTAAGTGTCCAGGGAAAATGGATCTTGGGGAGGGATTATCTCTCAATTTCTCTGCTCTTTTAGCTGTGCAAATTGTAGCATGCAATTATGTGAGAGGAGCAGGTACTGCCCAGCAGCTGGTAGCCTACTTACCACACAGTATCATCTGCCCCCAGTTTCCAAAGCCTTCCCTCATCATCTGATAGCTTAGGTAGTAGTTAAATTGCCCTTTCTTGTCATTTTTATTATTAAGAAAGAGAGGCAGGAAAGAGTTAGTAGGATAAAAAGTTCACCTGTCATCTCTGGTAATGTAATGAGGGTGGTGATAACTGCACTGTTTCACTGAAGAAAATAGGTGTAGCTTACCAGCAACCTTGTGCTTTTGCTAAATGTGCTACAGTGATATCAATAAAGCTGCCATAATGATGTACAAAGCCAAAAGTGTTATATAAGCTGATTCTAAGCTCTGGCATACACAGCTGAGGGCAGCAGACAGCAAGATGTCAAATCCACCCCTTCCCCCAAACCTGATACATCTTGATAATGACCAGCAATACAACACAGGGCACTTCTAAGTAAAAGCAGTTTAAAAAGGCAGGAGACTGTCAAAAGGACAGATGTGGGAAAGGGTATGTGTGAATCTGGTCCCAGAACTTCACTTGCAAGGAGGTAAGGTTCACAGAACACCAAAGGAAAAAAAGAATTCACAATGCTTATCGCCTACACACACAAAAAATAGAATAGAGTGGGCTGGGAGGAGAAAGCAGATGGGTACAGTGTGGTACTGAATACCCAACTGCTAAAGGGGTCATGCTTTTGTGCAAACCAAACAGGCCATGTAGGCAGGACTGGGAGAAGCTATTTTTGCTGATACTCAAAGCAACCTGTCCATTTCAGAGCATCATTCTCTTCTTCTTCCTTATACCTGTTTTCACGGTGACTCTTTTTCCCATGTTCTGTGCTTGTTTGTTGTTTGATATCATCACCTACTCACTAAAAACGTAATAAATACATAGGTTTAAAATAGCAAACCTTTTAGACCTGCCAATTAAATTAGGTTAAGAAGAAGTGTTCAAGATAAGCTAAAAGTAAGTTAGATGAAAGCCAAGCTCTGCCCGAGAGATTGTCTCTACACCACTAGAGAAAGGAGAGCCAGCTCACTTCCCTGAATGAGGAATCAGATCTTACGCAATGGCCAATATTACAAAATTTCTTTTTTTCTGTCTACTTGTAAGGAAGATCCTCACCACCATCCCACTGGGCACATATGTAATCAGAGAAGTTTTAATCTTTCCTTGTAAACCAATCCCCTCAGCAATCACTAGCATTCGTGTCTTTGAATTCCCTTCCAACTTCTCTGCAACATTATGGTAAGAGGTTTTTCAGCCCTATACACTGTCTTCTAAGGGCCAGCTCCCTTCCACATCAGAGACACCCAAGGGCATTCAGTGAGTAACATCAAGCATCTTGGGGGATCAAACAAAAGCTTTCATTTCACCATTCTTAAACAGAACAGAATTGTTGTTTCTTCTTGAATAAAGGTATGATGGTTCTTCATGTGCAGGCTGAAAAAATAAAAAGAAAATAAAATTCAAAACTGGGTATTTTTTCTATGATACTGCATTGCAGATTCACGTGTAATTTTCTGCCAATATTATCCACTCAGTCTCCTTCAACATTGCTGTTTTCCAAATTTTCCTCCCACTGAATCTGTATGTTTGATTAATGTTTTTCCAGATGTCTGAACCTGGGGAAAAAAAGCACTTTCAATCTCATTTTGTTAAGTGCTAAAATCTCTTTGATGATCCATAACTAATTTTACTGTACTTGTCACAAAGCAGATGTGTGGCAATAGTCCCCTAAGCATGCTGCATTCAATCATTACAAACTCCAGAGTTCTCCTTTCTTTTTTCCCCCCCATTTTTGTGTTTATTTTTCATTAGTAATTAACCTTCACAGTTTATCATACTCTTTTACACTAGTCTGATGAACACATTTGACACATGAGTTGCACAGTTGGCCCAACCTCATTTTATCCCTCTCTTTTTAGTTCCAACCCTTTGTAGAATATCAGATTAGGATGCATTTTTAGGAATATTGAAATGAATAGTCTTCATTTTAGCTATTTTGTTTCAATCATTTAATGAATTAAGTCTCCCTTATTTCTAATTCACCTGCAAGATTTTTGCATTCAAAGAATGAAGCTTTTTTAAACATTAAGAGAGGAACTATTAACATGAAAGACTTAATAATTCCTACTTAAAGACAGCTTACTCTTATCTGTAACTCAGCATCCGTAATTTGCAACAAGTTTAAAGTCCATCTTTGTTTCAGCCCTCTCTCCTGGAAAGGTAGAAATCACCTCTGAATTTTCCATCTTTTTTCTGGTATCTTTCAGCTATTACAAAAACAGAGAGATCACTGATGCTATTGTATCTGACAACTGCAGGAATTCATGGAGCTATCTAAAAAGAAACAATCCCTTTGTGACTGTACAGAAAACACAACTATTTAAAATCACAGTGTAGATGAAGTTGGAAGGTGTCTCTGGAAATCTCCTAGTCCAGCCCCCCTTGCGCAAAGCAGTGTCACCTACAGTGAGCTGCTCAGGGCCAGGCTCCATTAGGGTTTTAATATCTCCAATGATGGAGAGTTAACAGCTTCTCTGGGGTCCCTGTGGCAGTGTTTAATAACTTTCACTGTAAAATAAGGTTTGGGGATTTTTTTTTTCTTGTTTTGTTTAAAAAAGAATTTTTATATTTTACTTTGTGCCCGCTTATTACTTTTGAAAATCACATCTCATTACAGTGACAAAGAAGGTTTCTTGCTGGGGTATTTTCTGTAGCAAAAATAAATCAGCTACAGATGTGCATATGTCTTCTAACAGAAGCTGTCAAAGTGCAATTGTAATAACAACCTAGGTAGCTGTGCTGTTAAACATATCGAAGTCCTTATGAAAAAAAGTTGCATCTTATTCACCCTAATGCATATGACAAATGCATTGGTTATATACATGAGTAAAGGAATTGTTTGCCAGTGAATGTTGGAATAGAAACCACTGAATAATTTTTATCAGAGTAATATCAGTAGGTATTAATCCAGAAATTATAGTATTCTTCTTTTCTTCTAGAACTATAGGAAAAGTAGCTTGTTTGTTTTTTACTACTGAATTTCATTTTAGTGTACGTGAGAGGTGTACATGTACATGTGTGTGTGTGGTTGCCAGGTCCCTGAAGGAAACATTAATTTCAAACTTAGATGAATTCTTTGTTCAAATCGCAAACACAAAATGAATTTTGGAGAATCCATCAGGAGTCTATGGTATGGAGTTTGAGCAGGAGCATCATGGTGACTATTAAAAATATTATCTGGGTGCCACTCAAAAAAATTGCAGCATTAAGCTTAATCAAATTTAATGCTATCACAACCATTACTTATGGTCCCTTCCTCAGAAAGTCCTTAGTGCCCAAATGGCCACATGCATAAATTGTGTTCAAACTGGTTTATGTACAGGGGGGTTCTCCTTTCTTTAAGGCAGATGACATAAAGAATACTGACAATCTGGTGAAGTAAATTGAACCTGAATTTTTTGTCAAGGATCATTTTGCTGAACTTATGTAGGTGGATTACACCAGGCAGACTTTTTGCAATAAATATTCAGAGATCTTATCTGGTAAGTACCAGGTAGAATTGCTTTTCAGTTTAAGGTCCAAATGAGCTAAAAATCTCACTGGTCTCCCCGGGGACAGAATACAAATGACATTCACTTTCATTGTCTACGACAAAATTCATGCTATGGCTTGTAAAGTTCTGTCTAACCTGGGGAGCACTGCATTCTTTCTAACCCTTGGCTGTGATTTGTTATAGCCCCATATTTGGGTCATCCAGCAGTCCCATCCTCTACACATCAATACTTTGTAGGAAGGGAGGCAAGGGCTACCTGAAATGTTCTCCTAGGGAGAGCTGGATTCTGAAATATACTATCAAGTATATCTGTTACTCAACCCAGACATGGCAGATATCTGGAAATGGGTAGTTATTTCAATGGGCAATTTAATTTTGGAAAATAAAGCTGGTGACCTGACAGCGACCAAGGTATTATCTTCAGTCTGGGGGTCTGTCAGGTGTAGGATAAAATTTCTCTTCAAAGAGGAAAGGCAATCCCACCAAGATTTAAACGGCTAGTTAAAAGATAGTAAATTTTGCCAGGAAGAGACTTAAATTTGCCCAAGTCACAGATAAATTCCTTAGGTATTTGTAGGTGTGTTTATCTGTATTTCTGCTCTGCTTAATGCCTTTACTCTCCTGACATAAAATGGGATTCTTCATGATAGAAACTCTCATGAAGGATACAAAAACACCTGTTTACTGCATGGTTGTGCTCTGAAAATTTTTGACAAAAAACCAAAACAAAGCCAAAAAAAAAAAAAAAAAAAAGAAAAAGAAAAAGGAAAAAATATATGCTAGAAATGGGAAGCATTACCACTTTCGTGGATATTTTTCTTCTTAATTTTTAACAATAGATTTGAGAGTGGTGACTTAGACATGGTCACAATGTTGAAACTTTTCTGTCTGGAAGAGCTCTCTGCCATGTGCTCTGGGAGAAGGGAGGGGCATGAGGGTTCAGAGAGGAGAGAACAAGGTGCCATTTCTTCAATTAGAGCTTTTGTAAGCTTCCAGAAGAGAGTAAATTCAGATGTTTAGCTGGCAGCAGTTGGTGGTGAGGGAAGAGCCCTGGCTCAGTTCCCCCCTGGGCACAGGGAGCAGTTTCCCTCCATCTGTTAGGAGCTTCTGATTAGATGAGGTAGGTTAAATCTTTTTTCCCTCTGCTCCCCCTTCCCAACGGCTGTGAAATCACTTATTTGTATTGCTGGGAGCAAAGAGAAGAGAAATGAAACCACAAAGCCAGTGCAGAGCTCTTTATGATCTTTGAAGGCTGCAGAGCCTGGAAGGAGATGATGAGAGTGATTGAAGATTGATGGAAGTGATAAAATGGGTGAAAGGGTACTGAAGGGAGCAAGGAATGATGCATTTACTTAATGGGATATCTTAAGTTGCTCTGTCAGACTGCCTTGTTTGCAATCTGTTTAATACTTGCTCTTACCTTATAAAAAGAATAACAGTGGCTTACTGTACATTTCCCAAAATTGTTTTCAGAGAGGATGAATTCATATCTGCAAGTGTGTGAACTGGTACAGGAAAAGAGGAATTACTACACACTTTCCATGTGCCAACATGGCTTGTCTTGAGGCCATGCTGTAATAAAATCAACAGCATCATGCTATAGTGACAGTTTTCACCTGTAGGCACTTCTTAGCTGACAGCCATGGTGATTAAACTGAGATTGTACAGTACTGGAAATAAAGGCAGTACAAACTCTTCAGGCAGCAGCTCACTGACATCACGTTCCGGTGGGTTTAAAGCAACAAAACAGACTCATAATTACAAATATTAAAAAAATAAAAAGAAACAAGAAAGAAAAGAGAAAAAAGAAAAAAGAGCCCTGGGAAAAGCTTTCCACCAAACTCCAAACATATGTAGGCACATAGACCAAACCTGAAAGAAAAAAAGAAAATAAAGAAATAAAAATTATATAAATTTGGTATTAATTTTGAAGGAGAGGAGGAAACTTTCTTCTTTCCTCTTCTAGACTCTTCTCTTACTTCACTTTTCACCTTCTATGACTAATCTCCTTGGATTCTTTACCTCCCCTGCTGTGATATTGATCCACCTCCTGTGAGGACATTAAATTGCATAGCACACCAATACAACAGGCTGCTCTGTTTATGTTGCAGCCTCCTGTTAATTCTTCAATTTCCTAGCACAAAATATTAAAAAAAGCCATAAGCATCCCACAGCCCAGGTCAGCATTGTTTCACTGGATATTGTCTCACCACCTCCTTCAACTTTGCCAGACCTGCAGTTTGAATTGCTGGGTCTCTCTTCTCTCTGCAGTCATTATTACAGGATCAGAAATGACAGCAGCCTCCTTTCTGTAAGAAGGAAAATTAAATTTGTGGATTGAATTTTACATCAACCACTAAACCAGCAGCTTTCCTGTTGGAGGATAACCAGAAATAGTCTGAAATTATACAAGGCCCAGTTAAAGGTGATTACTTTTGCTAAATTCAAATTTGTAAGGTTATTACAGTTTGGTTAACCATAAACCAAAAGGCACATTTTTTCATGTCTTAGTAAGTGCAAAGAGACACTTCTGCAAAGCCAAACTTCATTTTCATACAGCCATAGAATCACAGAATTCTTTGACTAGGAAGAACCCTTAAAGATCACTTAGTTCCAACCCCCCTGCCATTGGATGGAACACCTCCCACTAGACCAAGTTACTGAAAGCCCCATCCATCCTGGCCTTGAACACTTCCAGGGAGGGGGCAGCCACACCTTCTCTGGGCTATTCATTCCAGTGTCTCATCACCTTCACACTAAAGAATTTCTTCCTAATGTGATCTAAATCTACCTTCTTCTAGCTTAAAACCATTACTCTTCAGTCTATCACTACACTCCCTGACAAATCATCCCTTCCCAGCTCTCTTGGGGGTCCCCCTTCAGGTACTTGAAGGGCATTAAAAAGTCTCATGATGTTTTCTTATGTAAAGAATACTCTCCACCCTGGACTGAAAAAATAAAATGGCCAAGGAAGCTCCCATGAAGCATTTTTCAAATATGCTTATATATATAGACCAAACTAGCCAATTTACATCTCAATTTACATATATCCCACAGTACTTTATTCCATTGATTAGACATCAGAATATTTACATTTCCATCGCATTAACAGCAGTGGTAGGTCACAGTGACCTTCCAGATACCTTGTCAAATCCTTTTGTGTCAAAACAGTGCAACCTCATAAATGCACTATCAAAACATCCTCATCATCCTATGTCAAAACAGCTTCATCACAGAGTCTAAGCAGATCCAACTAATTATCAAATCAAGTTTTTATTGCTTTAATATCCAAGTAAAGGACAAAAACCTAATGTCTTTTTTGTGATAAGAAGATTGGTCTTATTCCCATTTCCTATTGCTAATTTTAAAAGTTCCTGTCACCTGGGGTGCCTCAGGGCTGTTTTGGTTTTTTTGTTTTTCTGACAGTGCCTCTATAGTAACTGACATTTTCATATAGTCAAATTTTCAAAGATAGCTCGAAGATTCTTCTGGGGATTTTATCTCCCTGATGTTCAAGTCAGTAAAATTCATGGCTAGATATAAGACTATTCAGCAAAATGAACACAAATTTTGTAAACAAAATTAATAATGCGGTTTTGGACCATCCCCCATTGAATTTTAGTTTTCTCATTGCTCAGTTTTCAGGTTAAACCTGTCCTAGTGCTTGGCTTCACTGCAACTGACTAAAAGAATGGAGAAGGGGGTGAACACTCTACATTTTGTTTTCAACTTAAAGGAGGTGAAGTAAATAATACCCAAAGATCAAATCTAACTGTTTATAAATCACAGTCCCAGCGTTTTTCTTGTCCTCCTTCACATCTGCATAAAAAGTAATAAAAGTACCTAACTCATGCATAATCACACAGTTACACACCAGTGCAATTGAATCCGTGTGAATCCTATAATCTGAATTGTAATGCCACTTCTGCATTATGAGTGGGGTGTTTATAAGGGAGGTTTTCAGGGCCAGATCCCCCATGTGAATGCAAACATACACGACATCCAAATATAAAAACAGAACAGCAATGTTTGGTTTGTTTGTTTGTTTTTTTTTTAATAAGGACATGCATAAACCATCATCTGAAAATGCAATAATCCAGTAAACTAGTCTGGAATGACAGAACTGCAAATATTCATGTTCAGACAGCACTCACTATTTCAGGCAATGACTTTCCTAATAGGTAAAACTTTCAAATATATAATACATAAATATAAATCATCCTGTTAAATTCCTTTAATTTTTTTCCAGGATATTATCTGACAACCAAAGCAATTAAATTTACAGGCAAGAAGGTCACAGGCAACCTGTTTTCAACTGACATTGTAGTAAGGACATTGAGTCACACCCATTTATACCAGGGCAGGATCTGCTGCATTTTGCTCCATTTTCCCACAAGTAATTTCTGTGACAGCACAGGATGATGCCATGAATTCAGATTGATTATATCAAGGCAGAACAAACCAGAAGCAGCAGTTGCAAAAGAAACAGACCTGACTAGTGTATTACTGTTAATCCCAGAAAAAAAGAAGTGAGGACATGAACACGTATCTTAATCTTATATAAATGCTTTCCATTTAATTTTTCAGCTTTGTATCACTTTGAAAGTCACTGTTTTAAACTTCATTATTTTTTTCTTCAAAAATGCACAGCAAGTCCCATTTAATGTCTGTTCTTAAAAATGGTGTCTTGGTATAGGAGATATTCCCTCTATTTTAAATGAGAAGTCTGTTGCAGAATTTATGAACTTCTTAAGTATGACTGATGTGAAGAGATAGAAAAACAATTCACTCTGCTATAATTGTGGCCTTTAGTTTAAACTTAACTGTACTTTAATGGATCATTACACTTATTCATACATTTCTTTCATTTTCTAAAAAAGAAGAATACTGATTTCCAATCTGCAGTCTGAGAACTAATCTCAGGATTTCAATGACCGGCTTCACAGTAGTAAAGCCTCTTAATGTTAGTGCTTCTTATTTTCATCAGCTTCTCCAAGTTCTTCATTGAAAACAAGATATATAAAACCAATTTAAAGTCAAGAGGGGAAGTACTTTAGCTCTCTCTGGCAGAAACTTCTGCTGCCTGAGAGCTGGAAAGGAAATAGGAGCTGTTTTCATAGGATGATGTGACCTAGGGGAATTCGATAAAGTGGCACAGACATGTGAAACAAAAATATATGGAGAAAGAAGAGCACCATGGGGCGCTATATTTATTGAAGGTAATAGAAAAGAAGAAGTCGAGTGGTAGGGTGAAGAGTCAGAAGAGAGACATACATATGAAGGAATAAAAAGACCTCATGAAATGGAAAGTAGGGCAAATTTCTTCCTACATAACTTTGATTCCACTCATTTTCAGCAAGAATGGCTGAGGGACTTCAGCAGGCTTGACATGAAGGGCAAGAGGAGGGGCTGCATATGTAGAGGGAATTCCAGCGATGGCAGATGAAATGGTTGCTGTTGGTGAGATGGTAAAAAGTTGATGATAATATGGGGTATTCTAGAGAAGTACTGAGAGAAAGTCTGCCTCAACTGGATAAAAACTCAGTTTCTAGTGGATCCAAGAGAAAAAGAATATTAGGAATAAACCTGCTTAAAATTCACTAAGTTTCCTAAATTCTCCAAAAATTTAAAGTAGGAGTGCCAGTACCCCTCTATGGCTGCAGCTCTTGGGCCTAAGATTTCAGCACTGTAGGACTCAATCTGTGATAGCTCTGCGAGAGCTGCGGGAACACCAGCTTCACAGTGATGTGCCAGAGCAGAGAATCAGCCCCTGACATAAGAAACCTTCTTGTCAGCAAGGAGTCTGGCAAATTGAAGAGACATTTCCAGTGTTCCTGTAATTTGTGGTACAAATTACTTCTACCAGAATTTATTCCAAGCAATTGAGGGGCTCTATAAACAGGGCACCTGTGTGTCGCCCAGCACGTACATCAATGCTGGCACACAACAGCTTCAGATTCACTTCCAACTAGAGGTCAGCTGCCTTCATGGAGTCCAATAATCACCAGGGCTGAGAAAGTGGGAAATGACTCTCAGAATAAACGAGCTTTCAAGATTCAGTTTAGATGTGTCATTGCAAATTACAATTGCTCTTTGATTTGATCACTAAACAGATAACATAACCCAGAAACTTGGTGTCATCTTTCTGACCAGTTCCCTTGGATTGGTGGGGAAGTAAAGCAGCAGCCACAGACTTCTCAGTGATATAATCCTGTGTCTTCTTTGCCACAGGAAACAATTCCAGTGAAATGCAAAGATGAGAAGTAATTCAGATGATTAGCCTATAGTAACAAAATACACTGCTCTTTTTTAAAGGCATGGGGGTCACACTTTACACAGCATTATTATACCAATGAGCTGTTTGCTATTACACTAAGTGACACTCATTTTGAAGCAGCAGTAATATTATATTATTTCCAGTGGCAGTGATGAGCAGAGGAAATCGTGCCCATAAATGCCACTCTTTGAGACATAGGCTCACTGCCACCCCTTTATGAAGCCAGATTGTCCCAAAACACTGACAATGGCATCAGGTGCATGGGTAAAGATTTTGGACTGAAGTCATGAGGAGAATAAAAAAAGCTTAGAACTTAAATACAGAGCATGTTTCAGAAACATTCAGTCATCATCTTAACTATTTTAGGAAATTTCTTTTATTTCAACATTTTTAGCTCAACCTGCTTAAGTTTTCAGAGGCTGAACTGACAAGCAAGAAACTTAATTACCCTGTTTAGTTTGCTCTTTTTTAGCATGCTCTGCAAGCTTTGTCATAATTTCTGTGAAAAGAAGTTAGTTTTTTATTTCCTTTTAGAAAAATCTTCACTATTAGTCTTGTTAAAGTAATACTGCACAAGAGATTCCTCTGATTGTTTGGTTATGTTAAAATTGCCATTAATTCTATTCTCCTTTGAAATTTCTTCCTATGGGTTTATGTTTCTACATCTGGCAGAGAACTTTGTTTGCTTTTTTCTTTGTTTACTATCACACACAAGAGAAGCATACATAAATCAAATGCTTTGTCCCTCAGGCTTCACTTGTCTTGTCTTTATTCATGTTGTATCAAAAATTTCAATAAAACCCATTAAGTAATAATCCTGTAAGTGCAAGAAAGTGGAATATGGCACATTGACAAATCACTGGGGGTTGGATATACAAATAATGTTTTTGAAAAAAAGATGAAGTTAATTTCTTTATTTTTCTAACTTGAAATTTAGATAGTTTTTATTTACAGAATTATATACTTGTGAAACAAAACCTCTTGCAACACAGCAAAGATGGATAAAATCTGTTAGGAAAATAAAAGCACACGTTGTATCTAAGATGTCCTCGGGTTTTTTATCTGATTTCAATAATAATTTCTTTTTATTGTTACCAAGGAGATATCTTGACAAACACTGACATTTGCCCTGACAGCAGACAAAGGTCTCTTCTACAAAAGATGGAGAAAAAGATAACTTAATTGTATGGTATTGAAGATTATATCTATATATATATATACACACATATATATATACACATATATATTGAAGATACAGCATTGCAGTATGCAAAATATTGTTCATGGCTGAAGGTGTGATAATGAGTATTGTGAAAGAAAGGAAAAAAGTCCTAAATCTCTAAAGATAAGTGAGGGAGAAAGGAAATAAAAGGCACAGAAATAATTTTGCATTTTCTTCTGTGTAATTAAAAGACAAAGTTTTCAGGCATTAACCAGTCTAGTGCAACAGGGGAAAAACTGAGATAAGAATGAAAATTTTAACAATGGCACAAGGTTTTGTAATCTTATGGATCCTTTTCATCCAACTTTCCCTTGACTCTGGTCTTTCTAGTCTTTTTATTTTTGTGGGTGTTTTGGGTGGGCATGTATGTCTTGTTCTAGTCCTGAGCATTTTTGCCTGAAATGCAACAAAGGCTTTTCTATTCTTGTTGCCTCCTCCATCCATTGCACCTTTCCTGGCTCAGCAATCCTAAACCAATTCAGTTTAAACCTTCACAGAGAACTGTGGCAGTGACAGCATCTGACCTAAGGCTCACAGAGCAGATGCAACAATAGTGACACTACTGTTACCTGTTGGAATAACAGTAATAAACCTTGCAGAGTCACTACAGGTATAATAGGCTGTTTTCTGTGATACTAAATCCACACACAGTTGATCACGTAGTTTCCCTTTGTCTCCATGGTCAGTGTTTAAGAACTGATGCAAAGGCATTAAACTCTGTACTAGAAGTTCTGGGAGCACTAGCTTCTTTTCAGTTCAGTGCTTTTGATCAAAACACTTATATTTTCCTGACTGTAAAAGCTTGCTACGAGCTATCACCTCTATTGCTTTACTACTATGCTATGTGCCTTGAGATAAGGAGTAGGATATTCAACAAATAAAAAAAGAAGTTTTGCATGAAAACATGTTGCAGTAAGCACATTACTCAAATGCAAAGAAAAACTAATAAAAGTCAAAGCACTGAGTACTCAGCATTTGTGGCCAAAAAGTTCTAGCAAAGTTTCACTCAAATATTTGTAATGAACTTTCACTGCTTAGTGTATACTTATATTCTTTCTTCTCAACAGAAGGCAGAGGATGTCTTGTTTGTTTGCTTTTAAACTAGTAGGGATGTCAGCAGATAGAGAATTCCCAAGCACCATTTGGCATGGCTATTTATTGATTTGTTATGTTGGATGTTTGTGCTTGGAGCACTTGATTGGTCATCCAGTTGTCATCAGTATGAATAAGAAATGTCTAATGCTCAGAAAGACTCATGCTCATGACTATATTTTTAATGGCTGCAATTTTATTTGAAAGCGTTCAGCTCCAAAGATTCACTTACCATTCAGTGATTGCATTTATCTGATCACAGTTTTAAGCAAAATAATTAATTCCTTATTTTGACATAGGATCAGTCCTGCTGTTATATCTAAACTTTTCCCCTTGTCATGTAGTAAGGTTGACAGGCTGATATAAAAAGACTTTAGTGCTAACAAGCTTTGCCTGTTGCCCCTTTTGACTTCCCCAAAAACATCTGACAAGTGCCACTGGTATTTATTTAAAAATGGAAGAGATTAAGCACACCTAGGATATTTAAAAATAAAAAGCTAGTTTTATTTTATATAAAAGAAAAAACAACAACAAAAAAAGAAACAACACCCCCCAAAAAAACAATCAAACAAAATCATCAAACCCAATAAAAATAAAAAAACAAAAGCAGTATATACAACACTTCTCAAGAACAGGGATTCATTTGGGGTGAACCTGTGCTCTTTGCAAACATTTTCACCCTAGGGGCTTTGACTCCAGGTCTCAAAGGAGAGCGAAACTATGTTTCTATGAACCCCTTCACCCTCTGCTTTTTAGGAATGGAAAACCAATTGTTAGAGAAACCAACAAATAAAAGCAATACAGACAATGCTTCCCATATCTTGCCCTCTTCTCCCTTCCCCATCTCCCAACTTGTACCCAGAAGAAGCAGCATTTGTGCCCAGTGCCCTCGCTGCTGTGGCTGCAACTCTGGCTTTGGGTGCAGTGATCCCAACAGCTCAGCCAGGGAGCGTCCCCAGCAGTGCCAGAAGCCCTCTGAAAAGGTCTGTCCCTTGGAGAGAGACACATAAATCAGGAGTCACAGTAGTGCTGTCAGCTGAAGAGAGCAGCACAACATGCCTCCTGACTGAAGCTGAGTGCCAGGTACTCGTTCTCAGGAGACTGGAGCTCAGAGGACAGCTTTTGAAAGTTTGAAGGTGTTTTAAACTGTCCACATAGACCAAGATAGTTAAATGGAAAAGAAGCTATGCTCACCACATCAATTGTATTATATCTGCTAGAGAGCTGTAAACTCAATGAACTGGAGTGCATCCATCTAAATCTTTGATGACAGACATCCCTTATATTTGTTAAGGAAAATGGAGAAAAGAAAGCTTCAAAATGTGAGTGCTAATCTAAAAGGAGACATTTCCATTCCAGTGCTAAGTACAGTGATGGTGACACATATGAAAGGAATTAATCCCTATTTCACCTCATTACTGAAGACTGGTGAGTGGCTTTGGGAACATTTTCTTTACTCTGTTCTAGGTTGTTTCTAGCTGTCCAGGCAGAGAGTACGAAGGCAGATAGTTTTAGCAGAAGGAAAACACAACATTTGTAATGTTACCTGTGATCTTAAGCATTGCTTTTAAACAGGAAGGTTGATGTCAGGAGCTAATGGATTCAAGCAGTTGACTTTGAAGGGGAATGGAAGATATTCCAGCTGCTGGCACTCTGTCTGGCTGGTGGGGCAATTTCTCAGGCTTCATTTTTCTACACTCTACGCTATTTGAAAATAGAATATAAATATAGGCTTCTCTGAAGGTAACAGAAGTTTTTGCCCTGGACTTCAACAGGGCCAAAATTTCAAACAGGTTTTTTTCTGTTGACTAAATTGTTATTATTGCTTTCAACATGGCACCTTAAGGTTGATACTTGCACCATGTAAGATTAAACAGGCCTCTGCGCTGTACAGAGTATAACTTCTGATTGCTCTCCACACTGTCTTCTCCCTCTCAAATCAATGATCAGAGGAGTAAGTCCTGCTATAGCAAGTCCTGCTATAGCTTGTTTTCTCCCAGAAAACAAAGGTGTTCAACATGGAAGGATCATATGGGAGAGAGGATGTGTTTTGTTGGGGAAACAGTTCAGAAATATACAGGTTGTGAGCAATCCTGACTTACTTCAATTTAGGCCACATTGGGTTAATGGTTATTGAGGCCTAGTTAGAGGCTTTCTAAGAATGAGCTACTGGGAAAGAGATAACTTAATTGGCAACAGAAGAGGAAAATATTTATGTGAGAAGAATCTTTCCGTGAGAATGGTATGTGTGGTTGGAGTACAAGGCCACCTGCTTGATAAGATGGTGTAAACAAGGCTTCTCTATATAAAGTGAGTGCAAGTTGCTAATAAACGATTTCATACAATCATATTGATGCGTACATGGAATCCTTAAGCCTCCGCAGATTGTTTTCCCACAGTGTTTTATAGCTGAAAAGTGACCAGGTTCCCAAGAGCACAAGCTCTTTGTCTTCTCTGATGAGAACAGACACTTCTCACATTCTTAGAACAACTTCACAGCTGTGTACAAAATTATAGCATGTAAGGAGATGCTCATCTCAAGAAGGAGATGGTCCTGTGAAAAAGTAGTATCATTGAAGCACTGTAGATGTGTTAGAAGAATATAAGTTGTAAAATACACACCTTTTGATTGTGCAGTTGCTTTGCAATCAGTGAATTCTTGGACTTATCTCTTTTAGCTGAAATTGGATGACCACCTTAAACAGAGATAATAGATAAGGGAGATTAACCATTAAATTATTGGTTGCTCAAAGAAGCTGCCTGCAGATCAAAGACTTCAAGTTATTGGACAAGAACTTTCTTTTGCAAACAGAGAATGAGACAGAGGTGAGTGGCTACTTGCCCTAGTTAGCTCCAGTTCCCCAAGAAAATTGCCCAGAGTCCTAAGGATTGAGAGGCACTTGGCACTAGCAATCAATATGATGCAGTGGTTCTTTGATTGCTAGACAAAAGTTCAATGATTAAACTTTAATGCAGAATGTCAGAGCAAATATTTTAGAAACTTTTATTCCATTAAAGGAATTAACACGAAATACTATATTCAATATAAAAAGCACATGCATGTAGAAGTAGACTGGGATGTAAATACACAAATTTTATTAAAACTGTACTTACAGTCAATTCATTTACTTGTAAGGACTTCTGTGAGGGGGCAATGTTTTAAGAGCTGAAATTTAATTACAAAACCACAATACAACTATAGTGTTCACTTCTATTTTCTTTACTATTACTCATGTTGCGCGTAGAAGATTAATTCATTTGGCATCAGTATCAATTCCTGGAAAGGAACAGATTCCCAAAAACATTCAAATTTGTTTAGTGGACAATTTATTGCATTACCTATGCTATGCATTAGTACATCTAGACATTTGTATATCTGTGTCTACTAAAAGATGTCCTATCTTTTGTTTCTTGTACTTCACAGGGATCTCAATTATTTTGATATTCATTCTTAACTTTTAATAAATCAAGGAGAATTATCTTTAGCTTAAACCTGGAACAAAGTAATTTAACTTGGCAGTTTCATCACCCATACTGCACATTTCACCTCCTTTTACTTCACATTCATTTCTCCTGGAACTCTTCCATAAGGAGTATGGAAATTTCAAGAAAGTGATAAAGTAATAATTTTATAAATAATAAAAATTAAAATTTCCATCTGTGACATTGTGCATGTCATAGAAGCATTAGAGTGCTCAATAGTGTAATTTGATTATATAATAAGGTAATTATACTTTCAACTTTTCTCCTTTTATACCATTCTATCATAATGCTGATATCTATTCTCTTCATGACAAGGCATATATAATGACAGAAATTATGGCAGTTGTAACTGATAATGATGTAAGTACAAAATCAAACATGATTTCTTGCAAACTTAGGCTGAAGTCCACAGTTGGGTCTGTACAAAGGTTTCTCCTGGAAGCTGATAAAAACTTCTTACAATATTTGTAACCAAAGATGGAGTTTAGCCTTGGTATTAGTAAGATCTGTGTGCTTTTACTATCTAGATCTCACTTATAAGTCCTACCTTTGGTTTCAGGCAATCTTAAAGCTGCAAAACATTTCTCATTTTAGTATGTTGTTTCAGTACTCACATTCTTTAAATCTTCCAGGCTTTTGTCATTTTATATGAAGTTTTCCAAGCTACTCACTCCTCCTCTGGACTAGTTTCTGGGCTGTGCTGGGGTCTTTGAGATGGAGGGGGGGAGGATTTTCAGACAGATTATTCTAGGGGGAGGATAATGTTTTCTTTTGCTGGGTTGAAAAGCTCCAAATTTCATTTGCGCTGCTGAAAACACTTGACAAAGTGGCAGTGGTAGCAGATGGTACAGAATGGGACAAGAGAGACAGTCACCTTTGTGTTATGGACATTTCCATGTTGTTCCCCTAAAACACCTCATAACCAGATAAGTTTTGGTATCTGAAAAAATTTAGTTTTATAAGCTCTGTGAGCAGTTTTTAAGGAGAGGAAATGAGTAGAGGTGGCAAGCAAAAAACACAGCACTAGAGACAGAAAGAAAAAAAGGCCTTCACAGGAGAAAGCAGTTGTCTCAGTGAAGGCTACCAGCATGGTACTCTTAACACAACAAAGAACCACAGGAGCATATTGAGCGTTACCTGGCAATTTCCCTTTAAATGTTTAACTCTCCTTCACAGACAATGAGAATGAGGAAGAAGCCAGAAAGGTAGTGGAAAGCTAGTGGAAAGTGTCTCTGCCTATGTAGGGGGGTTGGAACTAGAAGACCTTTAAGGTTCCTTTCAACCCTAGACATTCTGGTATCCTATGATAAACTAAGATCATACTAAAATTAGATGTGTGACTAAATAAAATAAAATATTTTATCAGTTGTCTTTTGAATTAGAGGTTTTCTATTGCTAATTTTTGTCATTTCTTTCTGTTAGGTTAATTGTCCCAAAAGCCATTTCCTTGTAGATTCTTCAAAAATGTAATTATTTGAGGTTATCAAAGAGGGACTCACCTCTAGCAATATTACAGTTACAGGCTTCACAATAATATTTTCCAGTATTGTGGCTGTCACACACACTCAAGTAGACTTAAAGGGCTCTGAAAGAGCCTTATTTGCTACCAAAAGCAGTGTAAAGTATGCTTTAAAATAATGATATAGGATTTTTTCTTGTATGATATAGCATTAAGATCATACAACTAAAAAACTATGAAACATAAAAATACTATCATTTAATGTGATATACGTATGAAACATGCATCTTTGCAGTTCTTTAAATTAGTACACAAGAGATCTGGGTCCCCACAGAGTAGAGTGGTCCACAATTAAGGCAGTTTTTGAGATCATGATGCTATATTTCTACCTAAGTCTGAGTCCAAAACAAGTCTTCAGTATCATAGCTTTGATAACACATACACATGGTTTGGCTGCCATTTTCTGATAAGATGTTAGTGCTGTATTGTCAATACTGCTCTGTGGCAAGCAATCACACTTTGAAAGAGAGTGAAATGGCATTATCACAAGCCACTATCTCAGGCTCTGTTTTGAATTTGTGTACAAAGCTGTTTTGATACTCTACTCTGACTAATGCTGTAATATTTTACAGTACAATTTCATCTACAGATGTTGCCAAAGGACAAAATTCTACTACATTGACTAATGCATTTCTCTGGAAATAACCTTCTGATTTTAGTGAGACTTGATGCTGCATAAGATACCATCCAGCATGAATAAAGGTGTCAAAACATGGCTTGGAGTTATTATCCTTACAACCTGAACCTCAGGAAAGCAATGAGGTACCCAGATTAATGGCTAACAGCTAGGATGACATTCCTATCTTTACCCATGCTGTCTGACCAAAGGTTAGTAATAACATGATCATAGCATGTCATCAGCCCCTGAAATACACTCACAATACTATGAAATTTCAGAATAAATATCTGGCTTTGTTCTCTTCTATTTCCCTTGTGGATTTAAGTCAGTTCCTTAAAATATTGTTTAATATGATTTTAGAGTTTTAATAACAATCTATTGACCAAGAGAGGACAAATGTCAGTTTTCTCCCCAGCTGGTTCTCTGTGATAAATGTTTTTTTTCAGAATGCTTTTTCTTTTTAGTTTTGCATTCAGAAACATCTTCTCAATTATCTTTGAATCCATCAAGCAGCTTTTACCAGTTAATGTGAGGTTTTTAATAATACTTAACACGTTCTATAAAGTATTTTGGGAACCCTTGTATATAAAAAGCATCACAACAAGTTGGATTTCATTTTTATGCTGTCTTGTATCATTTTACACTCCAGTTGAATTGCTAATAGCAGCAACATTTAACTCATATGCAGAACATGAAAAAAATTGAATAATAAATGATAATTATGCTATTACATAACTTGGAATGTTATATGGACAGAAAACATTTATGTATTTTACTGATTGCATAAAGTATTATTGCATTATGAATTTACTCTCATAGCATATTTCTCAATATTTTAATAGAAAAAGACAATTAATTTAGGTATAACTCCTTTGGAACCTCAAAGCAGATTTTCTATGCTTTCACCATTATTTAACACAGGCAAGTCTGGTAGAAATGATGGTCATATCCATATTTCAGAAATCTGGGCCTATCCAGTGAGTGTGTATAAATAAAGCACACAATAAAGACCAACCTAGCACCAAATTTTGTATTTATAAGTACAGATTAAGTCCACAATTCTCTCCTAAGTGAACAGAGACAAAACTTCCCATGAAGAGTGAGATTTATAACAACCCAAACAGCCTAAATGCTCCCAAAAGAAATGCACCATTGAGATATTGTCTTTGACTCAGGGCTATAACCCTATGTATAAGTCCTGTGTATAAGACTGGTATACATAGCCAGAAAACGTATTTCTGTATTTAGGAACAAAGTGAGTTTTTGAGGAGGATGAGTGGGTTTTAGTACAGTAGGACAAGAAGAAGGCATATGATCACTACCCTACAGTTACACCACAATAAATTTATCTGAGACTGGAAGTACAATCCTTGACCTTACTTTGCCAGGAGTCATTTAAATTCATAGCTTTGACCTTCCTGTATGATGTCCTAGGCGGATGGCTATCCACTAAACTGAGGCAAAGAAACACTTCATTGCTATCATTCTGAAGAAAAAAAATAATTAGAC
This sequence comes from Calypte anna, assembly GCF_003957555.1. Taxonomy (NCBI): domain Eukaryota; kingdom Metazoa; phylum Chordata; class Aves; order Apodiformes; family Trochilidae; genus Calypte; species Calypte anna. Next base: position 94,766,000 of record NC_044244.1, read on the forward strand.
AAGATATCCAGGATTTAGAGGGCCAAATAGAAAATAGAGGGAAATGAAGGAATTGTGATTGTAATCATTAATGAGGATGCTCATCTGGTAGGAAAATAATGTAGGTTTGAAGTTTCTGTTACTTAAGAAGGCAACTCTTACATTTCCTAGATGGGAGCACTTGTTATTAACCTGTGCAAAAAAATTAGAAAATGACATCACCTCCTCTGGTTGCAGTTTCGATAGAAATACCCATAACTGCTATGATTGCAAAGGCAATACACTGAATTTGCCCAGCAGAACAGACTTCTCAAAAGCATAGAAAATGGTCTTAAGGCATGAAATTGTTGAGATTAGCACAGACATGATGACTCTGCTACTGGATATATACATTAGCAGAACTTGAACAGCTTAGAAGATAAAAGTTTTCTAACCAAGGGGATCTCACAGTCTGAAATGGACATTTTGGATTTATGGTTCAGATTGTAGCTTGTAGGTGTTCTTCTATATTGCACTTGAGACCATCTAGTATGGTAAATGTCACAATGACAAATGTATTTTTAAAAAAATTGTGAATAACTTAAGAAATAAAAATTGCAAATATTGACACCTTTTCTTCTGTCATAACTTCATTACAGTATTTATTGCATGGATTTATTATCATGTTACTTTGTTATTTATTATCATATTACTTTATTATTATATAACTTTAACTCATGGAAATACACTAGGATGTTTCTTCAAATCTGGTTTCAACAGTGGCAGAGTTACACTCAAGAACCAAGAACTTCTTTAAATGTACCAGAACATGTGCAGCAATGAGCCAAGGTATATTTTATAAACATTTGGTTTATAGTTATGTGTGCACTTGTGTGCTTTACTGTACTTTTAAGCATCTACTTTTAAGACAGAGTTAAAACTGAAATACAATAAGCATATTAGCATTTCTAGTAAACAGATACATTGGCAGTATCTTTTGCAGACCTCACAGATAAATATATGTCCTCCCTAGTTACAAATATAAGCAACTCCATTAGGAAAAATAAAAAAAAAAGTTTAATTTCTGTTGAGCTATCTTTGAAATGACATGGGAGTGTAATTTGCTGAAAGATTTTGATGTTGACAACAAACAATAGGAGTCACTCTTCAGCTGAACATCGCAACAGAAAGAAAAAAGTGTTCTGATGTTACAGATTTCAGCAATATTGTGTACTCAGTAGCCTTGATTTGGTGGGAAAGTAACTCAAGGCATTCCTCATTGACTTTTGCTGTAATACATTAGTCGTGGTAATCACAGAAGGGAATATTCTGGATATCTAGGATCAAGCCTGATGACTTCCAACTGGCTGGGATCAAAGATTTGTTAGAATGTATTTCAAGTGTCTGTCTCCTTTCTGTTTGGTATTTTTGGTTGCTGGTTTGCTTTTCTATTAAATTGACTGATTGATTAACAAGTTATACTATTTCATACACTTGAGATACAGAGTGAGTTTTTGATATGCAGAACATCATCATGAAGCTCTGAAGTCTTGTTTTAAAAGTAATTATTTTGGTTTTCCTTGAATAGCACTCTGTGAGGTATTATAGAAGAAAATCATTATAAGGTTGCACATCAGTCAGTATACTTTCTGACCCTTCTCTTTGATTTAGACATATACTGCCAAACAAATCAAAGATAACACTTGGGAGCTGCATGTTTCTGTGATGGATCTCTGTAGAGGAAGAGAGAAAAATGCAGTTAAAAAAAGAGGGGTGAGAAACAAAAAAAAAAAAATCAGCAAGTGTTGGTTCTGCTGTCAGTCAAATGAAAGAGAAAGGACAACTTGATCTATTTCAAGCTCATAGCCAAGGATGAAGAAATAGAAGTTCTCTCCCTGACAGAAACAAACATGCTCATTAATTTTGATTCACCTAATTATTCTGGTTTTATTGTTCATTTCTCCACAACAACGTTCTCCCTGTTCGGGTGATATACCAATGCACCATCATAGCCTCTTGATCATACATAGTGCAAACATTCCAATATATCATATTGTGTCCCAAAACTGGGAAGTCTGAGAAATGAAATCCAAATATAGATGTTTCCCATTCATTTCAGAGCTATTAAAGGCTATAAGCACTTAATGCCTCAAAAGACGTGACTACTGAACTTTGACTACAACTACTGCTAATTAGAGGTCTGCAATGCTTGATATGCCTTCAGAGAAAAAATAAATCATTCACAAACCAGATTATTAAAACCATGATGCTAGCTCACTGCAAACAGCTGCCAGCATGGGCCATTTCAGAGTGCATGAGGAATAAGAAGGGAAAAGTGACTGCAAGTGCAATCAATAGAAGGGTATGCATCAAAGCCAGCACATTGATTTACAAAAGATTGAATTTATGGCTGAATTCTGAAACTTCCATAGCTGGAAATGACAAAAGTAGGTAAGACACCTTGCTTCAGGAGTCACCTCTGATAATTACATGACATTTTGCCCTTCTGCAAAGTTTTCTGGAGTGACAGGACAAGCTGTGCTCTTGGAATTACCTGCCCTAATTTCATAAAACTCCTTTTATCTGTGACCGTACCCAGCATACTTTGTTCAAGCTTCACCACAAAATGTTTTATGCTGAAGTGAAGGCACTGAGGGCAATATGTAGGATAGGTACATGTACAAGTCATTACAATAGAGTGTAGACTGAAAGCAATGTTTTCTTCAAGATACCTAAATAACCTTTACAAGATGAAAAAAAAAAAAAGTCATTAAATTGCCCTCCAAAAGCAATACAAAACTAAAAGTGATGCCAAAAAAAGATATTTCAAACTTTACTTTGCCCTAGCAGAGTTATGATGTTGTAGCATGCTCAGACTGATAGTGGAAGCATCTCAATTTTATTTTTAACATGTTGCCTTTCAGAAATCTGTATTTAAGTGAGAGAACTCATTAAAGAGTGTAGCAGAGACAAGTGTTGAATTCATTTATGAACTTTTATTCATGACTATATGGCCTTAGATGATTATTTGACATTGCATTTGGATGTCAAATACTTGCAGACTGAACTCGTGCATATAACTATCACTCCCATGACAGACGTACAGTTAAATACTTTCCTAACTATACATATATCTTAAACATATTTTTATATGTGTAGATCCTGCATGCATAATTAATACTATGACAGCTTTAAGAAAGTGCATAGAAGTTTTAATTCAGAGTAAGGTTTTTTTTCTGTATTTGAACATGTATTTCCTCAGAAGCGGCACATATGATTTGAAGTTGAAAGTGGTGTTCTCAATGAGTCCAGTGACAGAATACATTGTGTCCAGTGACAGAATTTGTGTTCCCTCAGAAAGTCTCCCACCAGCTGTAGTCTCTGACCAGAACTGGGAACTCCTGAAATTTACCAGCCTTTGAGACACATATAAAGTGATTCCTCTATAAATAGATTTCTCTATAGCAGCTGTTCTTAATGGTGTAATTGTCACCTCAGAGTTTGATGACTGCTTAAATTTGACCAGCCTTCATTTTCTTGGACATGTGAAGTTTATTTCTCCTTTTAAACTCAAAGTGAAATAAAATTTTAAAAGTTTCTCTTAACAAATATCAACATGAAACACTTTCCCACCGACCTTTTTTTTCCAGCTTAAAAAAGTAAAGATTTCAAGATTTGATGAACTTAGATGAATGTATATTTTTGTCAGAACTAAAAAAAACAAAAGCCAATCAAACCGAAACAACCATTTTCTTAGATCTAGTCTGTTCCTTGTCTCCTCAGAAACACTGTACAGCAAAAGCAAGGCTCCACTTCTTTCTGACTTATATACAATGATTTAGAAAACTTAAAAAGAGTGGTAGGAGGTTTCTACAAAAATTACTGGAGTTACCAAAGGAAGTTTTGATAATGGCTGGTGGTTTATTTCTATTTTCTTAAATTAGATGAGGAAATGCAATCTAAGAGTTTCTTCTGCATCTGAAAACATGAAGCCTTTAGGTATACATGGACTTAATATTCTGTTTCAACTATATGTTAGTAATGTACAATCTGGAAATACTATTTATTTACCCACATGTATCCCTATCTCTTAGAATAAATTTTTATACGAATGCTGTTTTTTCTTAATCTAGTTTGCATGAAATAAAAAAGAACATAAGCTAACAATAAAGAGACATTCAATGCACACAAAGACTTCCTCTGAAAAACTAGGACAATTGGAAACATTTTATTTACCCAATATACCTATAAGGCTTCAACAACAACAACAAAAAAACCATAGTTATCAAAAGATATCTGAATTGTTTTTATTTATATCCGACCACTATAACCCAGATCATTTTCAACAGATATGACATTCCAATGTTCCACAGCCTATTGATTCTAAATTGTTGTTTGAGCTGTTATAAAGTGAAAAAAGAAAATGCAACAGAAGCAAGCAATTCAGCCTGCTCTACAGAACTAGGTAAATCAGAGTTTGCAAAATCATTTTCCCCTCTAATAGAGTCAAAAATTGTTATTATGATTTAAGGTTACTGCTCTTCATCTAATTTATTCTTCCATTCCCTAACTGCCTAAGCAGTTTTTTCAGATGTTGCACAGTCCATCATATGTTGCATCTACTTTCTGTATGAGAGAAATTGTCTTGATTTCCATAACAAAACAATAACACTTTGTGCTACTGTGATAACAATACTGCAACAATCTGAGATATCCACTACTGTTTCACTCTCTGCCTTTGTGTTTAGTAAACTGAGATTTCATCTGCATCATCCTAATCCAGTAAACCATGGCAGAAACCGTGGTCAAACAAAATTTTACACACTAGCAATGATGTTCATATGCTGATAACTCTTTTGTATAGAAAGAGCTCTTGCCTTCTTTCATCAATAATATTTTAATTCAGAAACATTTGACAGCAGATCTTGTATAATGCAGTTACTGCTCACCTAGCCATGAATAACCTGAGCATTTTTTTCACAAAGAAAACCCAGGTGTCTCTGTCAGTATTGCAAAAAGTCAGTACTAAAATGAGTTAGTGGACTAGTAAAGTATTATTCTGGTTGTTGGCATCACACTGATTATCACTTGAGCTTTTTGCTGTGAATGTACTTCCTGAAATGGCCATCTCTATCTCCCTACCAGACCTCTCCTTTGCATGCTGTCTGCTAGCCAGACATTTTCACTCTTTCACTTCTATTTCTATTTCTTTCTACTAAAACTTCCAACCTCCAAAATTTCAGAACCTTGTTAGGAACATCAAATCACTTGACAGGTTAATTGCTTTTCTGCTTGAAGAAGTTATCAAGTGAATACACTATTTTCTATAGTAATTACAGAATGATCCTAGGGCAGAATGTGTACAATAAAACTCAGTAACAAGGTAGATCCCTGTTATTGTAAATGGATAAAACTCCTCAAATGTCAATGGGGTGGTACCTATTTCTATGGACCAATATTTTGGGTTGCATCATTAGGCCATTGGTGGATACTTCCCTTGTCTTTTTAGCAAATATTCCCACATGAACTCCATCTGTCACTTCAGGAAAGCAATTACACCTTTCTTACCTCCAAGGTTATGATAACCAATACTCTTTTAGAACCAACAGCAGCAAATATAATTCAAATCACTTTCTCCTTTGCCAACACATGGATCAGCCTGCTCACTTTCATTTTGAGAGTGTACAAACTGCTGCTCAATAAAGCCCCCAGATGGCAGTGAATTTAGCTTTCCTTTCTCAGTCAACAAGAAATGTATGCTCCTTTCATTGTCTCTATTAAAAAGCTCAGGTTCAATTATATTAGAGAAAAATTTGTACTCTTTTTCAAGTGTTTATTAAAGATGAAGTTTCTCTTTGTCCATAGCTACTAGGACAAGGACTTTAATGCTACAAAGGATATTTCTGTCTATGGGTTGTTCAGACTGACTGCTTCTACCAGTGTGAAGCAGCAGACAGTATTCGTCACCTGATATGATTGGTCATGAATGTAGAAGGATTTAAAAAAAAAAAAAAAAAAAAAAAAGCAGCTTCTCTAATACAGTCCATAATTTATGTTACATATGAACAAAAAGTAATTGTTTCAAAAGTGCTGAAATGACAGCAGCCCTAAGAGATTTTAATCTTTCCCTTCTGCTTTCTTTCCCTTCTCCTTCCATAGTCAGCTGCCAATAACCATCAGCCTCACGGCAAGGCAAATATCTGAAACAAAAGCGGAATGTGTTTTTATGAAGGTCTCAGTTCTTTCATAGCTTTTACCTAGTATGTAACATGCCTTGTTTAAAGATGTCTATTTAATCATTTAACTCTCAACTTCATATTTTTCCTTGGAGTTATTTTGTCTACAGGAAAAACAATGCTGTGTTTTATGAAGGCTGCCATTAACTCTACCAGTACCCTGAGAGCAAACAGCAACTGGAAACAGTAAGCTAAAGTCAGGGTTATTAAGCTGATAAAGGCAAGGGGCTTAATCCATAAACCCATCTTTGCAGCAAGGGATTGAGGCTACAGGGATAAAGGTGATTGCTGCTGGTCAGATGCCTAAGCGAGATGACTTGGAGGAAACCCTGCAGGCTGTCAAAGGTAGAGTTAACCCTGAAATTGCAGTTCTCTGGAGTGGTACTACTTTCTAAAATCCTAGAATAAAAGCATAGCTTGGAAAAATAAATAATAAATAAAGTCGTGTGATGCTCAATTAGTTATCTGTATTGTGTGTGACCCAATTTGAAAAATTTCTTCAAATATACTATGTCTTTGTCTTTTAGTTTTGAATCTAGATTTTTGTTTTGAAGTGACATAGTGCTTTATCGTTCTGTATCTTGTAATTTTAAAGCTGCTCATGGCAATTCAGATACTTTAATGGCCTTTTCCCCCACAGAAAGATGGCATTTACTTCCAAAAAATTAAGTCACTGTCAACTACCTGGAAGACAAGAATGAATCTGCCACACCTCTGACCTGACCTGTTTGTTTGTTTATGCTCCAATTACTGAAAGTAGTTCTAGATAAATTTACAGTAAAAACACTACCATGATCACCAAGAATGAAACGGTATTGATGAACACAGGTAGCATGGACAGAATCTGAGGGGGAAAAAAAAAAAAAAAAAAAAGAAAGAGGTGAGTAGAGAAACTTGGCAGGTTATCCAGAAAGTCAGTTCCATATAGGAAGAAAATTCAGGCTAGAAGCCCTGGAGCTCTTCACAAGAATGACTGGTTTCTTCTCTTGAGAAAATAAGTATATTTACATCAAACCCAGCTGCCTGTAGTTGTGCAGTTAAAACTTGGAGAATGATTTGGTTGCCAACATTGAAGTTTAACAGTAGAAAAAAGAACCCTGAAAAGGTGCTCACCAGAAATCCTGATGAGCCACCTCAGGAAGTATATTTTCATCATGTTTCCATCTCCATAACAGTAATGTTTATAGCATCCCGATGAAATTAATCTATTCAACATGCTGATGGATTCATTGTTCATTATCCTGAGATCACCCTTTAATCTCCAAGTGCTTCACAGCTCTGACTATTCTGCAATGACAATATGCTTTGAATGAAAACAGCAGAGTACTTAGTATTTCCATTTTGATTTGCTAAATGAATTCAATTATAAGTAATAACTCTTTCCCTTTGGTATAAATATATGACTATTAAAACATATTTCATCTTGAAGCATGGAAAAATTTCCATCTTGCTAATAATCTTCCAAGTTTTCAAGCATACTAGGTAGCAGTTTTAACAGATATGTCAGTCTGTAGAGTGTGCATCTGTAAGCAGTGCTTGACCTTCTAAGCAGACTTTGTTTCCCCAGGACACTAAAGTTTCACTTCAATAGTAAGTCCTTTAATCCTTATCATCATCATCAAAAGCAAAAATTATAAAGGGTTGCCTGCTATTTATATTAACTTTTCAAAAGGTCTTCTATGTTCTATTTTATTCAATACAATTTTTACTCTCATCCTTCATCTGAAAAATTCATATTGATACTAAAAGCCGCATATTTCCAAAATGGTATCACTCCACATAAATTATCTTTTTCCAATAAAATATCTGTGTTAAGAGAACAGATATTACAGGAAACTTGTAATTTACAGGGATAAAAACCAAACCAAACAAACCAAAAAAAAAGAAAATCAAAATTTGAGACACTCTGGTTACCAACATGCTTATATCATCTCATTATAATGACTCTATATATTTAAATAAATAAATCTTCATTCAAAACCAAAGGTTCCTAACAAAAACGCCTTTTGCCATCAGGTGCTTTTAGGATCCTGGGTTTAAAATGCAGCTGAGAGCAAATATTTCAGAAAAAATTTCAAATTTTAATTCAGCATAGTCTGGTATTTCTGAACATGAGAATAAAATGCTTTTGAAAATCTTATCAATACATTGTTGTTTCCATACTGTCCCTAGTTTTGTGTCCATGGGTTTTTTTAGATTCTTCTTTCCTACCTTAATTTCTCTTCATTTCTGATTTTTCATTTTTTTAAGCTGTCCCTGTGGTTAGCTTCATTTTTCAGTAGAGGTTTTAGGAAGAACTCCTTTGAATACCAGAGAAAAAATAATGTGGCTTTTGCCAGCTCTTATGTGCATGTAAGATGATGCACCAGTACAAGGACATAAAGTAATTAACATTGCCTCATTATTGAACACCTTAGCTGCTTCTCAGAGCATGGACTCCTGATACAGCAAAAACTTGTAAAGAATTTAATCTGCATTCTAGTGGTTTCCCTAGATGTGATCTCTGATCTCACTGATTTGAAATTGTCTCAAAAGGACAATTTTAAAGTGAATAGCCCTGGCTACGGTGGAGGACCTGGCCTGGCCAGAGCTGAGCAGGGGGTGACACCTGGAAAGAGATAAGAACTAAGAACTAAGGGCTGGGTGGAGACTGCTCCCCTTTTCTGAGGGCCTTCAATGCTAGGACATCCCTCCAGGCATGATTACCTTGGCCGGGGTGGAGGAAGCCACCTGGATTGTACTGATGCTGATGGACCTGGATGAGGGGCCTGGAACAGAGTGGGGACAGTGGCGGGGAGCGGCGCCTGGAAAGAGATAAGAGCTGTGTGGTGGAAGCCCCCCCCCACATCCAGGCAGCCTGTCTGCAATGGCTCTGATGCCAGTGAAACTGTCCTGGGCCAAAACACAACAAGAGTGACACCTGGAAGGAGATAAGAACTGATAAATGGGTGGGGGACCGCACCCTTCTGCGGAAGCTCCCCCCCCTCCAGGCATCCTGTCTCCAATGGCTCTGATGCCAATGCCCCTGGCTTCGGTGGCATCTGACTGACAGCTGCCCCTTTGAACAAAAGGAACTCAGGGGTATATATGGCTGTCCATGCTGTGGATACTCTGTCATCTCTTGACCCACTGCCATCTTGCATCAGGCCCTGTCCAGGATCAGTGCAACATCTCAAAAAAACCTCACTGGACAGCTCGACCCCTGATGGTGACTCTCTCTTTCTCCCTTTTTCTCTCATTCTTTCTTCCCACTTTCTTACCCTTTTTTTTCTCCACTTTTCTCTCTCTCTTACATCTTCTTTTCCTCTCTCCCTCTTTTGCCTGGCTCTATAGTTTTGCTTCTGTCAATTGTCAAATAAAGTCTGCTTGCACCCGACTCTTCTACGGTTGGACTTTTTTTCATGGATCCAAAACAAAAATAAATTTTAATGTTACCTCAGACTGTAACACTAGATGTCTAGAAGCAATTTCTACTTTTGCCACTTATATCAAGAAGGAATTTCAAGCCAGTAAGTGATGAGTGTTCAGAATAAGACAATAGAGTCAACATCACTTTTAAAACATTATGCATACAGTGAAAATGCAGCTTAGAGATAGGATGAATGCTTTGAGCAATTATATCTGAGAGTTTTTGAGGATAGCATATAATGGGTGATGTCTCATTACAATGACAGCTTCTAAGACAAGAGGGAGCAATTTGAACTTATAAATTGTGTTATACGTATTGCCATTTGGATACTGTAATTATTAATTAATTAAAATTAAAACCACGGGGGATTGTGGGTATTGGAAAGTGAATTTCAAGAGAAATTACTGTGCAACAAGCCTTTTTAAAATAATGAGACATTGTATATATGTGGATTCAAGAAAGAAAACTTATGTTACTATTAGCAGGAAATCTTTCAGTACACTAGTAATTAAATATTGTCATAGACTTTCAAGTGTCTAATGTATAGATTCTTTTTTGAAATTTCATTTCAAAGAATTTGCCAATTTTGACTGATTGATTGATTGATTGACAAAGATGCAGACTGAAGAACTGTATCTGTGTGATGACAACAGAAGTAAATGCTCCAAAAATCTCAGAATTGTAGCGATTTGATTTAATAATTCTGGTTAGTGAAGTAGTGTTTCTTTTACACAATGCATCTCAATGCAGATTTCATCAAGCTAGTCATTACTGTGTGGTATATCACCAAAACCAGAATAAGAAAATAAAAAAATTACTACTTTGTTTTGGTACTGGTTTTTTTGCTTAGTTTATTGGCTTTGCTTTTTTGGTTTGTATTTTTTTCCTTTAAGAACCAAAGCAGCATCTGTAGCCAACACAAAACTAAGGTATTTTACACATATCTTCCAAAACATGATAATTAAATTTGTACCTTATTGATTTTCTTATTCTCAGAATCCATAAATTTCAGAAACTTCATCCATCATGCTAATGTCTTGTCTGTATATGCTCATGCCCTCATTTCTTTATTTATTCTAAGAATTTTCTCATCTATAATAAACCTGGGTGCAATGCAATAAATTTCTGGAAAAAAAACCAGGAAGGTTGTTACTTTAACTGCAATGTTGAATTATTTCAGAATATATTTCTCTCAGAATTAATATTACAGAGTTTTTATTTATAAGTAGTTCATTAGTAGTAGCAGTTTATATTATAGGCCAGAGGGGGAAGCTTCTATCTAAACACAAATGATTCACTCATTCTATTGGAGTACTAGGAAGACATATGATTTTCTTACTTATTAAAGTGGTTTATTTAAAGAACCTTCAGCTATCTAGGAATAAAAGTTTATTAAAAGGCCCAGAGGGGACAAGAGGATCAGAAAATGATGATGATTTTGAAAACCTGTCTTCAAGTTGTCTTTTAGTCTCCAAAGGCTGAGGCTTAAGCTGAGATGAGTGCACATTTATAAAGGAACTGAGCTGTGTTATCCTTATGTCCCTTTGCTCTCCTAACATGGAAATATTTTAAAATTTTTCCAGATGAGTTTAATAGCCTTTTTCAGGGAAAAAGCTCCTTGGTGTTTTCTCCTCTGTTAGTCATGTTGTTTTTACCAATTCTCTTTTTTTTATCAGAGAGATTCCACAATAAGACATTTGATATTATTTCTCAGGGGGCCCTGCACACCAGAAATTCCTAGAAATTGTGAGGGAGGTCAGAGAATTTTTTGAAGAAGATTTGCCCATTTTTCAAAATACTATTTTCTCCATCTGGCCACAACTGAACTAAATACTTTAACTCTGCTCTTTCCCTGTCTCCTGAGTTCTTTTTATTTCAGTTCTTCTGCTTAATTTTTCAGTCATGGTCCTCCACACTCCCCTCTTCTCATTTATTCAAAACCGAGGCAGGTGCTGTGTAACCCCACAGGACTGAATTTCTCACCCTTCCTGAGTTCTCTAATAGCTTTTTCTACCAATGCCTTGTTTCTGTGCTGAACATTTTCTATGTCAATAGTCCTACTGAGTTTAGTGCATCTATGCACTCAAGTGAAGTTACTGAAAAATGGTTTGAAGCATTTCCTGGATGAGAACACACAACCAGATCTAGCATTTTTGTAGAAATACTCAGCATGGGTTCCACTCACCAATTAAATACTAGGAATGTCCTTCACCACAGGGTTTGTTGGACTGAAGAGCTACTCGAGCCCTCTCTCTTGACTGAGAAAAATGACATGTAGAGCTGAGCTCTGAACTATGCTCCATCATGCTGGAGTGAAAGCCATAATGACTCAAATATCCATGGGCAAAATTTGTGAAGACTTATTCAGTAAATTGAATGTTTATTCATTAAAAGTGTGAAAAGTACAGAAAATTATAAAATTACGTGGTATTTCTCAGTTCTGTGTGCTTCTGGCATGTAGTATTATACTATATTACAGCATAAAAAATAAGAATAAAAAAAAAACAGAGAGGGATATGTTTTGCTCTTGAGAGTAGTAATATAATTACAAGAAGACAGTTTCAGACCTAGTGAATATTTTAAACTGTTCACTTTACTGTGTATTTCATTAACTTTGGGGTGGGAATCAGAAGAAGGCTCCTTCATGTTGTTTTTCATACTGTTCCACTTCATTATTAAGCAATGATGCCAAGCTGTTCACCAGGATCGCTGCTAGCAGGCTTGAACAGCTTCTGCCAAGTGTGATTAATGCAGATCAAACAGAGTTTACTCAGCGGAAGAGATTGGCAGATAACATTTATCATCTCTAAAGAAAGTTGGGATTTCCAGGCTGGCGATAAACTTAGAGGCTGAAGGATGTTTGACCAAGTAGTTTGCATATTCTCTTTAGAAGAAAGTTGCATCCATATTGATTAGATTTGAAACCTGAAGAGAACCTCATTTACATGCAAAGCTGCTTCCGGTGGTTAACTTTGTTTTTAAAAGGACAAGCCATATGGAGACTCTTATCAGGGATTATGATTTTTTCATAAGCATAAGAACTATGTGTTAGGCTATATGTCACTTGCTAGTACAGAGTAGCTTGCTACCAAACAGAAAAGCACCCTCAGGCTGTATGTAGAGTGGGAGAATAAGGCAGTCTTTGTTTAAATCCTGGATTTCTTTTGTTACCTTGGGCAATCAAGTCCTGGTGTTTTGCTCTTTCTGGCTGCTTGACAGTATAGACATTTTGGAGGCCCCAGGCTCAGAGGATGGCTGAAACACAAAACAGCAACTTGCTATTCTAGGTGAACATCTTTTTAAATAGCAAGAAGATTTTAATGAGAAAGCCAAAAGACATTCAGTCTTTTTCTTTCTCAAAAGTCATTATCTTCAGGTCAGTTTTCTGTGTTGAAGTACTCATCAGTTCCAAGTTCTATTGCTTGGCCTTGAACTTCTAAAACAAAACTCTGCACAAAGATCTCTTTCCACTTCCTCCTCCTTCAGCCATACACAAACCTAACCAGAGTCAGGATATGAAAATATCTTGAACACAGAAAAGCAATTTACTAACTGTTCTAACCTGTAAAACAACCTGTGTTCTCTCGCCTATTCTGAGGCAGCAAAAAGCTCATTAGTACCACATGAATCATGCCCCCAGGTTGAGCCACCTCATCCCAGGCTGCTTATTGCCTATCAAAAGCTGTCTTGAGCAGAAAGACCTTTGCTTCCCTCCCAGTTTGGCTATTCTCTGATGTAGACCATCTTGCCAGAGCATGTATTTCACTGCATTGACAAAAGTCTTTTTTGATAAAGCTGTGACCCGCAATCTGTTTCTCACCACAGATTTCCATAGGCTTAGTCTCTTGAAAGTGTTACAGTTCCCAAGGCTCTGAACAAAAAGTTCCTTTGGCTTGTTTGGGTTTTTTACAAAAAAGATACTTCAGAAATACAATACTGGCTTAAAACAAACCCAGCTTCTTTTCTATACAGGAAAAATAAACAGAAAGATTTTTTTTTTTTTTTAGGACAGTTTTCTGTCCTAACTGCATATGCATTTTTAGCTGTTGTAGGCAGTGTTTTTGCCATAGTGTTTTCCCCAGTAAGATCAAGGCTACAGGCTAGATTTTCAGTTCCTAAATGAAAATCTTTTAAAGCTACCATTTTACTTATTTCTTTGTTTTCTGAAGCATTCTGAACACCTCAGGACATTTAAGAAAAAATTATCTGCTATTGTTAACCGACTTCCATATTGATAAAACCAGTTAAGAAATATGATCTCTCCAATATCCTGTTCCTGATACTTTTCTTAGTGTCTCAACCATACCAGTAGCATTGGCAAAGAGACATCCTCATATCTGACACAAATCAGCAATTTTAAAAGAAAATAACAACAAAACCTATGTCATGGTTTAACGCTGGTCCAGCAATTAAACTGAATGACAGATGCTCTCTATTAATCCCCCTTCCCTCCCTCATAAAGAAAGGAGAGAGAATAAGGGAGAGAGACTTATGGGTTGGAAACCAAACTACACAGCTCTAATGAAACAGTAATGATAAAAAGGAAAAATTATTAAATATATAAAAATATACAGGAAAATTGATACACGTTCCTTCCCCCTTACCCCCAATAACTCTCACGTCACCAGATCGGATGCAGGGCAGCCCTGGGAAAGTCCAAGCTGGACTCCTGGAGTCAGCAGCAGTTGGGAGCTGGAGGCAGGAACACACAGATTCAGGCTGGCACGGACCAGGACCACAGGCAGAGGAATGAACAGAATGCTCCCAGGATACTGAAGGAAACAGACAGGGGAAGAAGGGGAGGAAGGAAGGGGCTTGACCCTTGTGATCACTCAAATTTATACTGAGTACGATGTGTATGGGATGGAATACTCTGGTCAATTTTGGCCCTCTACCTTGTCCATTCCTTCCCAAAGGAGGGCTGCATGTGTGACCTCTTCACTCCTTTTCTCCTCCTGAAGGGTAAAATGTTTCTCAGAGATGAGCAGTGTCCTTGGCTCTGCACACCAGTCTCTGGCTGTAACTATAAACATCGAGTGCTATCAGTCCCAGAAGCTGACACTGACTGAGAAACTTGCTGTTGCTTACAAGAGACTTAGCTAAAAGCAAAAGTACAAGACAGAAAATTACCTTCATACTGGCTCAGACCAGGACAACCTAACAGCCCAACACACATAATCTAACACTGGAGTTTATACTGCGGCTCATCTGACAGATGATGTGAAAAGGATGTCGCTTTGATCAGAGCTCTGGTTTCTGTTGTGTTAGCAAATGTCCATTTCTGCTTTCAATGGTGTTTGTATGACAAATCTGTTCAGGCAATGGTACTATGTTCCACTCAGCTTCAGCTTCCACTAGCTCAGTTCATTTTCAAAGTAATAGTAAACTAGTGTTATGATCAGACTGGTAATATGGCTGTGCCCAATCTATACTTGAGGCTGTTTACAGACAGCTGAGTCTTGTGCTCACTGCTGGAGGCTCTGGCTCTGAGACCTCTGAGGCCTCCTTACCATCTTTCTCTACGCCATGCTGGAGGATTTGCAGTCCTTGTCCTTTGCCTGCCACTGCACAGCAGCCGCTTTAGGTTGCTGGTTCGGGCAACATTACAGCTGCACAAAGTTGCTGTACAAAGTTCATAATTATATTTTATCTCTTCAGATACCCTTCAGATCCAGGAGATGAGATACTGGTCTGCTTCAGGAGCTCAGGAGAGAATAATACCAGCCCTGCACAATACTATAGCTATTTCTACCTCTCTCTTGCAAGGTCCTTTTAAAGCTTCTGAACTGAATTTGCTCCTCTCCAGTTCTCTGCAACAATGCTCTGAGAACTGCTGCAGCTCATCTCTCCTCCAGCAAATGTTCAGTGTTTCACTGCTCCCTGGTAACATAGTCAGTTGCAGTAAAGCATCTATAGGATCTTCGGATTTACATTTCAAGATAGAACTGGAATGAAGGCAGTTCAGAGCTTCCAGACATACAATCAAAGTCACTTTTGTCATGTGAAGAACATCAAACGGTTCCTGTTCTTGGCAAGGACAGCTCTGCAGAAGGCATGGGTCTTGGACAGTGAGGTGGATTTTTTGTCCCTGTCACCTACAGAGATAAGAGAGTGCCTGCCTCTCAGGCACCGTCCACACCCTGCCCACCACAATACTGCAGCAGCTATACTGGGGACTACTGGAGTCTCATCATCTTCAAAGAAGGCACCTGAGACTATGAACAGCCATTTGCCTTTTCCCTGCACAGGCACACCCTAGGAACCTGCCCATTTGCCTGTGACTACAACTAAGGCAAGGAATGAGCTCCTCTTATTCATGACCCACCTTTAGCAAGGAATGGCTGCAGCCCCTCCTAATGATGAACCAGCACTGAAACACAATTCAAATGTTCATAATCTCCTGTATCAGGTTCTTGAATCATTAATGTCACCAATGTTGTGACCTTTTTGCAAGATATCAGGCAGTAGCAGCAGGCTCAGAATTGCAAACTTTAATTAAAAACTGTATTTTAAAATAAAACCCTGTTTAGATGCACTGATAAGTGATTTGCACCATGTGAAATTTCAGAGTGCTTTGCTGAGAAAAAAATCATTGCAAGCTTCCTATTAATTTCTGGTCTAGCTGGGTTTCAAGGACAATTTTATTAAAAATGAGCAGAACCTTATATAATAAACCCTTTGCAGTTGTTATGACCACCTGTGCTACCTCCCACTCCGATCCTATGTGTGACATAGCACAACTAATTTTCTCACTTCCTAGCAAGGAAATCGAGTTGCTGCAATTTTAGACTATGAAGCTTACATACACATATTTTACACTTTATTTTTCTGTATGGAAAGATTGCAGCTGGCAGTTTGCATCCAAACACCTTTCTCTGTGCAGAGTAGTATAAAAATTCAGATAAAATCATTAGTTTCTGAATGGCCATGAGAGTAAGAAACAAGAGAAAAATAAAAATGGGTTCCTAGTTGAAGTGCAGAGCATTGACTGTACAGAAAAGGTCTCGCAGGAGACAGGCTTAATGTATTACTGTTAATAAACATTAGTTTATTAAACAGTTTATAAAACAAACAACAGGATGGCACTCATTTGAACTGAAATGCAAACAGGGAAATTATGACTCTTGAGGCTTGCTCACCACAGATAAATTGCTTCCTGCTCTCTCCTCAGCCCTAGGTCTGAGTTTTATGAAAACACTAATTGCTCCCTACTGTCATTCTTAACCACCAATGACTCAGTCCAAAATATAAAAAAAAAAATAAAAAAATCATACACATGATCAGGTCCTCATAGGTCAGCCTTTTTTGATTTGTGCCCATTTCTTTTTAATTTCAGAGGGCTAGAGTTTTAGTCATAGCCACAAATAAACCCCAGACGACTGGTCTTTTTCCATACAGGAAAGAGAGGACAATTCAGGTAGGGGAGAAACTTGGCAAGCTGAAAAATGGATAGTAGGGAAGCAGATTATAATTAATGCATACAGGTAGTTCACATGCTGTCTCCTCTCCATGGTAAGAATGCAGCAAGCTGTCTAATTGGAGCCTGGTTTTTGGCTTCTTTTAAATTCCTCAGAAAACATTGCACTTCACAGTCCGCATAGTTAGATTTTGTAGGTTTTGGCCACAGAAGCCTAATAAAAATGCTGGGATGAAGAGGGCAAACTATTTCAGGCATAACATTCTGGAGCATTGCAAAGAGGTCACAACTGGTGAGAATTTACATGAAATTGCATTAGACACAGATGAAATGTCCAGTCAAACTCTCTGCTCAAGCTCATAAATATATTAACACACAACCATCACAGTCATATCCTATTTTTATACTCAGCAACTGTCCTTCTTATTGGGCTCTGACAATTCTGATCAATTATCACTGCCTTTCATAAAAATTTCTGATTTTGATTTCAAATCCTACTTTGAATGTTGCCAGTGGATTTGCATCTACAAAAATTCTGTGGAGGATGAAGATCACTCTTGCATTTGCTCAGAGACAGTGCAAGACCTAAAACTGAAAGATTGATTACCTAAATATTTGCAGTTAAAGTGGTTATTTAGGTTTGAAAAAAAAACCAAAAACAACAAAAAAACCAGTCCTTAAAATTTAATCCCCAACATGCAATAACTAACATTAGAAAGCAACTAGTTAGCCAAATAAAACTGATACCTATCCAATAAATTATGTATCCAATTGCAAGCTTTGTGAGGGGGGTCTTAAAGATGGAAGGGAGCATTCTTAGAGAATATTCAGGGAAAAGAAGTGACTGAGTGAGTCACATGGAAGGGAAATGAAATGACAGTCATGCATGTTAACATGAATTGTGTCACTGACCACCAGCCCCAGATTCATGATTTTCTGTGCTTAGGCACCCCTGCAGCCTATAGCCAAGGAATAAGAAGTATTTCAGTAAAATATAGACTAGAAGAAACCTGCATCTTCTAATAAAATGTGGTTAGGTATACAGTGTTTAAATTTCGACCTAGTGTTTTGCGAAGTGATGCAAGCAACTGCTTCTGAGTAGAGTTAAAAAGTGCAACCACTTATGACGTTTAAGGAAAGCTCAGTTAAAGAAAATGATGCACACAAAAGGGCAAACCTACAGCTTCAAACACTTGTATGGAAGTATTCTAGCTCTGAAACTGTTTACTGAAGTCACAACCTTTATTAACTGTGTTCCTTTCCTCCTAAAAGACAGAATTCAGCAATAAATTATTTGGAAAGGCCAAAATCTCCACATTAATTTACTGAGGCTTTCATCCTTCCTCACAGCAGTGTATTTTTTAATACTGCTCAAAAGATATCAAGTACCTTCTTTCCAAACTGTTCACCAGTTCTAAATGGGATTTGACATTATGAGGTCAGCTTTGCTCTGCCTCATAGATGACTAACAAATTTTCAGAGACATAGGTTCACTGTTCTCACATGGATCACTGCTCAACAGACCGCAGGTTTTTGATGGCAAACATTTAACTTTCAGTCATTAAGTAGAAGTGGAAATTTAGATTGTAACGAATTACCTGGCATCTAAACAATGTGAAGTTTGCCTTTAAACAGTGGAACAGTGCATTAGCTTTAAATTTCAAAGTGCAGTCAATGAAGTGATATAGTTCACATCTGAAATATTTTTCCAAGATATTGAAAGGCTTACACAGTGAAATGTGTTTATAGTGAACAAGTGTAGAATGGAAACCCATTTATATAGTCAGAAGAAGACTGCAGTCCCCAATGTCCCTGCAATCCCCTCCCCACCAAAAGCAAACAAAAATACTTAAATGCACTGTGAATTACAGCAGTTATAATAAATTATTTGTCTATAAACTGTAATATCAAACTGATTTCACTTTTTTTAAAGTTGTGTGGGTGTCCTGAACAAAATATATTTTCACCATGAAGATATTACACCGCGTTATTTCTGCCTGCTATGAATTACTTTTTTCCTCTTTATAATCATGATGCTTATATGGCTGTTAATATCACTTTCCCAGTTATGAGTGTTTTCCACCTTGAATAAGAATGCAAACCTGTAAAAAGAAGAGGAATACAAATAAAGAATAAATAAAGAATGACTACAAGTATTAGTACTTTTTTGGAGAAGAGGTGCAGAGATGAGATCATTTAGCTCTTCACATTTTAAAAGTAGCTCTACTGAAAAATTTTGGAATAATTGGCAGATTTCATTGTCCAGTCAATTTTTACTAAAACTTGGGTGAGGGAGCACAAAACGTATATCTCTCATGAAAGGATTGCTGCAGAAAAGGTTAAAAGTGCTGTTGAGAACAAGCTTCCAGAACAGATGGGAAGTGTGAATTTGATAGTGAACTATCTGGAAACACAACCATGGGCATGATGCAGGGAGATCTCAAGCAGAACATTTATAGGTATGTGGTTGATCCCTGGTATTTTCCTTCTTAGCCTTACTTCCTTCTTTGAATTTCTCTATTCCACATTTTCTAGGCTCTCAACAGATATCTCTTGTACTCATCTCCACTTTTAACCTGCATTTTAGTTTCTTGAATAATCATATCCTTCTGCTCTACCAGAGATACCAAAAAGAAGAAAATTAAATGGAGAAGAATCCAAGTTGTTGTTGTCTTATATAAAAAAAAAATTAAAAAGCCAAGGTAAAAAAAAAAGAATTCATATTGCCTGCAGAGATGAGAATAAATTATTCTTTTGTGTTTCCTTATGCTATCTTTCAGTGTGTGCCTTAAAACAAAGACGAATACTCATAGGGAGTCTGGCGAGGACTTCAGCCCACCTAAGATCTCTTTAAATTATTCAATTTTGTTCCCAGGTATAGCTGGAAATTCATCATTTTAACTTGGGAATATTTGGCATAATAAAACTTACTATGGAACTAGTTAGAAATTTATCAGAGATGTTAGCTGTATATATATCAGAGACCTCAATTCATTTTTACTACTCAAGAAAAGTTCATAATTTAAATGTTGCAATCACCTGTTGGTGCATCCAATGCCATTGTGTGTCACTGAAGAGTAGTCATCGGGAAGGCCCAGATTTTCCAAACCCATCCACAGAAGGGCCAGAAGGAGGATTCGGGGAACTATGGATCTGTCAGCCTGACCTCAGTGCCTGGCAAGGTTATGGAGCAGATCATACTGAGTGCCACCAAGTGTTATTTAGAAGACAACCAGGGGATCAGGCCCAGCCAACATGGTTTTAGGAAAGGAAAGTCCTGCCTGACCAAACTCATCTATGACTGGGCGACCTGCCTAGTGAATGAAGGGAATGCTGAAGTTCTATCTCAACTTGAGAATTGTTTTTTTTTAATAGGCTGGACTGACGATCTTAGAGGTCTTTTCCAGTCTCAGGAGTCCTGGGATTCTGTGATACTCTGAATGGATAAACAAATGTCAGGCAGAAAAGTCTTGGAAGTCCAGATGAATCCTCCCTGCACAACTACTGTTATTTGTTAAGACCCTTACTTCTCAAGAATGTAGGAAGACACTGCTTGGAACTCAGTGAAGAAATTTACTCAACTTCACAAGTCTAAAAGCCAAAGGAAATGAGTACTGTGAACACCATGTCTCATCTCCTTCTTACTTAAATGCTGGATAATTTATAGACCTCCTGATCATTTTCTGCATTTTTTGTGGTAGCACTGAAGAGACCTGATCACTTTAGATATGCATTATAAATGTTATGTTTCCAGAATTCAACTACAAGAAAATAGCATAAAAAATAAAACAACCAATCAACCAGTGAAAAAAAACCAAAACCAGCCAAACAAAAAACCACACCTGTAGTAAAAACTCAAAACATTGAATCTGAGCACTGAAGAAAAACTTTTCAAATGAGCCAAAACAATCCCAAAAGTGTCAAAAAAGTGCAGCTACTATTCACTGTGGTTGTTTGATTTATCATCTTAGACTATGAAATATTTCACGACTCAAGGCCATAAAAATCTGCTCTGAAGGATATACTTATAGCAAGGCTTCTGGTTCCTCTCTGTTGTTTGTGTGAGAATTATTGCAACAGACAGTTGTGTTCTTTGCTTGTAACTGCTGTGCCAGACAGTGCTGCTGTATTAGTGCTCTTACTTTTACAAAAAGAAAAATATTGTTTCAACATTTCTTCAAGACTGAGGACAAAATTTCAAACCTATGAGTAAGAAAACTGACAGTTTAAACTTCGACCTCAAACTATCTCTGATTTAAAGAGAGAGGAGAAAATACACCCAAAGGTCACAAAACTTCATTTTTATACATGCAGTCATTGTTATTTTACTTCATTTTCTAAATTAAAAGAAGTTTAAGACATCTTTATTAAGAATATTCTGTGCAATTAGAACAAAACACATCTATCCCACCCTGAGTGGGGTGTATCAAAGACTTTCTATTTACTAGTGAAAAAATGACTAAGTACACCAAATCATACCATGGACCAAATCGATGATTTTTCTGTTTTTCTTTTCTACATAACAAGTATTTTGAATAAAGATATAAAAATTTTTCCTCTCTTGAAGCACAAACTCGAAATGTCTTCATATGTATTTATGCTACTGTAAGTAGAAAAAAACTATATGCTACCTAAATGAACTGCCTTTTTCTTTTTTATGCTTGCTTCTACACCAATATCTCTGTTTATTCATCCTGTGACAATGAAAGTCAAGGTCAGTTTAGCACTATGATAAAACCAAAAATAACAACAACAAAAAACAACAACAAAAAACTTCACATCTGTAAAATTTAGAATATCTCGTACTTCTGCTTTACTGTGGGCGACACTAGTTTACTCCCCAAAGAACTTTTTTCCACACCCATTTTTTAACAGATAGCATGAAAACTACCCAGTGTTTGAGATGAATAGCCAGCATTCATTCAGAGCATCAAATATTTTTTTTTCTGTTATACAAGTTCTGTTTTGCTCTCCATACATCCTTTCTTATTTCTGATTAAGCTGTTCAGAATAGTACCGAGGTCATTTTTCTCGATGGATACAGGGGCACAAGAAATCTTTGAAAAGTCCTTGGGAATATTAGGATATTCATCAGATAATAAAGCAGCTCAGCAACATCTGTAGGAGTTTTTCCTCAACCATGTACCATTTGTCAAAGTCAAGTCTTAGATTTCTTAGTTTTCAGTATCTTCTTATTCTTGACACCCTCAAGTTATACTTCTGTGTTCACAGTCACATACTGTTATATAACTACACCATCATCCCAAAAATACTCCAGCAAGGAATGGGAAAGCACCCAATCTCACTGTTCTGAGATTTTTCTCCTTGATTCCTTGCTCTGCAAAGAGAATTTTCATTAGTTCTAGGGTGTGAGCAATGTCTGCTCCATGTTTTCCCAAGTTATATCAGCAATGAGGAAAAATGATGGTAACAGATGTGGCAGATGAATACTCTTCCTATGCTGCTTTCTAGCAGATATTACAATGGTTCCATAACTTTGAGCTGTTTGACAGTGTATTTTGCTGGGACTAGGTAGCTGAGGGCTTGGGTACTGGATCAGCTCTCCTTCTGGAGTTGTAATTCTAAAACAATCTTACTAGATGTTGCTTTAGTGGTAGAGAAATCACAGGTGAGATAGGCTTAAAAAAAAACAAAACAAAAAAAACCCCAAAAAACAAAACCAAACAATTTCTGTATACATACAAAAATTAGTGTGAAAAAAAAGCAGCAGTAGTAAACTAGTAGCCAGTGTAGGTTAGAATAATAGAATATGTTACCTTTCAGGAATCTTATTTTTGTCAAAGACATGTATCTCTCACCGGAGCACCCATCCCATTTAAAGCTACCACCAGCCAAGCTCAGAAGAAATAAGCACTAAACTCACTTTTGTTTACCTCGATATTTGCATTTAAAGAAGAACACTTGTGGCAAATAAGGAACAATTTTAAAAAAAAAAAAAATTGTTTCCCCTATGGAATCATTTAATCAGAATCCATTTTAACTAAAATTTTCCACAAATTACATATATTTCAGCAAAATACCAAATACCAAAGTGTTTTGGTGAAAAGTGGCAATGCATCAGTTTGCAAAAGCCAATGCACAAGCAGCTTATTGAATAACACATTGGTAAATAAACAAATCTCCTCATAATCCCAAGAAAAATGCCTCTACTCCAATTTATTTATGAGATTTCTCATCTAAAGCAGTTCTTAAGATATTTCATGAGAGGTGCAAAAGGCTTTGTTCAGTGCTACCTTTACACATAACATGAGGCCATATGTCAAATGCTATGGCAGCCCAGTGGGAAATGCAACTTTTAAGAAACCTTCCCTATAATATATGGGGTTCCTAAGGATTTAGAGTCAACTGACTAATATAAGGCACTGGAGCATGCAGTTTACTGCATAGGTCTTTAGAGGGTAAAACTGACAGCAGTATTAATTGTACCACTGAAGAACCCACCTGTATAAACAATATAAACACCACCAAGCAGTAAGAGAAGAAGAAGAATGTTTACAGCCAACAACTATTCATCATGCATTATCATGATAGGACCAGTACTCCCAGAAAAGCCTGCCAGGCTGTCACCTGTGTATATAACACTCTGGGTTTCTTCACATATGCGTTTTAGCATGGTGCATTTAAGTTTTGCTGTTTAGCTTTAGGGAAACTCATCTACTACACAGTGGTGCTGCCTCACCTGAGTTAAAGCCATATGGTGTTTCCTTACAGATAATATGTTGTACTGTCAAGAAGGTAATCGTATGTGGAGTGGTGATACACATCCATTTTGTGAAGTCTCTTAGAATTCACTTGGATAACAATTTAAACCTACCAGGTTCAAACATCTGTGAGAAATTACAATTGTAATTGACTGTCTTGGATAACGTGCTGTTGCCATGAAATTCTAATGTTGCTTTCCAGCAGAGTAATGCTTTCCAAAGAGAAGCAGAGTACTGAAATGAATGATGTGACAAATCTATTAGTCTTAAAAAACTGAAACAGCAAATAGTAAATTCGAAATTCTTCAAGAAGAAATGTGATAGGTTAAACCTAGGTAATGCCAATATACTGAGAGAATATGTACAAAGGAACATTTGACACAGATATCTAATATTTAAGCAGCATGCATTTCTGTTCTTTTTGAAAAACTTCTGTGTTCAGACATACAGAATAGTTTTATTTGTATCCAACATTAATCCAATCAAAAATGTCAGGGAAAAATATAGTCTGCCTCTCACTCCTTAAACTAGGGACCTATACCTCACTCTTAAGTCAGCTGCATTCAATACATAGAGTAATGCATCTCCAAGTTTGGATTTTTTCCAGCTTCTGAATAAGTGTTTGAATAAATAACTCTTTAAACTGATTAAGCCCCTCATCTAAGAAAAATAAATGCAGGTATTTTTATGTCAACTACTCTTCATGTTTGTATACCAACATATTTGTCAATTTTGAAATAAAATAGGATAAAAATAACTTCTAAGAAACATTTAGATGAAAAATCCTGATTCAACTTGTAATAAAAAGAAATATTTTTCCATAATGTCACACAGAAAACTAGCCTAGGTATCATATCTCTCCTTGGCTGCTGAACAAGATGCCGAAGGAATGTGAAATGATACTGGCAAATGGTCTCAGTAACTTCCCTGAGAATCTGAGGCTGCACAAGACTAATAGCTCTTTTATAAAGCATCTCTCTTAGCAACACTTCTCAGGCCCAAAGGCTCAGAACATCAGCTTCTTTAAGGGAAAAGTGATAAAGGTTCACTAATATTGATAAGCTGCATTTTGATACAGAAGCAAGGCACAAAACTCATTAGTAGATAACAGACTAGGACTCCTATGGCTTGGTCATATGGCAGCTTAAAGTATTTAAGTTCATTTTGCTTTATTACAGGGTTTATGATAATTTGCAGTCACAGTCTGCAGATTTCTTCTAAATGCTCTTTCTCTGCAAAGAACCCAAAGGGAGGCACAAAGAACAGCAACATTTATTTTATTTCTCTAAGTTTAAAGCAGGAGTGACCATTCTATGGCTGACATGCCACAAGGGATGCCATATACTCTCAGCTGTAACAGAACTCATATCTCAAAGAGAGAAAGAATTGTAAACCAGCATGTCACTTCCAGAAAGCAAACCTGTAAAGCAACAAAATTCAAGTAGTGAATAACCAAAGTGAACAATTTGTAGTCAGGAAGACATCCAGTGATGAAAATTTCTGCATGTAGTCACAGCAGCACAAATCCTTAACAGCTGCCTGTGGGCCTGGCATTGCACAGGACAAGGTTTGCCTCATCTGTGACTGATGATGCTTCAGAAAAAGAAAATTATGAAGGGCAATAAGCCCTCAGAGAATGCGATCAGGGTCTCATCTGCTTCATTTTAGAAAATAACTTCCAAGTTACTTCAAATATTGTTGTAAGTGGGTATATTGTAATCATGAACAGGAAAACCAAAACATTAAAAAATTATATAGAAAGAAATAATATAGAAGTGTGGCATAGCAAGGAGGATTTTACATCTTGTATCATCAATACAATATGGGAAAGCCATAACTTTTTAACAGACTACTTTTTAGCCTGTTTGACTGGTGAGATTATACTCACAAAGTTCAATACAGGGTGGCATTTCACAGAAACCATTAAAAAAAATTACTCCATAGTGTCTGGGCAAATATGTTATGTGATCATCTCTCATACCGGAAAGTACAACAAACACCCAGTAAAACATTATTTTGAAGTTCATTCCTTCAGTACGCATGCCCACAGAGAGACATATATCCATACATACACATCTATTTACTTTTACACATGCATATGTACAATATGCATATTGTAGACATATAATGGCATAGCATATATACACATAAAGACACATTTATGCATATAATACTAATAAAATAAAATGTAATCTATGATGATGACATGGAATACCATTAATTCCAATTTACAGGAAGGAAACAGTAAAGAAGTGAAATAATCAGGCAGCACCAATGTGCAGATAACAATTGATGGGACTGTACTTTCAGATAATACAATGATGAAAAGGATTAAAGGTGCCCATTGATATATCAACTCAAATTACTTTTTAAACAGCTGTATATAAATAATTTTCACTTGCAAGTCATTAGAGTTGTGATCCTACTCTCACTATAAAACTGAATGGTTTTGTTAAGTGTATGAATGGAAACTGCTTTAATTGAAGAACTGCCTTTGCTCATTTCTTCTACCATCACTGCCCAAAGCTTGTTCTAAAAGTGTGACACCTATTGGAAATGTAAGGCTTGCTTAGACAGTGTATGCTCAAATGGGGCACATACCTTGATTGATGATGAGAATGACTGTGGTATCTCGCTAAACCATGGAAGAAAGAAGGTTTGCACTGTCAGTATAAGTTTTTCAGATGCTGTGATGCTGTTCACCTAAAAGCCCCATCTTAGTCAAAGACTTGACAGCCTTTGCTCATATTAAAAATTCTACCCTTGATTGCATCAACTAGGTATACACTTATTATGTTACCAGTGCACTTATAAAGTGCTCATAAAGCATTCAATGAAAAATGAGACAATGTTTTGTTGAAGTGCTCATTGGCTGTCAAAAGGTAAAGCCTTTCAGAGGTTTAGAAACTATCAGGCTGAAGTATTTGTAAGACGAGTGAAGACTTGTTAATTAAGACTGCAATCCATTCTAAGACAAGACAAGGGCTGGTTCAGTAATCTAGCTTTTCTCATGAACTTGCATTTCACTTCAACAGCTTTACACAGTTACTGCAATTTAGATGTCAACACAAACACTTGTGAACATCCTACACTCTACTACTTCGTCTGTACTGTGAAGTCCTTAGGTGAAGTAGCCCTGAATAATTTTTACTTTCCTTTGTATCTAGTTTTGTAAATTATCTTCCATAGGGTTACTATGTCTTAGGAAAAATCATTGCTTTTCTTTCCTTCACGTTGTATTTTTGGAGCAAATTACTTTTGTGCCTTGGTATGTCTTGGTCTTGGGTTTTTTTGTTTCTTTTCTGGTTTTGCTTTGGTTTGGCTTTTTTGGTTTGGTTTGGTTTCCTGTTGTTATTGGTCGGTTGGTTTTTTTTTTCCATTATTAAGGAAAAGTAAACCCGTTCTTTACTCGTTTAAGGTGAGTGATACATAGGCATAATAAAAAAAATAAGACAAGAAGAGTCTTTTGGAAAGAATCCAAGGTTCATGTCATTGGTTATCTCTCACAAATAAAGATAAGTTAAGCTGTGTGGTTCTCACTTGAAAGAAGACTACTGAAAGCTAAAAAAATTTAAAATTCTATTTAGGCTGTGTGTGACTCTGAGTATCTTTTAGAGAATCATAATTTTATTAGCATTTCAGTTCAGCCTAGCAATGTGCTTTCACATTAAATTTTGGTTGTTCGTATTTACTATGTCTTGGTCTGCATGGCAAAGCAGTCTCAGAGTGCACAAACAGGTTCCCTTTGCATTAAGCTAAAATGAAGGAAGCACACTGTGATCTCACCCTACTTGCTTATGTCATGAATGGGTGCCCAGTCCTGTTGGGAGTTTTTGGAAGAAAACAGACATGTGAGCAATCCTGACTATTTAGCTTTAGCCAGAGTGAGCTAAGGGCCTTGAGGACCAGCTGCAAGGTTATTAAAAGATCAGCTATGTGCAAGAGATAAGGGAGTTGGCAGCAGAAAAGAAGAATAACAGGATGGGAAAGCATCGCGTAGACAGTACATGTATTTAACCAGTTCTGAGCAGATAAAAAGTTGTAAACAGGATGCCTGTGGTCAACAAAGCAGGACAAGGACGATAAGCAGCACCCAATTACAACGCGACAACAGGTGTGTGGACAGCAACACTCAGCCAATCAACATGAGCCACAAAGACACCAAGACCATATAAATGTGATGCTTTGCTTAATAAAATTGAGCTTTGTTGCTAACTCATAATGAGTTGTCTCTTTGCTCTGCAAGCCCGTCTCCACACTGTCCATAGCATCAGACTAGAGATAGCCCAAGAGAAAACATAGGAATGCCCACAGTATGTCTTCTGGATCTTTAGCACAATTTGCTTTTCAACACAGGGATTCCCCGTTCCGTGGAATGTCTTGCTAAGACATACACAGCTTTTGGAAGGCTGCAATTTTCTGATGTGCCTAGATATATCTGGAGAGAAATATAACCGGCTCACAGTTATACCTTGAATAAATCCAGCCTATAAGTAAAAATAAGTTAGACAGGATTGGCTAGAATGCTTTAAGATTACCAAAGAAAAGATGAAATTATAAATTTAATTCTGAAATAATGTTTAATTCTGAAAAAATTGGTGGATTAAATAAGGAAAGCACAATAGAAATCAGTGGAGTTACAACTGACTATGCCAGCTGTGAATCTGGATCACATGCATTGCTAGTAGATGTTGGAAATAAAACTAAGACATGCCAATTACCTGCTTCTTAGGATCCCTACAAACACACTGAATATGGCAACATTGTGCTTAAGCACTTAGTCCATAGATACTGTTAAGATAAACTATTTTCAGTTAGCTCTGGCTCATAATGTGTGTCAAATAGTGGTCAACTCTGACAGCCATATTACATTAAAAACTCTTGCCAAGTTTCATGTATTTTAACAATGCACAAAAAATCTTACTCTAACCCAGACTATTACCTTTTTCCATAGTCTTTTCAGAAAATCTCTAATAAAACCATTTAATCATTAAAGTTTGAGATCATCAAAATAGGGGTTTTTTTTTGTCTGTTCTGTGGGTATGCTTTAAACTTTGTAATGTCAGTCATAGAAATGGCACAAGGTATAAATATTTTTGCCAAAAAAATTCAAGACTGATAACTGTAAATTTAAAAAATAATAATTACCTGCTTTTAATTTTCAGTAGACAGATAATACAGACAATCCTACTACAATGTTCGCAATGCCACTGAAAAATAATTACTGTTACTTCAGTATTCATGGAATTCCAGGCTCCTGAAGTTACATTATTTACTTGTACTGGAAAAGTTAGTTTCGTGGCTAAGCCAGTGTAGCTGAAAGTTCTAACATCATCTTGATCCCAGATAGCTCTTTCCTTCCTTACTTACTTATTTCAAGCCAGAATGCTCACAGTCTTAAAAAGAGACTGGATATGGCACTTAGTGCCATGGTCTGGTAACCACGGCAGTAGTGGATCAAGGGTTGAACTTGATGATCTCAGAGGTCCCTTCCAACCCAGCCGATTCTATGATTCTATGATATTTGATCTCCAGACCTTTATAGTGTCTGTGATGTTTCTAATGCAATTTTCATTCCATGGAGCCAGGTTGCTCTGCCAGGCTGAAGGACGAGGGTAAGCACAAGTCCAATTTTGTTTTTGTAATTCTAGATAGGGAAGTTCTGAAATAGCTCTAGTATAGACTAATTTTTGTGTTTACCAAAATGTTATTTCAGATAGAAATTATTCCCAGAGCTCTCAACTACCAGAGTTCGCATGTATAGAATAATGTATAACAAAGAACCCGAATGAGGTATTTGCAATATTTACTAAAGAAAAAAAAAGAATAGCAGCTCAAACTCAACATCCTCCAAACATTACAGACTTCATTCTGCTTAAAAGACAATACTGGCTGGATCATCATTTATGAGGGAGAAATTGTTGTCTCAAAGGTAATTTTAACAAGAAAATTGAGAAGAAAATGAGCTTTTGAACTATGTTAAATGGTGATAACTTTGACTCTAATAATCTTTACATGAAGAGAGCCCTCAAAATAAAGGACATTTGAGAAACATGGTGGTTTCACATTACTGTGGTAAACTAAACTGCAATGAAGAAGATGCCTTGAATCAGATATTTCAGTTACGAATTTGCAGTGCCTTGTCACAAGTTCTCTTAGGCTATTAACACCATTGTTATCTGTATGTGAGTGGTGCTTAGGAGATTCCGATGAGATCAAATCAAATCTCTATCACTGTAGGCATTTTACAAGTGCTCTTGTACTCACTCTCACATAAATACCAATGAAATATAATTAATGACAAAAAGGAAAATGGCAAAGAATTGGAAAACGAGTATCTCTGAGTCAAACAGGGCATGCCTATCCTGCCCTGAATGGACTTGGAAATTACACCCCACAAACCACTCATAAGACCATACTAATTCACTGATTGCCCATCTCCCACAAGACAACTGCACACCATGGCTGTGTAGAGCGACTCACTATGAGAAGCTATACTGAGTCCCCCAGCTGGTGGCAAAGGTGAGTTCACACTGTTCCCACTTTTTGGTGGGTTTTACTTTGAGATAACTCGTTTAGCCCTGTAAACTGAGTTCTTGATCGTGTACTGGATAGCACTATGGGGTGGGGAAAGGTAAATTCAGACAGATGCAGAGCATCAACACTGCAAGAGGTAGCATGTTTTGAGCAAGGCTGCCTCCTAACCAAGCTCTAGGACACCGACATGATCTGCAGTTTAAAATGGTTTTGCATCCCAGCAACCTTGAATATGAGTGTCTTCTAGTTCAACCATGTATTTCTGGGAAAACAGTCAAAATTAATAAACTCACATCCACTTTTAGGGGGGCTTATCATTCAGAGCACATTTTTATTTCCTCAGTCAATATATACTCCACAGAAATGGTTGCCATAGATCAATCTTATAGAGGAGTGAATTCACTCTCACCATTTTTGTGTTGTCATGAGTTCATGTTAGCAGCTGTATTTTAAAGCTGGATTTTTATGAAATTTTCAGTGAGACTACTATCTTTATAAAAGTTATACTATAGTAAGAAATTTCATTCTCTGGGCAATTCATGTGTGACTTACAATTTTTATTTTTGCTTGGCAATATTTTATCTCATCAGGAAAATATTTCATGGGAATATCATGTATCATATTTTAACTAACAAATTTTATTGCATGATATCCAATACCACATGCATTGCTTTAAATAACACTAGGGAATCTAAAACTATAGGGAAGAAAAAGTGTTGTGTATGCCTAATCCATCA
This sequence comes from Calypte anna, assembly GCF_003957555.1. Lineage (NCBI taxonomy): Eukaryota > Metazoa > Chordata > Aves > Apodiformes > Trochilidae > Calypte > Calypte anna. The sequence continues at coordinate 94,797,016 of NC_044244.1, forward strand.
GAAAAAGGTTTATTAACCACATAAATATTTAAAAATGAGTGTTATATTAGAATTTTGGGAAATCCTGGTTTCTTAAGGCAGTTCTTCAAACCTAAATGGAAGTGCTGCTCTTAAATATATTGATATCCAGTGATCTGAAACAGTTATTTTATTGTTACAAAAGCCAGCATTGTTTTTCAAATAATCCTACAAATAATTCTATTTATATGAGTGTTTACATACATGAGTATAAGTATATTTATGCATAGACATACATACATACATACCTAAAGCTACTTAACATCTACGTACTGAATGTTACATGCGTAAATGGGGAAGAGTAGGGCTAAAATGAAAAACTGTTTCTAAATACTTTGGCTCAAAACACATTATTTTAGGCTGTACTCTCTCTTGTTGATTTGAAAAAGTCACCTAATTTTTAATTCATATAAACCAAAGTAGTAGGAGATATATACTTTTTACTTTTACTGAAAACATTATGACTTGTGTCATTTCTGCCCTAAACTTGAGAACACTTAAGAAGCATTTATGAAAATATTTTAAACGTTTCATGAATTCAAAATTACTACATCTCCTCAGAAATGTGAAAAAAAGCAATCAGGAAAAATAAAGTGAAAATTAAAATATTTACTTGCTTTAAACCAAGCAAGTTCAGCAAGCAGCCAGAAGCGGTAAAATGGCTCATACTGAGATTCACTACCAATGAAAAATGTATTTATGCAGAATTTGTAATAAGTACTCATTTAGACCAATGTTAAGGAATTAAAAAAATGTTTAGAATTCTAAAATCAGTGATGAGAATAGCCAGTCTTGTTTACATCTGGCTTTAACACAACTCTGTTTAGACAGAAGATGTCCCATTTGGTATATGGAAATCAAGGGCACATGCAGAGTAAGCATATTTGCATGATGTATGTGACTGTATACAATAATTGCCTAAAAATATATCCAGTTCAACCAGTACGTGCCTTTGCATCATTGAGCTCTATAACTGTGATCAACACACAGTGCAAAAATTTAATTATGCTGCACTCCAGAATCCTAACACGCTGTCCCATCTGAAACACTTTATCTAGTATAGATAAAATAATCCAGCTCAATTTGTTATGTCATCTCCATTACTGAAACTACTGAGCTCCTTACTGTCTTTTAGTGTGAGCATCCACTAAGAGAAATAATTTTTGCTTGTGGTTTGTAGACATCAAACCTCAGAGCAGAGCTGAATAAGACATTTGGTGAACTGGTCTGAGGGTGCTCTCCAAACCAAAGAGGAAAGACAGAGCTCAACTTCCAAAAGCATTTGATGGGTACTTAAGTTGTGTATGAAGGAATAAAAAGTGAGCTTACATTCTTTTAGATGAAAGGCACAACATCAGCTCAGCCACTCATGAAAGCACAGCTTCCAACGTCATGCTGTTTCCAGCATTTAGATTCTTTGCTATCTACTGCAATCCCTCGGTCAGGACAAGGAGTATGTGAACTGTGTAGGAAGAAACTGGTGCTTAGGAAGAAACTATGTATGGATTTTCACTAGCTTCAGCTTGCTGAAGCAGTCATGTAACTTAAGTAACCTGAGACATAGAATTATTCTTCTCCAAGATCTGCAGGTGTTTTATTATGAGCTACAAAGAGGCACCTCTCTTTGAACTCTATTTGGGACTGAGACTCTTCCATCATCTCAAGATTTATGTGTCCAGATCTGTTTGTCACAAGGTAGGGGTGGTAATGGCTGCCCTTTACTTAATGACTACATGGTTAGTTGCCAAAGTCCACTGTGTAGACATTCAGAGTCTTCTGCATACTCGACTCTTTGCAAATACGAAGTCAGGCTTCTGACACACCCAGAATATCTTTCCCTTTGAGGCATAACATCCAGGTTTTCTTTAGACAGATTATTTTTTCACCCTGCAGAACTCAAGGATTTGACCATCTGAGCAGGAGATCTGGATAACCTGAAGTGCCAGACAAATGACACTCTAAAAGTGGGATAAACTTAGAGGAAATGTGCCAAGTTCAGCATGTCTTGGATGCACTGGATACCACACAGATTAAATCTGACACATTCTGGGATTGCTGGGCTCAGCAGATGAACATCTGCTACAGTCTGGTAGTTCTGCAGACCTTCTACATTTTATAGACAGAAATTGGGAGAATATCTTTTAAGATTATTTGAATCCATATTCCTTGTAGTCTGAGGAAGGGGTTATAGCAATGAGTGGCAGGTATTCAGGAGTGATCAGAGGCTCACTTTCAAAGCTAGAGATAGTTTGTTTTATACTGAAAAATTAACTAATAACTGGATCAGAAAAAAGGAGGGAGGAAGACAGAGGGGATAATACTCTAACCTGGCAGTTAGGAAAGTCAAAGAGGAATGAAATGTCCACCAAGACTTGCCATCCTTTTTTTATGACTAGACAGACTTCCTTTGACACGAATCTGGCCACACGTGTGAGAAGAGGGAGGAAACCTTTTGTACCTTTTTTTAATCAGGATTATATATGATGAGGCGGACTGAGAAATACCACTTTTTTGTGCAGTTTTAACTCATAATAATATAGATCTCCAATGTGCTAAGCAATTTTTTTGAGAAACTCTCTTTGCTCTTAAAAAAACTTATGTGAATAAGGAACATACACATCCCAATGGATCTAACCGCTCACCTAAAAGCACAGATTTCTACACCTGGTACAGAGCACTGAGATTGAGTATATTTAGTGTGGGGGTGGTGAGACACTGGCACAAATTACCCAAGAAAGATGCGGATGCCCCATCCCTGATAATGTTCATGGCCAGGCTGAATGGGGCTTTGAGAAACCTGGTCTAGAGGGACGTGTCTCTGCTCATGGCAGAGGGGTTGGAACTAGATATCTTTAAGTTGTCTTCCTGTGCAAATCATTCTGTGATTCTACAATTAGCAAACAGGCCTTTAAACAACAGAGCTGAGTCATGGATACATCTTCAGCTTTGCAGACAGAGAATAAAAACACAATACTAAAAAAGAACAATTCACATGGGGTAAGAAAAATATAGTAAAATCACAGAATTTATATCGAGTGGTTGCTATCTTACAAAATTACAAATTAACATTATTGGATAAATGTCTTCAGTCTCTGCAGATATACTTTGAGCATTTAAAAGCAAAAAAAAATAATTTAATTTTGAATTAGGTACTTATTATGGTCTTAGCTTCTGATCCATGAAAGCACTGAAACACATGCTTCAATCTGTATCTATTTTACCACAAACTTAAATATTCATTTAGATATTATATGGGATGAAGATATTTTCCTGGAATAAGGTGTTGGCTTCCAGGGACACTTTGAAGCAGGTCTAAATTTCCAACCGTGTTTTGTTATCACTTTTAGATCTTATCAGATGAATCCTACATCAGAATCAAATTATCTTTTAAAGAATAAGCGGTGGGAAAAAAGGAAGTCAAAAGGAAATAGATTAGGGCAATTATCTTTCCAGTTTTCCATAGTCAGAAATGTTGAGAAGCATATATCTGCTCACAACACTCTGTGACTATAGCAAAAACAGAGACCCCAAATCCTAAATCCAAGGAGTGAACTGTAAGAAAGATAAAGTATATTTTTTAGTCCTTTTTTCTGTCACACAGCTTCTCTGAACTGACCAGAAATTTCTGCCACCATAAACACTAGGTTCCAGATCATATTTCAGCTCAGGAATGAAACGTCTCTAAAATTGGAATAAATACCTAGTTTTTAGGAGGGGGATTTAACATGTCATGCATTACACTTTTGGTTTTGAGCTTTTGGCTGAGATCTTCAAGTTTTATGCCACAATACCTTTAAGACATTTCTGTAAACTCATTTCACATTTGAATCACTGAATGCTAGATTTTTAATTTGACTTGTCTTTTATACATGAGCAGACTCAAGGCTTCTCATCTACAAATTCAGTTTTGTCCTTCCAAATATCCTCCAAGCAAATTCAATTTAACAGAGTAAGCAATAGGCCTGATTTCAAGGAGTCACCTGATGGCATGTGAGCACGGCTCGGTGATGGGCATTGCTGAAGGACCGGGAAGGAAACAAGGAATTGCAAACTGATATTTGGGAGCTGGGCTCAATAACTCTTATGGGTTCTTCCCAACTTCAAATACTCTATTGGGTAAATGAGAGGGATTTAGTATTCAAAGCAGGTGGGGAACAAAGGCTGAGCTGGGGCTTTGCATAGAGGAAAGGGACCAGAGTGAGAAAAGGTTGGAAGTGCGCCGCTGGAATAACCCGGTAAGGGAGGAGAGAAGAAAGCCTAGCTTGGGAACTTCACCTTTGTCTTCTGTTGCTCTTCTTTTCCCCTCATGAACCAAATAATACCATCCCAGTCGCTTGCTCATTGCTTCTCTTTCCCCTGGGACAGGGTGGCAGAGCAGAGCAGAGGCTTGGGGGTAATAATGCACTGACTGCCCTTATACCTGGTGCATGCTGGTGCCACCAGAGAGTGAGTCTGGAGGAGTACATCCATACGGGCCTACATGTCTTCCAACATGGGCAGTACAGCCTTATCCTGCTACAGCCTGCCTCCTAAACCAATGCCTACATTTCCTAAGCCATTTGCTGGCTCTGCTTCAGGCATAAGTTCCAGCTTCCACAAATAGATCCACCGCAATCAGTGTGACTACTCATGTGAATAATGGCTCGCAGCTGGATACAGACAGTCATGAGCTTCCTACACTTTTAGGTTTTGAGTTTTAGTAGTTTTATTTTGCTTTTTTTTTTTTTTTTTTTTTTTTTTTTCTGCGAGAAATTGGATAAGTAAATAAGTAAATTGCTTTTCCTAAGCTCCTCTACATTTAGGATCACAATGATCAGCACAGTAAGAAAAACAGAAAGGAATCTTATTAACCAAAGTTACCCTAATGCTTCCATAACTCATGAATCTTTCTGTTATTCCATCAAACTCTTTCACTGATACAATTGTTAGGAGTACTGAAAAACTCTCCTGAGATTTCTACTAAGTTTGACTAAGTCCAATTGAACTGTTGAGAGTTTATCATCTGTCTTCTGTGAGATCACACTGAAATAATTTTTCACCAGAGATCCCACTGATGGTAGTATGTGGGTTCAGGTACCTAAATATTAATCCCTGATGACAGTGATGGCAGTACCTTTGCCACCCTCATCAAAACTGACTAAAATATATTGATACTGTTTTCTTAGATTTCTTTAAAATAAAAATAAATTTTTAAAAATCTCAGGAGAAAAAGGGATTTTTACTGAGTTGTTTTTTTAAATGCTTGTGATTACAGTAGGACACACTTAGAAAAAGTGTTCCATGTCCAACCATTACTTCTGCAAAAAATGATATTTGGATTATGAAGAATTCAAACAGTATGCTACTGGTTACTTTACTGATGCCTTAAAATGCTTTAGTGTCTCCTGAAGCCTGTCTCTGCAAATAGGCAAAGCTATCTTCTGAAAATCCCTGTACTTCTTAGCAAATGTCACAAAACTCCTTTCTCTGGAGGATGTGACAAATACCTTTCTTACTGATCCTCAAAAACCGTTAATATCTAAATTTAATCTATGTAAACTGAAATCTACTTGAAAATTAAAATAAAATCTTATTCTTGAAAAAATTTCTTCTTAAATTCTTTACACAGACATATTGTTCTGTGATTTGTTTCTACAAAATTATTTCTCCATCCTCCTTTCCCCTTAGCTAGCTCTGTCCATCCTGCTTTCCCTGACAGCTGCTTCTACCTCTGTGTTGTGTAGCTGATCATACATCATTATTTCTACTTAACCTGTTCTTTCCTTTGCAATAGCCAAAATTCGTCGTCTCACTTTCCCATCTCATCTCTTCTCCCTGTCTCCAGGGAAAGTCCCTCCTCCTTTCTTGATGCAGTTAGAGCAAGATCGTTCTCCTTTTTTCTCATATTCCTTCTCTCACCCCATTCAGTTCATTTACGCTGCCCCCACATGCTTATAAACCAGTTCCTCTGACCAGACCTGACAACTTCTTTCCTTACAGTCTCTTTCGTGAAAGACAAATATCTCCAAAAAGATGAGGTAAGAAAGCCACAAAGCCTGCACAGGACTTTCTAACCACAATTTTCAACATTAATGAGGATGAATAGCACCTCCTATTTCAATGACTTCCTGATTTTGCCCCATATCTGTCTGTGATGCCAGAACTTCTATTTGTAAATTTTTTAACACTGAAGTCCCCATGACGAATTGCATATAAAATTTTAAAATCAATAAAGTTATAAAACCTGAAAAGCATAGAATTTTTTTTAAAGCTATGTTTTCTTGCCATAGTGATGGTTAGCAAGAGGACTTTCTGGAAAGCCATTTCTAAAATGGTGACTTTTAGGCTAATAAGGTAAAAAGATGACTATCTGAAAATCTTGTGCCTACCTGAAGGGGAAAAACACTTTGAAGAGAGGTTTGTCCTTCTAGCTGGACACAGAGGCATGCCAGGTGTTTAAATCTGCATTTACAACACATAGTAGTCTTCGAACATAGTGGATAGGTAAGGATAGGCACATTGGCAAGACAGTATCTTTCTTCTTCCACAGCTTGTCTGTACTATCAGGACAGTACTTCTGATGAAATGATCAGGAAGCATCAGCTGCAAGTACCTGCCCACTGAAAATAACTTCACTTGCCACTGTCAGAGCGCCACAAAAAAACACACTGAGAATATTAGCACATGCATGCAAACATCAGATGTACTTGTAAACTTAAGTAATTTTCTCTGGGCTGTTGGAGTTTTCTTCATTTTCTTCAGGCACATCAAATAGATGTCTCAGCTTTCTGATGGTTCAGTAACAGAGAAATCTTTAGAATCCGATTATGCCAATTCGTATATAGTTTGCAGTTATTTAAAAATAAGTAGTCTAGAGATTTAGCTTTGCTTCAGAAGTCAAAGTAATCTTATTGTTCCCCAATAAGTGTGGCATGAGTCACTCCACTGCAATAGTCCCTCCACGTTCCATTCTTAATTGTCTCCAAATTAAGAAATGTGTTATATTCATCTTACTGTGAGAAAATGAATATTTCTGATGCCTGCTGCTAAATAACATCATTGAGAATTCCACTGAATGTACACCAGATCAGTTCACTAATATGAAAACTGTCCCTTGAATGCATTATTCAATCATTTTTCATTTCAGCAATTATTTATAATTTGTAGACTAATTTAACAAACAAAAAGTGAATGTTACTTTTTTTATCGAGGGGTCTCTGTAAGCTCCCAGGCTTTCCTAGCTCTTGACAGAAACTTGATTGCAATAATGAAGCATTATAGCTACAGCTCTGTTAAAAATCACTGCTTTTGTTTTTGAACTAAGTTGTGACAATTGCCTCCCATTTAAATCAATTTTACACAATCCTCACAGCAATTTTTCACTCTGTGATTATTTATTATGTGTTATTACCTGAGTGCTCAGTGACTCCCATTACTGTGGAGGACTCGTCCTGCTGAGAGCAATGTACAAAATGATGGGGAAAAAGCCTTTGATTCCAACTAGTAGTCAAAGGTGCAAAACATTCAGTGCCACAAGAGAAGCTCCACAACCCAAAGGGGACATTAAGGCCAAAGGTGATGACACAATCCTGCCAGTGCCAAGTGCTCTGGTTTTGACCCTGAAGAGCACAGAGGTACAAGTGTTTAAATTGAGCACCAAAGTTGCCCTTTTCTCAATCACGTAATAGTTGGGTACCTAATAAATGGTCAGGTAAGGCAGGCAAACCTAGCAAGTATAGCTCACCTCACTGGAAGCAGGTTCTCCATCTCTCCATGTACAGAAGCTCAGACTCAATTGTATAAAGTTTTCACTTGATTAAATGGTTTCAGGAGGGAGACTTGCATCTTTATGCAGATACTTTCCCTCACTTCAAAGAATCCCATTTTTGACAGGTTTTAAGGAAAGACACATTTCTCTTACATTAATGCAGCTTCTACCTCAGTAAATCATTTTTGTTTAGGAAACACTTTACTGAAAACAGGCTCTAGTTTGTAATATCTAAGAGACCCTGCCTAACAAACTTGATCTGTATGTGGCTTATTGTTTTCTTTGCTTATTCTGCTTTATCTAACCTACAAAACATTTCAGAAGGTGTATTTCTGTGTAAAAGGCTGCCAACAGAAATCAATGCATAAGTGGCAGAAAAATATTTTTGACTACTGCCTGCGTTATCTCCAGCACATGAAGTTTAATCATCAGAGCCTGAATCCAGTGAAAAAAAATACATATTAAAAATTAAAAATAGCAAGCGTAGAAAATTGAATTGAATCAGGATTCTCCTACCACCTGGGAAAGCATGTGGAAAATGTTTTATTATACAGGAGAGTCCAGACGATATTGACCAAGTCCCTCTTGACTTTCTATAAAACATTTGTTGCATTCAAAACATACCCTTGGAACAGTGATTTATTTCTGAATTCCCTGGGTGTGCAGAGAGACACAGAGGTCCTAAATCTGCTGACTAAGATAAATTGCATGTTCGAATATATTTAACGAATGATAATGCAACATGCAGGAAAATATACAGTGAAAGAGCAGATAGCAGTGGAACGAAGTACATGACCTGCCTGAGAAGTGTGTGTACTACACACAGCCAAAGAGCAGATATAACTAGAGACAAATTCCCTCAGCTTTCATTCCCTACAGAAATAAACTGCTATTAGGAGAACACATATTTCTCCCTGTAAAAGAATGCTTCCACTGCTTAGCAAAAATGACTGGGAAACTAATATTGCAGTAGGAGAAACAAACTTTTCTTAAGGAAAGGTTAGGAGAAAAGAAAGTGTTGAAATTCTTTTAATGTCCATTTAATGCCTCCAAGGCAAAACAGGAAATTAAAAAAAATGTAAGCAAGTGATTATTAATAGATACACCTCCTGCTACTGTGACTGCCTGCTGCACAGTGCCTTGTTTCATGCTTTGAAGCATCTGGCATTGGCCAGAATTTGTGTTAGGACACAAGGCTCAATGGACCTGTGGTCTAACAGGGTATGGCAATTCCTGCAGTCTTGTTTTGTAGACAGGTGCAGTCAACCCTGGGTTTGGTTTGTTTATTTGTTTTTTAAATATCCTCTGTTGCTTCTCTCTGCACATAATGACTGAAGAAGCATCTCATCAAGCTGTCACTGCAAGCCTTTGGCAGACCAGGTCCTACCTTGGGCCAGAGCTCCGCAGCCAACTAGCAAGTACAAAGCTACAAGAGCAGCTTATGGAGCAATGCAGGTGAGACAAGGCAGAACCTGCCACAGCCTTGCACTCACCTGCCTTCAGTCTTCTTATTTGCCCTGCTTCCAGGCACTCAATGAGATGTGCTAAAGCATCCTTCTGTCCACTTTAGAAAACAGCTTAGCAAAGAGCTTGGATTTAGTATCAGAGAACCCCAAGATGGAAATTGACATAGACAGTTAGAAGGGGATAGTGGAAGGGAAATTTAGCTGGGAAATAAGACAATTTAATAAAAAATGAAAAAAAACTCCAAAAACACATTTATAAGTTAATCATATTCTCCTACCTAGATTCCTTCACATGCTTATTGTTGCATTGTTTGTACAGCACTACCACAGTGTGGTGCACAAGCACTAGAGATGGGAGTCATCCCACAGAGGATTCAAGGAATTGTTCTGGAACACAGATCTCAATTCATCTCCACAGAATGTGTGGTAAGGCAGGGATAAAACCATTAAAAAGAAAAAAAATCTCCAAGTGAGAGCTGGCTTCACCAGCTGGGCTGAAGAGAAAAGGGAGGAAAGAACTAATTTCATGAGGAGCAGATCTTTTCAGAGAAAGGTTTGACTACCCCCCTATTACCAGAATCTTCCTAATTCTGCATGACTTAAAGCCCTGTTCCCTGTACCTACCGGGTCTTATAATTTTCCTTCTTTAGAAAACCAGATTTAGCATTTCTCCTAAACTCTGGATTTGCTCCAACAAGAGGCCAGTAGGGCCATTGCCTGTTAATTGCTGTACATTTTCCTTCACAGAAAGAAGGACTCCAGTTTTTCTCCTGACCAAGTTTTCACAAAATATGACTTTCATCTCTGAGATCTCCTCCTCCAGCCAAGTCTTGGCTGAACTGGGAAATAATTCAAATGTAAGTGGAAGCGGTGCTGAGATACAACATGACCATATACTCTTGCTTGCTTGGAAAATCAGGCCTTCACCATGAGACTTCAAGGAAAATAAATATTCTGAAATAGAATTTTTCAGACAAATAGAATATATTTATTTATTAATTCATTAGTTTGTTTTTCTAACTCTAGCAGAACATATAATCCATTTTCTAACCCTGGGCAGGTCTACCTATACCAAGAACATGCAGATGAGAAGGGGCTTTCAGACAGCTCATCAAAAAAAAAAGTCAAAACCCCAAAACCTACCATGTAGAACTAGCTGGACATTGTCACTGACTCATAGCAACATCTTCCATTAACCCTCCTCCTTTATCTTCCACCAGCTCTTGTACTGTTTTATTGTGCTAAAAGAAATATTATGTTTAGCTAATTAAAGTTCAGTGAGGTCTCCATTAAATACATGTCTATCATTAGGCGGAAATTTTCTCTCCCAGCACATGATTTATATTTGCACCCACCCACCCATCAGACTGCTAGCTGTGCAGCCTGCCCCAAAAACATATATCACAATTTCTTGCTGTATTACAGTTTCCTTCTGTGCTGTAATGACCTACTGCACTTGTGAAACAAAACAGCCACAGAAACATTCCTGATACCCACCTCAGGACAGCTCTACCTCTGTGACATGAAGTTATAAACATTGAAGAGCAACGTGCCTTCCATGGACATAATGCCTTGATTCTGAAACATGGCTGTACTTAGCAGAGCATTTAGTCATGCTTATCTTTCAGCACTAAACATTTTGTGATATAGATCCCTCACATTGTTCTTCTTAAGCTAGGTTCAATATTAGCAATCATATCTAAGAAGACAGAAGGGTATTCCAACACTGGCATTAAGTTTTGCTTTTAAGGACCATGACTGGAAACAATGCCTACTAACTCTTGCCTGTGCAATGCACCGTGGTGATGCTGTAGCCACATACAACAGGGTACCTGGCACATACAGCAGGCAGAGGTTGAGGTGTGTATGGGAAAAGAGGAAAAATTGCAAGGATTCAAGATCTGCTCTCAGTCCACAATAAGTTCTTCCATGACTGACACTTGATGAGGTTTTTTTGTAGGCAGTTAAAAATCCTGTTATTCAAATCATGTCTCAGTTTTGGAAGAGGCAGAGAGCAGGTTACTTGAGACAACTATAAGAGCTCAGATTTAATCTACAGAAAAGTAGCTGACTTTCTAAAGATGTAACACCTGAAAGTAACAAGTTGAAGAAAAGGAACTGCAGCACTCCATACAATTCTGAGCAACGACAAAAAGCTAGAGGACTGCACCTGTTTTTTGAGTTTTTTTGCTTTAATTGAGCTGCAGAGTCAAACAGCTTTCTGTCCTACCTGTATTTTGTTTACAGATCAGTCATCTCTGTGCTGCTACCACTCTCAGCTCCTTCCTTTCCTGTCTGGTGGCATTTCTTTCATCCTTGCCAATAGCTGCTGTAAGGTCTGACCAACCCCAAAAATTGCTCAAATAATAGATTGTGCAAAATAATCTATAGCCAAGGAAAGATATGAAAAACCTCTGGTTTATTTTTATCTCCTCTTCACGCATCTTAACCCAGAACCTACACCAAGGCTTCTGATGCTTTTATGCAAAAGACCATATCCTGTCTACCTTTAGCAACATGCTGAAGAAACACTTACTATTTATTGGATATGACATAGCGTTTCCTATGTTCCAGAATCATGCTTTGATCTTTCTTGACAATTCATTTTAGAGATTTTTTCTGTCTTAAAGCATTATAACTGGTACATGTTTTTCTTTCAAAAAGGATTTTAAAATAAATAAAAGCCTGAAACATCATTTATGCTCTTTCTACTTTTAAAAAGTTCAGCGGAGTTCACATTTACCAGACAGTTAAGAAATATTTATATTTGTTTTCTTTCCCTTCAGCAGCAAACCACTAACACCTTACAACACCTTTATTACAACATTTTCCTGTGAACTGCTCCTTTCAGTTCTTTGATCGTGAGCCAGAAAAGAGCCCCAGTGTGTCACCTTGGTGCCACTGGAAGTCATGATTGTAAGGCAGGTGCATGTTCTTTTGCTCTTACCCACATCTAGTAACTTGTCTTCACTGCAAAAAATATGTTTAAAAGCCTTGCCATTTGTTGAGTGGGTTTTATGTGTTTGTTTTCTCTCCTGGTTGTCTTTTGCTTCTTTTTGCTTTCTTGTATGCTACTGTTTAATAACAAGAAAGGTAAAATTGGTTGATGCTCTTTCACAGGGTGCTAAAGCATAAGTTAGCACTGTTCTGTGTATGTTGATCTACATTTCTGCCAAGATGAACCAAATATTCTCCTGGAATAAACTTTCAGCAGCTTTATTAGTCAGCACTACTGCATTTTAAATTGTGCCTGTTCACTGTTGGTGCTCACACTAGCAGTCTTACATCACTACTGCCAGCTAATCAGCACAAAATAGACTCGGTGCCCCATGACCAGTACCTCAGTGTTCCCCATCTCTTTGGTGGCTCCATGCCGCAGGATGCACAGGGATACAGCTGCAGTGTTTAAGGAGATTCCAGATGAATTTTAGAAACCTATTGAAATTTTTCAAGGTTTTTTGAATACTCCCAAAAGATTCATCTTTTTGAAAACATCCTAGGATGCCTTCCTGACACCTCCATGGACGCCAACAAAATCTGCATCATTCTTGTGTCTGATCTATAGATATCCTAGATATCCTAGGCACTTCTGCAGATGCAGAAATTCTTCAAGTATAAATAAAACATCATTTGAAGACATCAGGAAGGGGATATTGAGTTCATTGAAGTGAACAAGAAAACAATACTGGGTAGTGCAGGTATCTATTAGCTACACAAGAAAGAATGATACTTCAGGTCTAAGAAACAACATTGATAAGACCACCCTTTTATGCAAACCTGGAACTACTGAGAATGGCTGCCAAATATTTTGGCCAGGAGTAACTTTCAGGTTCAGAAAATACCAAGAGAAAAGGACTGTTGTTCAAGTATGCAAGGCCACTACTTGCATTGTTTTGTACAAAGTCAGAAAGAATACCTTCCTGAAGAGCAGTGCAACCACAGATAGGACCCATATCCTGCTGAGATTTTTTTTTCCTATGACTACATAAACAGTAGTAGTTTCTTCAGTTATGTAAGCACTTATCTCAACTGGGAACATTTCCCATAAAATCTGTGCTGACTGGTAAAAGCTGGTATGTAATATAACATCTACATGGTTAGGAAGATAAGTTATTTTCAGAAGATGCAAGCAGGGATCTTTATTCTCAACTAAGCTCTCCACATTTCTGTAATCGCAATATTAAGGTAAATTTTATCCTTTGCTTCCTTTAGTTTTGGACCCATAAAAGAGACACATGACTAGTAACACAAAGATTCAGCTAACATTTGAGAACATGCACAGATTAAATTTTATATACTTTAGTTTCCTGAAAGGATATGAAAATGTATCATGAGTTAGACTAATAATAGCACAGTTAGTGTATCTAGTATTATTGCTATCTACAGTGTACTGAATTGTATTTGTAAGCTGACTATTAGTAGCAGAGTTTAAAAGCACATTAAAATTACAAAATTTGCTTGCTAGTGTTCAACAACCAGAGACAAAGGTAGTTATGAAAATCTACCAAGACCCTGCTTAGAAAAGAGAGCCACTACAGAATCTTAATAGTATGTCTGAGCAATGAATTGCCTGATGTTTTACTATGTGTTGGATAGAATATTACAATTAAGTGCCATATAAACAAATTCTATGAACAGTTATGGAGAAAAAGAATATTTCTTGGGTATCTACAACCTTCTAATAAATTTCCTAAGAAATGTAAGCATTTCATTGAAGGCAAGCATCAGGAAAGGAAGCAGCATGAAAGAGGAAAAGAGCAATACATTCTGTAGATAATATTCCATAACATCACTGGTGAGAACACAGTACTTGTATAGCATAATTTAGGGATAAAGAAAGTGTCCCATATCATCCTGACTTATCACTGACATCCATTTGAAATGGAGAAGGATGCTGGCCATGTGTCTGTCATATTAGGGTCAGCACATGATCTTCAAAAAGAGGTTGGATAATGGCTTTTGCTGATTCCAGTTCATAATAATCTGCAGTACTACTATATAACGCTTAAGAATTAGACAGTGTTTTGGTACCTTGCCATCCCTCTGAGGCCTATAAAACACTTTGTCACAAGGAACTCTTGGTTAGCCTCCCATTAAATAGAGAGATTATTCTTGTGACAGCCAAATATGCTAGAGGAAACAATTTCTTAGATAATTGTGGAAAGATAAAAAAGACAGTCTTAAACATCTTAATGTCTTTTCTGATAAATTATTTGAGGAACAGAGAATATGGAGAATAGCTAATGTTGCATCAGAGGGAGCCCACAGAAAGGCGAAATCTGCAGAGAAAAGGGAAAATTTTTAAGAAGTCTCAGGTTATCAAGTGGCAATAGAAGACTGAATGCCACTATTATTGTGATTATGCCACAACTATTGTTGATTATGGCAAATGTATTACTCTGAAGGCTGAAAAGGGCTCAGGTAAGGCAGAAGTTACAAGAAATCAATGGCATGAGGGCCTCACTGCTGCTCAGTTGTTTGCATGAAGGCCCACAAGAGCTAAAGGAAGGGTATGGGAAAATATTTGATTAGAATGAAAGAAATAAAAAATTTCCTCCTAGAAACATCGGGAAAAGGTTTTTGGAGCTATTGCAGTGAAATGCTTTTGTTTACCATGAAGTATAAGAAGGACATCTCTGTGCAGAGCAACACAGCTATCCCACAAGGAAAGGTAAGTTGTCCCTGGCACATTACACAACAAGACAAAAGAAAGCAGAAGCCACAAATCCAGTCCATTGTTATTGTAATTGCTCCTTTGCCCTTGTGGAAGTACAGTGCAGGTGTGAGACATCTGAACTGGCAATATTGGATTTCTAAATAGGACTACAGCCTTCTGCAATTTTTACATTTTCTATGTATTAGAGGTTTATGAAAATTTATACTTAAATGTTGGAAACTTGGGCTGAATCACCACTTCTCTTGATGAGCTGTGTCTTCATGCAGTCAGTGCTATTTAAGCTACAGACCTAGACCTGTTGATTTTTATTTGTTGCCATGATGCATTTTTCTGATTTTGTTGCTTTATGACAGCTGAAATTCTACCACTGATATTGAGATCTGGTAGATAACTAATGGTTCTAATATTCTCTTGGTTTATTGCTGGTTTATTAGATAAAAAAGGTATTTTCAAAACATATTCTTATGACTTTTGTCTACGATGTGAACACTATTTTATGAGTAGTGTTTCCATTCTTTTTTCGATTGCAAAAAGAATGGTACTCTACCTCAACCCTTTACTGGGCTTTTTTTGGCTTCCCTGCATCTGATACTGCTTAATTTCAGGCCACTACAACTGCCTAGCAGAGATGAAATTGCATCCCATGTACCTCTTCTTTCTGACCTCTGATTAAGTTATCTTTTTTGTAGTACATTAGTCTATTCAGAGCAACAATCAAGTGAAAGCATTCTACTCCTTTTGCATGTGCAACTATATGTACAGTTACATGAACTCACCTCTTCTTTCATATAGATATTCAGGTAGGAGAGGACCAGGGGGAGTTAACACATGGCATCCTGGTCTCTTCTGCCTTTGGGTAGATCTGCCAGAGATCTTTTACCTCAACTTGGTGGTACAACTCATGCCTTTTTTGGCCCTACTACTGTCTCTGCAATGTTGTTGACCTGAATATCCCTGTTTTCATTTCTGCCTCATGGAAACACCTGCTCAGCCCCTTAAACCATGCAGGGAGTAGGGTTTTATTCAGGTGTCAGAAAGGCAGTAGGACTAAACTACTTCAACTTTGCACACGGTTGCATGCAAGCCTGAAGAGATAAACTGACAACGTTTTTGTAGAATAGAGGAGGGAATAGCAATTAGTGCTGGGATCATAATGCTTTCAGTGCAGGCAACCATAGACCTGACTACCAAAAGAAAAGTATTTGACATTGGGCACCAACTGTGCATTCAAAATAGAAAAGGCAGCAGGCCTTCTCTTGATGAGTTTAAGTATTCAGGGACACATTCTGTATCCTTTTGTGCTCACTCTGATTAGTCTCTCACTCCCTTTATATTCCTGCTGTAACTGGGAGGGCAGAATGAGAGCTATACAGTAGAGATGTGGATGGCAGAATGCAGTCTGCAATAAGCCACAAAAATACAATACCCGAAAAAGAAAATAAAATTACTAGTATTGCAGCAAAGAAAACCGACACCGCATAATCAAATTGAACGAAATGAGGGTTGGGGGGGGTCAGGGGAAGAAAAAAGAGCCAATATTAGATTTTTATATTTATCATGCATTTGTGTTTTATTATTTTACTGCCCCTCCCTGGTATATGCTTTATTTCTTAGGGTTTCTAGAACAAAGATTGGATAACTAATCTAGATTTTATTTATCACTAAATGATAGACTACTGAATAACTCGTTCCTGACTTCAACAGTACAGTTTTCAAAGCTCCTCTCTTCCACTATTTCCAGTGTATTTTCAATGCTAAATGTTTGTTCCAAGCACAGAGAACTACGTCGTCCAGCTCCTGCACTATGGGATTTAATATGCTTTAGTTTTTATGAAGAGATAAATCTCTAGAATTACTTAAATTGAAAAGCCACTTGCCTGATCCTTCCCCAAATCTGTTGCGACAACACTAGATTCAAATCGATGGGTGTGACAAGAATGCGAATATTCAGGCCATGGGGTGAGTTTAAATAATTTTAATGCTCACTCCAACATTGTCAGAGCAGCCTTATTTTAAAAGTGTGTGTAAAACTAGGTTATTCTTACAATGAATAAAGTTAGAAAATACTGCTCTCTTTTTAAGCACCACAGAGGACGGATGCCAGTATGGCATCCCAAGGAATGGTAAATTCTTAATATGAAGAATTGGGTAACATGTTATTTCCAAAGGTTGTGGGCAGTGATATGAAAGATTGAAGAGCCTTAAAGGACACTGTTGCAAAGCCAGCTACTGCATATCCTTGAGATGCTCATACAAGGACTCTGTGATGTACAATGGCAAAGCAAGAGAGAATGTTGAGACAAGGTAGTTCTGTCAACATTAAGAAGAATTGAGGTTATCTCACTGCTATGTTTGGGTCAGAAAAACACTGAAGTTTTGCAGAAGACACATGGCTAAAGAGATAATGAAGCAACTGAAGAGCTACCATTTTCCCCATAATCTTTACCCAGAAGATTACCAATAGAATGATAAGTGGTGTCTTCATCTAAAAGAAGTGAGGGATTAATTTCTTCTTTTCCCTTTCTCCCTTTTTCTTGCTTAGAATTAAGACACTATTTTAGGAGACTGTGGAGATTTCCTGATCTCACTGAGAATGTAATTTTTATGTACATGTGCAGTGTTCGGGCACTTTGAAGTACTAAATATTTTAAAATCTAAGTAAAGAACAAACAGCTCATCCCAAAATTTACATGCCTATGATGATGAACTAAAATTTGCTCAGGACTAAGGGCTCTGGCTGAGTCAGACATGTTTAACTCAGGTGTTTACAAAAAGAACAGAGGACATCTACAAAGCAGAACAAAGGTATAATTGCAGTATCAGTATACTCCTTGCTAGCTGTATCTAGCTAGTACAGTGGTTGTTGTGCAGCAATGATGATATGCATTTCACCATAATGGAGCTGTTGTCAAAGTAGTTCTAGAAGGTTTCTGGAGCATTTAAAAGCACCTGCCATTGTGTATCAATGACATTTTTTCAGTAGAGTAAAGGCTACCAAAGACTGACTTTAGCTCCTTCTAAGTATCTTCCGTCTCGTAAAACCTCAAAAGAAGCACTTTAATTCCTTCTCTTTTAAAGCAGACAATGAAAGTCTGCTTTAAAAAGAAATACAATGAAGACTTGCATGTTAACTTTTGGTGTATGCAGTGTAGCAATACTCCTTCTTTAGAAGAGTCTCTTCTTCCTCCATAAATCATCTGCCCTTTATCCTTCTTGTTTTCCATGTAACTTTGACCTAGCAGGTTGCTCCTTGTTACATTTTCCTTCATATCACACTCCAAATTGCCAATATACATTTGCTACACATCAGAAGAACTATATCTGGAACTTTTATACACTTGGGAAAGAGAAGATTAACCATCCTATCCCCTTATGTAGCCACCAGTGACATAATGCCACTTTTGGCTTGATAATCTGATTCCTAATCCTCATTTACATAGTCAGTCAAGAAACTTCGGATGTCCTCCCCCTTCTAAAGCCCTCTTTATAGTCTTTTATCTCTATTTTACTTCTATTGAGCCTGCTATACTTGTAGCCTACTATAGACTCTGGGTTTTACCCTATAAGCAGGAAGAAGAGATCCATTTTTCTTTCCTTCCAGAAATTTTTGTGGTTTTAAAAATTAACCTGTGCTCCTCTCCCTTTTTTTTTTTTTTTTTTTTTAAGATATGCAGTGCCAATTTAGTCTCTGATTTCAGATGATGGCTTCTAGGCATCTAATAATCCTTGCATCTTCCTTTCAAAGTGTCTCCATGTCTCCACCTGATCCAGATATTTCATTTTCTTTCAGTGAGGGCCCCAAATTCAATATAGCCCTTTAGCGTTGAGACCCTTGTTAGGCAGAATGAAATATTACCTCTAGTGCCTTGCTGACTCCCAGTATGATGTTTGAATTCACCACAGCACTATGACATTTTTAACTCATGACTCATACGTATTAGCTTGTGGTTCAGTTCAACCCCGACCCTTTTCAGTATAACAGCTTCCTAGCCAGCTGCTCCTCATTCTTTATTTATGCAGTTGACTCAGCTTGCCTACGTGAAGTACCATGCACTTCTCTCTGTTCCATTTCAGCTCATCTTTCCCAGGTTGTCAAGAACTTTTGAATTCTGCTCTTGCCATCCAGTGCATCGAGCTTCCTCCTCAACTCACTAACACCTCGGGGGTGGTGATTAATGAACAACAAGCAGTACAAAGCAGCTCCATATATCACTCTGTTTTGATAGGGAAATTGATAATTACCTTCTGTATAAAAGTTTCAAACTTTTTTGCACATACATTGTCACAGGTCTTTGAAGAACATGCTTTCTTTACTTTTGAGTATGCCAGGAGTGAGAGTATCAGAAGACTTCCCAAAGTTAAGACACAAGGGATTCAGTGCTGCTTCTCTATCATGCTGCAGAACTGAAGTAGGTTGTCTTGACACAATTATTTTACCAAAAATCCATTCTGGAACTACTCACATTAAATTCCAGCTGCTCTGAATGGTTGAGGAGAGCTTTGGCCTAACATATTTCTCTAAATTTTGATTACCTGTAGCCACTGGCTCCTTCGATTTTTAAAGATAGGCATCTTGGTAACCCTCATGACAACCTCCCAGTGATTTCACTTTCTACAACTGCATACACATCTTGGATATTTAATGTGTGTTTATTAAGAAAGATATTATTGGCAACATTGAATTAAATTATTCAGGGGAACAAAATAAACAAGTCATCAAATCATGATTCTGATTTGTCAGTCATATTACTAAATGGTGGGAAAATATCTTTCTAACCATATTCATAGAATCATAGAATTGGCTGGGTTGGAAGGGACCTCAGAGATCATCAAGTCCAATCCCTGATCCACTACCGTTGCAGTTACCAGACCATGGCACTGAGTGCCACATCCAGTCTCTTTTTAAATATCTCCAGGGATGGAGAATCCACTACTTCCCTGGGCAGCCCATTCCAATGCTTGATCACCCTCTCGGTAAAGAAATTCTTTCTAATATCTAACCTAAACTTCCCCTGGCACAACTTAAGACCATGCCCTCTTGTCTTGTTGAAAGTCGTCTGGCAAAAGAGACCAACCCCCACCCAGTTACAACCTCCTTTCAGGGAGCTGTAGACAGCGATGAGGTCTCCCCTGAGCCTTCTCTTTTCCAGGCTGAACAGCCCCAGCTCCCTCAGCCTCTCCTTATAGGGTCTGTGCTCGAGTCCCTTCACCAGCCTGGTTGCCCTCCTTCGGACCTCCTCCAGAACCTCAATATCCTTCCTAAACTGAGGGGCCCAGAACTGGACACAGGACTCAAGGTGTGGCCTCACCAGGGCTGAGTACAGGGGCAGAATCACTTCCTTGGACCTGCTGGCGACGCTGTTCCAGATCCAGGCCAGGATGCCATTGGCCTTCTTGGCCACCTGGGCACACTGCTGGCTCATGTTCAGCTTCCTGTCAATCCAGACTCCCAGGTCCCTTTCTGTCTGGCTGATTCCCTGATGATTTATAATATTTTTTAATAAAAAAACTCAATTTCAGCTTTCATCCCTTCAATTTCATCCCTATTTTTCAAAATTTACCTCAAACACATTACTATTTTCCTTGAAATTGGCATTTTTCAGAAAAATTACCTTTAGGAAAAAAAAAGGTAGCCATTTTTACTCTAGTCTGCATAGTTTCAGCAAACATATAACATTATTCAGCATAGATCCACTGTACATTCCAGGCCTGTCAAGACAACTTTGTTTACAATGTGATTTGCAGTGTTTGTGAGAATAGATTATTGGTTAAATGGATGGGGGAAGAGGAGAGTGAAGAGAGTTTTTGAAGTAAGGAGATCACAGAAAAAATATTTTGCTGGTCAAATGAAGGGACTTGAAAACTGGTGATAAAAAGAAGGATTTTGCAACTTCTCATGTCTATTTAAATTTTTATATACTTAGGGCATTTTCCTTACACTGCAGTTGAAAAACATATAATATATCTGAGGATATATGGCAATAAGGCCTTTTCCCTGGTTTCTAATCAATTTAAACCAAGACCACCACCCCCCCAAGATACTGATATTAAAACTGAAACAGTCTTCTGTATGATGGGTTAAGGACAAATGACCCTATCAAAATGATGCATTTAACTGAATGAGCACTCAAGAGTCACCTTACTAAAACATGTTAAAATTGATGTCAAAACAAATATTTTTATTTGTGTATGAAATTATGGTTTTACTTGGTATAAAATAGATACAGCAGAAGAAATGTGAACCATAAAAGGTGGGGTATTTAGAAACTACACCACCAAAAATTAACTAAGAAGTTTGGGCCAATTAGCAAATACCTCCAAAGAAAGAAATTATTTCTTTGGGTTGACTGAAAGTGCTGGTATATGCCAATAAACCTGGATGTCAAAAGTGACAAGTAAGCAGCTCTGTAAGGCCTATAGAAATTTAGCATTCAAATGTTGCAACCCGTATTTAAATAATTAAATGTGGAGATACAAATCTTCCTCTTATCACTTACTTCCACAGTTTTGATGTCAACTATTTCACCCCACTTGAAAAGCCAGACTTGCAAATTTATTCAGCCTCACACATCACATATCCCCATCTGCAGCATCCTGGACATGTGTCCATGTGTCCTCTCCAAAATCCACAAACAAAATTTCTGCTTCTGTCAAAGGGTGTTACACTTCCGTCAAGATAGTGGGTTGGGGTTTTCTTTAGACAATGAGTTCTCATTTGTAGCCACAGCTTCAGTGAAACAGTAAAACAACAACAATAATAACAATAAAATTCAACAATGTGTAAAAACTTGTAGAACAGTAATAGTCATGCTTTTGCCATTTTTATGAGGTACTAATCTAGTTGCCTCTTAAGGAAGCAGATTATCATCTCATAAAACAGCACAATGGAGCTATGGTATAATGACTTAGTAGATACAGCAGCAGCTTTACTATAGTCCATTTCTCAACAGCTTGTATGATGTAGGATGATAAGTATAAATCTAAAATCAATCTAAATTTTATTTGATTGTGATTTCCTCCCTATCATGTCTGAAAGAAATCAGAAGAGATCATGAAGTAGCAAAGACAAATGCAAAACCCCAGCCTGTAATAAAAGCCAAGCTAGCACTTTCAGCTGCCTAACTGTAAAAATATTTCAGCAGATACCCAGAGCATTAAAGATATTGAAACAATTCATGCAATGTAGCACTTGAAAAGCAAGTCATCAGCCATACAACAGGAAAGAGTAAAATGGCAGAATTAAGTAAATGGACATACCTCTGCAGAAGCTTTCACTCTCTACACCTACCTGAACTCTTTACATGTAGGGGAGATTGTAGTCAGATGGGTTTGGGGCTCTTCTCCCAGGCAACTATGGACAAGATGAGAGGGCATGGCCTGAAGTTGCACCAGGGGAGGTTTAAGTTGAATATCAGGAAGAATTCCCTCATGGAGAGGGTGATCAGGCATTGGAATGGACTGATCAGGGAAGTGGTAGAGTCACCATCCCTGAAGGTGTTTAAGGAAAGTCTGGATTTGGCACTTAGTGCCATGCTCTAGCTGATGTGGTGGTGTTAGGTCATAGGCTGGACCTGATACCTCAGAGGTGTTTTCCAGCCACAATAATTCTGTGGTTCTGTAATTTATATCACATCAGTTTGTTTCATTTCTCTGTGTTAAAGAATGATAAAAACATACCTTTTAAATTACTGTATCATACATTTTATGCCAGCCTAGGAGAAAAAGCTAAAATAAGGAATGTTCTTCAGTATATATATTTTACTGCTTTGTGATATTGCGAAGGAGTCATTATGTAAATGCCATCTTATACAAAGAGAATGCTAATAGAATAATATTCTGTATTCCAGTTATTTACAGTCCAAAAATTATAAACAACATACAGGGGCTGTATGCATTTACCAAGAGCCTGATCCAACATTCAAATGTCTCCTGGATGCTACCAATATATACTAGTAATATTGCCTCTGGTTTTGTGTGATGTTGGATTTAAAAATCAGACAAGCACCTGTGTGTATTTTAGTGGCTGTATAGTATTGTATCAGTGTGAAATCCAGGTCTGCAATTGCAGTTCTCAGCTCTTCACACCACTGCACTTCTAAATAAAACCTGAATGTCTCTGATCAACCATGATAGGACTGTGAAAATTGAAGCTGCTCCCCAATTTTTTTCAACTCCTCATTGGACTCACAGTTCCATTTCAGAACCATTAAAAAACAGTTTGGAGGGATTGTAACAGTATAAGTATTATGATGCAGTGCTTCAATAAAATTGCAATTTTTGACAGTCTTATGATGCACAACCAGCAGGTATACTAACATCCTTTCAATATCAGCCCTGCCTGGTTCCATTTAAATGCTGCTTCCAGAAACTGTATCTCTTAAGCATCTCCCATAGCTGTATGTCAGAGCCATGATTATGTATGCCTCTCCATGCCTCCAGACTGCTAAAGTACTATTTCTGTTCTAGGATTAAGGTCTTTAGGTGTCAGGAGAACAAATGATAGAGTCTATAAACTGAAACCTAACTTTTGCAGATTTTTAGAATACTTTGTTCATGCAAAGCTCGGCTCTCTAAAAATGACCTCTCTATTCCATAGTTCTTATAGAAGTGGGCATTGCTGTGTTAAACATGCCAGTTGTTTCACACAGTCTGCAGGATCTCATGGATGCTTTCTACCTGATAAGGTAGGTAGGTAAGTAGATAGATAACTACATGAGTCAGCTGCTGCACTAGTAACAAATGTCCACCACTGTGTTTTTTCAATGCCTGACTTGTCTTCAACCATTTTTTTTTTTTTATAAAAGCCTGAAATCAGTCTATAAAATTAATTGAAACAGAAACCCAAGAAGTCATAGAATTGTTTGGCCAAGAAGGGACCTAAATATCATCTAGTTCCAACTCCTTTTCAGGGGCAGGGACACATCCCACTAGGCCAGGTTGCTCAAAGCCCCATCCAACTTGGCCTTGGACACTTCCAGGGAGGGGTCATCCACAACTTTTCTGGATAGCCTTTTCTAGTGTCTCACCACACATTAGTTAAGAATGTCTTCCTAATATCCAATCTAATTATATCCTCTTACAGTTAGAAACTGTCCCCTTTCATTCATTTGCTATATGCCCTTGAAAGAAGTCCCTCCCCAGTTTTTCTGTAGGACCCCTTCAGGTGCAGGAAGGCTGCTATAATGTCTCCCCACAGCCTCCTCTTCTTCAGGATGAACAACCACAGCTCTTTCAGCTTGTCTTCACAGAAAAGTCACTCCAGCCCTCTGATCATCTTTGTGGCCCTCCTCTGGACTCACTGCAACAGCCCCCATCTTATGTTGGGGTCTCCAAAATTGGACACTACTCCAGTTGGGTTGTCATGAGAGTAGACGATAAGAGTCACCTCCCCTGACCTGCTGACTACATTTCTTTTCGTGCATCTCTGTTGGCTTTCTATGCTGCAAGCACACATTGCCAGCTCATGTTTAGCTCCTCATCAACCAACACCTCAAAGTCCTTCTCCTCAGGGCTGTTCTCAATCCATTCTCTGCCCAGCCTGTTTTTGTGCTTGAGATTGGCCTGACACAAGTGCAGGACCTTGCACTTGACTTTGCTAAACTTCATAAGGTTGGTATGGGCCCACTTTTTAAGCCTGTCACGGTCCCTCTGGATGACCTCCCTTCCCTTCAGCATGTTGGTCATGCCACACGGTTTGGTGTCATTGTCAGACTTGCTGAGGGTGCACTCCATCTCATTGTCTATGTCATCAACAAATACGTCAAACAGTGCTGATCCCAGTACTGACCCCTGAGAAACATCACTCATCCTTCATCTCCATTTGGACAGTGAAATGTTGACCACAACTCTTGGAGTGTGACCATTCAGACAGCTCCTTATCCACCAAGTCATCCATCCATTGAATTCACATCTTTAGAGTTTAGATACCAGGATGCTGTGTGGGACAGTGTCATGTGCTTTGCACAAGTTGAGGTAGATGACATGAGTTACTTTTCCCTCAACAACAAACATTGTCAGTCTGTCATACAAAGCCACAAGATTAGGCCTTCATGAAGTCATCTATTCTGTCACCAATCACCTCCTTATTTTCCACATACCTTAGCAGAGTTTCCAGGCAGATCTGCTCCATGTTCTTGCTATGCACAGAGGTGCCTACTGTAAATACAGGCCTACTGGCCTGTAATTTCACTGGTCTTCCTTTTTCCATTTTTGTAAATGGGCATTATCTTTCCCCTTTTCCAGTCAGTGGGAACTTCACCAGCCTGCCACAGCTTCTCAAATATGATAGATAGTGGTTTAGTAACTTCATCTGCGAGTTCTCTCGGGAGCCCTTGTTGTACCTTATCAGGTCCAATGGACTTGCGCATCTTTAGATTCCTTACATGGTCTTAAACCTGTCCTGCCCCTACTGTGGGTGGATCTTCATTCTCCCCATCTTCCTTTGACTTCTGTGACTTGAACAGTGTGGCCTGAGCTCTTGCTGACGAAGACTGTGGCAAAAATTCATTGAGTACCTCAGTCCTTTAGATTACAGATGCTTGTAAGCCCTGTCTCCAGAACTGTGCCTTCCAGAGACAAGATAGATCTGGTTTTTTAGAGGGCTTGAACACACCAGTTCAAGTAGATTTTAACAAGGCTTTTATTTACTTCATTTCACAAAGAATCATCATCACAAAGGTACTGTGATGTCTATAGACATCTGCTACAAGCATTTACTTCTTAGTGGGTTTTTTTATACAGACCCCTCTCTGATTGCAGGTTAAAGCCATAGTGACTGTAAAAATGATTGGTGACAGCTATGAGGGAACCTTTCAGACATTTTGTGGGTCATATACTAAGAAGGGTAATGTCAAATAGCGCTGTGACTGGTGAGCCTGGGAAAAAGAAAACTCCTCAGTTGAAACTGGGCTTGACATGCAGCTGTACATGCAGGAGACCAGGTAGAACAGGACTAAATGTTTAAGGAGTGCAAAGTCCAAATCTGTGGGATGTTAAAATGCCTGTATCCACCAGAACCAGAGACGTAAATAAAAAAATTTGTCTGTCAGAAAATAGAAATCCAGCTAAATATATATATGTCCTGAATTACTAAAACACTACCTAAAGATGCTTGAGTTTTAGCTGATGGGTTGTCTCTGCTCCTCACCTTTTCCTTACATCTTCCTTCTCTTTTATATAATGAGAAGTAAGTGTATGGCCTAGGCAGCATGATGTTATCACCATGGCTTGCAAGAACCAGTCAGCTGTCTAGCATTGAGATAAACTGAGAGAGAAGCAAAGTTATCTTTCTTTTATGTAAATTCTATCTTTGACCTGCATGCAGCTGGCAGTGCATATTTTATTGTGTTCTCTAGGTTTTCATTACACCCCTTGTCATTTGCTGAAAGGTATTTTAACTTCATTTAAATCTCCTTGTGCCTCAGAAATGTCAATAAATGTCATTGTTATCATCAGTTTTTTCCTGGGCTGGCTTTTTTGAATTTTCTGTCTTTAGATTTGATTAAAATTGGGAAATAAATAGAGAATAACATATTGATTGCAGACTGGGAAAGGTTGCAGATAATTTATTATCAGATGAGCACAATACGGAAGTTTTTTCTACCAGAATCCTTAGAGGAACAAAATTCATTCTGATGAGAAAGAGAGGTTTGTAACTATTTTTTAGTGCAAAGTAGTTTTGCAAGTCTTTGGTCATCTGTAGACCATAAATCAAGTTAAGATCAATGGTAGTTACTCCATACTGTTAGTTTAGCAGACCTTAAAAAGAGGCTATTAGAGATTAATAAATCTGAAAACAAAATTTCTAGCTTACAGGAGAAAAAAAAAAAAAAAAAAGATCAACAGAAATGTCTGTGAACACAAATCTAAACCATAGTTCCTTGCATTAAAAATAATTTCATTATATTGCTTTATCCAGCCTTACAGAAGAGGAGTATTTTGAGTTATATATTCCAAACAGACATTTTTTCATTCTCCAATACTGCATCACTAGTCAAGAGAATGAAAACTTAACCCACTGGCATAATCTTCTACTCTTTTTATCATACCAATGAACTCTCAAGAATCTTCCTGCTTTCATTTCTTTCTGTGACTGGGAAAATCTGAGCATAACAATGATGATGATTTAGTGGAAGCAAAGAAAAGTGAAAAGCAGGTATGATATCAGTCAGATTCTTCAGTCTTTCCTGTTTACCTCTCAAACACTGCTTCATCTAATGCCTATTTAATATAGAGAATCTTATTTACAATTTCAATTCTAATTACAGTTGGAATTCTAAATTTCAATTCTAAATACAGTTAGAATGTCTCTTACTTTTGTCACAAGATTCCCTCTCCATGTCTATCTTATGCCTCTTGTCACTAATGGCAGTGGGAACCACCTTCTGTGACAATCATAGAATCATAGAATTGGCTGGGTTGGAAGGGACCTCAGAGACCATCGAGTCCAACCCTTGAACCACTGTTGCGGTTGCTAAACCATGGCACTGAGTGCCACATCCAGTCTCTTTTTAAATATCTCCAGGGATGGAGAATCCACTACTTCCCTGGGCAGCCCATTCCAATGCTTGATCACTCTCTCGGTAAAGAAATTCTTTCTAATATCTAACCTAAACTTCCCCTGGCACAACTTAAGACCATGCCCTCTTGTCTTGTTGAAAGTCATCTGGCAAAAGAGACCAACCCCCACCCGGTTACAACCTCCTTTCAGGGAGTTGTAGAGAGCGATGAGGTCTCCCCTGAGCCTTCTCTTTTCCAGGCTGAACAGCCCCAGCTCCCTCAGCCTCTCCTCATAGGGTCTGTGCTCGAGTCCCTTCACCAGCCTGGTTGCCCTCCTTTGGACCTCCTCCAGGACCTCAATATCCTTCCTGAACTGAGGGGCCCAGAACTGGACACAGGACTCAAGATGTGGCCTCACCAGGGCTGAGTACAGGGGCAGAATCACTTCCTTGGACCTGCTGGCGACGCTGTTCCGGATACAGGCCAGGATGCCATTGGCCGTCTTGGCTACCTGGGCACACTGCTGGCTCATGTTCAGCTTCCTGTCAATCCAGACTCCCAGGTCTCTTTCTGCCTGGCTGCTCTCAGCCACTCTGTGCCCAGCCTGGAGCTCCCCATGGGGTTGTTGTGGCCAAAGTGTAGGACCCGGCACTTGGCCGTGTTAAACCTCATCACGTTGGATGGCTGTACGGTCAATATTCTCAGCACATAAAAGTTGGCAGGAGGGCTGCCTTCCACTTCTGGCAGCTCAGGAAATGCCTGACTCCAGGTATTACTGCAACCCAAATAGTTATCAGAAAATATCTTAATATGTCTGATGGACTGAGGAATCAGTCTAATCAGAATCAGTATCTTTTATTTAGCTGAAATATCAACAGTGATTTACAGACTGGATGCCAATGCATGCCATTGATGCTAACTCCCAGAGACACAAGACACACATATGAGAGCTTTCCAGAAATACTTGAGACAACTCATTTCAATTATCTCTTTGTACTGGACGATCTTTAATCCTCCTGTTCTCCACTGACAGTAAGGAACAATCACAATCCACAGCTTCAGAAATACCATTTTGCACCATATGGGAGCATTTGCTGTGCAGGTTAGAACACGTTTTGTGATTGCTCCAGCATCAAATTCAAGAAACCCTGAATTATTCAAACAGTTCACCAGAGTGGACAGACATGGCTCCCTGTACGGCAAATGTAGAGTAGCAGCAATACATAAAGAAGCAAGATACTGAAGGCAGCAGCTTAGGCATGCTACTCCTTAGAAAACATGAAGAGTGATTGCTACTGTTGCCTTGCTATTTGTAGAAGGTAGCAGTAATATATACTAATCATTTCATCAGTCCAAGAGACATAGATGAACAATACCCAAGTATTTAATAATCATGTCATAACAGCTAAAACACAGTACCTGACCCTGGTTTATGATCAGATTTTGTATGCATCTCCACAGTCAGGAAGTCTGCCACTCTGAAGTAAGAGTATCCGTCAAATAAGTTATTAACAGATGGTTAGAAATACAATGTATGCCATATTAGTTATATTGGAAGGCTTGTATTCAGTACCTCTGGAGTGTTTAAGACAAAAACATTCTGTGGTTAAATATGAGAGGATTTAATATTTTCTTCTGGGGGTTTATAAACTTGTTCTCATCCACAAACTTTGTGAGCAGCTGGAGAAGAGTTACCATTTATTACAGGACTGGACTCTTGTAGAAAAGGACAAGACAGTAGAGCTGTCTCAATGATTACAGTGATAGAAATGAACTGTCTAGAAACAAGATGCCCTTATGTAAAGTACTCAGCTACATGAAATTTATTCTGAGTTCTATTCATTTGTAATATAAGGGTGTCATGGTGCATTTACTAAGGAGACCAAATAGTTCTATTGCTCCTGAACTATTGCTTTTTTAAGTAAAAGCAAATATAGAGCATGTGGGAAAACATCCCACATTTGAAGGTGAGAAAAATGGCAGACAGAATCATCCCTGTGATTCCATTGCAAGCTAAAACCTGGCATTAGCCTGTGAACCTCAGTTCCTAGCCTCATTCCCTTTCTATCCAGATCCATTCTTCCACCAGCAGGCTGTTAACAGTGTTGCTTTGAAGAAAAAACAGTGTTGTATAAGATATGGTCCTTTAAGGTATTACTGAAGTTATTCTGTTTCTTTCCCAAAACCATTCAGAAATTTCCAGTGACCCAAGCAACAAAAGACTACTCATTGTCAGCTGCAATCACCAGTGAAAGTCCAACTGTGGAGATTTGTTTAGCTTACAAACATATCTCATGTTTCCTCTTCCCTCATTTCTAACCAAGCTAGATTTTCAAGAATATCTAAGTGATTTCAGCAACAAAAATTCCACTGAAACTAATAGGAATTTTGTTCCTAGTTGATTTCTCTCTCCTCATTAATCTAAGGCAGTATTTTCACCTAGATTACAAATGTCTGCAGAATTTCCAAAGCTACAATTAGATTTAATAGTTTTCTTCACTGCCCAAGTATTAATACAACCTAGTAACTTTGAAAGATTAAGTCCAGATGCATAAATTCCATGCCCTGATCTCTAAGCTGCCCTCAAGCATTCACATGTGGGGGAAGAATATCTTAACACCTATCAGAATGAAACCTCATTGGTATAGGCAATACAGCTGGCTCACAGCAAACACAGAGAATGATCACTAGAAATTAATTTCTGGGGAGTTCACACATATCTTGAATTGCTAAGAATTTCTCTAAGATATATATCTAAAAAAAAAAAAATAAAGCAAAGAAAACCTTGGAACGCAGGATTTTTACGAGTAGTATTATTCTGTGTTTCTGTTACAGCTTCTCATTTTTTTCCATCATTGTGCTGCAACCAATGACAAATCCTTTCACCTTAAAAACACAGGATGTTTGAAATGCTATGTGGGAGAGGAAGATGCACATATATAAATTTTTTTCTGATTTCCTATGGCCAGCACTCAATAATGTTTCCATGACACCTCATCTACTCATTGGGCAGAATCTGTATTTTAAACTGCAACACGGCACCACTTCAAAGCTAGAATAGCTTTACTCTGTTCCCAGTTCTTCACTAATGCCTGCTGCTGACACGGACACAAGACCTGATCCGCTGACTGAGCAAAGTGTTGATGGACCCCAGAGATGTTTCTCTGCCCCTGCTGTGATGAGAGGGCAAAAGGAGAATAAAGAGAGTCCATTAACAACTTTACGGTGATGTCAAGGGATTAAATATTGTTCTGAATTTCACTATGAGATATGGAATGAGTCAGAGCTCCAGTTGATCCACTGGGAAGAGAGGAGCAGCAGAAGCAGAGAGGGAAGAGGAGACTGTAGAGGGAAGATGAGCAAATGACACTGCAGAGGGTAGAGAGGAAGCCTGGTACAGTCCAACTCACATTTGTCCTCTCCTGTGGTCCTTGAAAGTTGCAATTTACACTCTTGCAGTCCCCCTGTGATCAGTATTCCCTATTTATTTTTGCTTTCCACTTGCCTATTGCCAGCAGAAATACCCAGTGTATGGAAGGACAACACCTGCACGTTAAGCAAAAGTGGAGTCAGCAAGAGAAGAGAGCTGCACTGCTAATCTGCTTGGCTGAGTAACACAAAATCAAAATTTAGTTCCTTGTAACCATCTGAAGCTTAAAGTTCATGTCAGAAGAAGGATCTGGAAAGCCCCTCATCAGGCAGAATGTCTTCTAGGGTCCAGATGTGGCAGTGAGCAGAACAGCTTTTCCTAAACACTTTATTACAGCTAAACATCTGGTTCTTAACCCTTCTCAGCTTTCCAGACCCCTGTACCTTTTCATTATTTTTTCACTAATCCACCTTCATTTTCAGATAAGCTGTAGTTCAGAAAACCCTTATGCAACCCTTATTATTGCAAAGTTTGCGGAAATGAATTCAACTCATTAATCAAGCAGAGAAAAATGCATCATATCTGCACTTAGTGAATGTCACAGAGCATATAACAAAATAAATGTTTAATTACACTGTCACTAAGGCTTATTCACCCCCCCCACCATCCTCCTCATCCCAGTACGATAGAAATAATCAAGCTAATCAGGAAGTTGGTGTTTATAAATCAATTAATACATCAATTAATGCACTGCTTAATGTGCTGCCTAAAGCAGCTATTAGTGGCAGTACATGTCAATTAATTATTTCCTTCCTACCCTACTAGCTCAGTGGGAGTGTACTGGCGGAAGGCATCTCTGATGTTCATTTTGCTTATATTGAGAAAGATGCTGGACTCTTGCATTTGTAGGTAGTGGGATGCAATAACCAGTATGCCTCTGTTTTATGGCCTGAAGAAAAAATTTTCTCCCTGACTTCCTACCACAAGTAGAGGGTGTGTCATGGCTTAAGCCCAGCCAGCAACTAAACACCTCACAGACACTGGCTCACACCAACCTGTGTGGATGGAGGAGAGAATAAGAAGTGTAAAAGTGAGAAAACTCATGGATTAAGATCAAGACACTCTAATAGGTAAAGTAAAAGCTGCATGCATAAGCAAAGCAAAAGAAGGCATATAACTCCTTTATATGGACAGGCAGGTGTTCAGCCATCTCCAGGAAAGCCTCCGGGGTTCATCATCGTAGGACTGGTTACTTAGGAAGACAAATGCCTTCAAACCTAACATCACCCCTGTCCTTCTTCTTCCCCCAGTATTATACGCTGAGCATGACATTATGAAATATCCCTCTGGTCAGTTGGGGTCAGTTGACCCTGCTGTGTCCCATCCCAACCTCTTGTGCAACCCCAGCCCACCCACTGGTAGGGCAGGGAGAGAAGCAGAAAAGGCCTTGGTGCTGTGTAAGCACTAGGTAAGCAATAAGGGATCAACACTGTTTCCAGCACAAATCCAAAACACAGACTTTTACCAGCCAATAGGAAAAAAACTAACTCTATCCCAGCCAAAACCAGCAGAGGGTGAAACACACTCCTTTGCAACAGAAGCCATGTAACCTAGGACTTGGCATTTCAGACTTCATAACATTCATAACATTCATAACATTCAGCCCCTTCTCCACTCAGAGCAGTATCAAGACCTGCTGAGGGACTACACAAGTCACAATATCAGCCTAACAACTGAGGATGTAGGTTGTCTCTGACATTTCAGTAGTGACCCTACACTTTTCAAAAACTGTTAAATGAGTATTCTGTGAAGTAGCTGTAAATAATTGCAACCTATTTTCCCTCAACACAGCAACCCACAACAAATCAGAAATTACCTTCAGTGATGTAGTCAATGTCACAGAAGTTAATGTCACAGTAAGGTAAAGGACCTTATGAACTCCTGCCCACCAGTCTCCTATTTTAGCCCTGCTGCTTCTCCTGAGGTTCTCTTCCGTTCAATGTCACTGCATAAAACGCAGACTTACCAATCAAGATCAAACCTGTTTGATAGTGAAACTTGACAATACACCTTGTTTATCAATGGAATTAGATGCTGTCTCATATTTCTCCTGTACAATAATGACTTACAGTTCTAAACAACATGGTAACAAGTCTTGTACAATAAATTTTTCACAGTACCACACACTTGATTTTTCAGCATTTAGTAGTGCATCTGTCAGTACCTATGAAGTATAGACTTGCATTAAAACAGTTTTGGTTTTGTTTTGGTTTTTAATCTGTCTAGATATACAGAAAAAAAACCCAAATAGCACTGGACAAAATAGGTTTGCTCAGTTCCAATCTCCATCTTGCTTTCATCTTTTCTAATTTCTGCCTTCCTGAAGTGTGAAGACACCATCTTAACTTTCATTATTACTAGAAAAAGGATAAATAAGAATTTTTTTCTGCTCTGAGAGATTATTATAGACTAGTAATCAAGTTCTAATTCTACTTTGCTACATAATTGTTCTAGTTAAATTATATTACTTTGAGCATATGACATATCAAATCAGGGGCTTTCTATGCAATTAGGAGTGCAATAAATCAAAGTAATTTGCTGCTGTATAACATGCAGACATTTATGTGAGGACTTGTTATCTTCAAACTGCCAAAAAAAGTTTTGTAACTTTGCATATGCAAAAACTGTGTAATAGTATATGGATATAACTTGCCTAATTTTTAAATTCTGGGATATTTGTGTTTTCATACACATTTTACAAGAGCCTATGTCTTTATAGATGTCTCTTTGATAAAAAACAGCAAGTCAGAGATAAACATAAAACAGAGTAGCAACAAGATATTAATGCTGGACATCATCCCCTCAAAACCAAAAACCCTAAAAAAACCCCCAAAAACAGCAAATGTGATGTAAATGAAATAAGTCCAGAAAGTCCTCCATTCATAGAGTCATTAAGGCTGAAAAAGATATTTAAGATCATCAAGTTCAACTGTCAACCCAACAACATGAGCCAACTAGACCACATCCCCAAGTGCTACATCCACACATTTTCTGAACACCTCCAGGGATGGTGATTCCACTGCTTCCCTGGGCAGCCCGTTGCAATGTCTCACAACTCTTTCTGTAAATAAATTTTCCTAGTGTTCAGCCATCATCAGATAAGGTATTAACTCTGAACAACATATTTATTAAGGCAATGAAGAGTAGAAATATATACCACAACATACCGGAAAACACGAATGGGGGAAAAAAAGACATTCTGGAACGGTGAAATTGGTAGTGAATGTGTAATGGAGCTACTTTCAAAGGCACTTTGTATTGATTGGCCATTGCCTCAAGTGAATGGAAAAGAGCTCTCAGCAGCTGGGGGAGCTGAGCTAGTTCAGTACTCAATGCTTGTGAAAAGCTCTCTGTGTAGCATGCAAACCTCAGTGGTTTTCAAACTTGCAAAATACTGAATGATTACATGCACTTCCACTATCCACTATCCTGGGTTTTAGTACTGGTGCAATTTGTAACAGTACACACATTTTCAATGAGAGATACCTGCCAAATAATCCTTTTTGTCTTAAATTAGCCATATAAATACAAACTTATTTGAAACACATGCATCCTGTGAGCCTGAGCAATCTCAGCACTGGAAAGAGTAGCAATAGCTCAAAAATGAAGAAGTGTACCATTCCCCAAGACAAAATGAAAGACTGTAGTCATGGTTTGAAGAAAATAGTTTATTTCAAATTGCAATAAGGGAAATTTGCTTTAATGCCTCGACACCCACTCCCTGATGGGAAAAACACCTTCTCCAGAATATTTCAGATCTGTGAGAACACAAGGTTTCTTTTTATCTAAAAGGAAACTGGCAGTGTTGGACTGTTCTGAGCCATGTAGTTCACTTTGTAGTTTTCAAGGGATTTACACCAAAAGAGCTGCCATCTTTCAGAAATACACGAGGGCCTTAAACTATAACAAAAACATCCTTCTGGAGAAATTAAAGCATAGCTATCCACAGATGCACTTCTTAAAGACATAGATGTAAAGTCTCAGGACTGATACTATCTGCTGTGCAGTACTAATAAACCAACTGGAACCTATGTGAAGAGGTAATTTTAAATAGGTGTTTGCCTTAAATATCTAGACTCTGACAAAATCTAGAAAGAGGGCCATGATTCAGTAAAGAAACACCATCATCTGGAGCATGACAGCATACAAGGAGAAATATTCTGCTTCTCTCTGAACTTTTAATTAATGGAATTCATGAAGTGTCCTTTCCCATGTAGGGGTTTTGGAACTAGATGATCTTTTAGGGCCACTTAAAATCATTGTTTGATTCTATGATTCTGTGCAAGAGAAATCTGTAGACACAGTGGTACTCAAATGCACTGAAGAAATACTTCAGGAGATACTGTGCATGATTCATTGGTTGACTCTGAGCCAAGATATAGAGGACACATTTGTGGCCAGGAGTGTGAAAGAGTGCTAGAAAAGTAATGCTGAAGAAGGAATGCTAAAAGAGGAGAAAAGCTGGAAGAGGACAGGAAATACAAAAATAAATTTTAAAAAAGGCAAAGAGAAATAAAAATAATTCTGGCAAATGAAGAAAGAGACAAGAGCAACCAAGATTAAACAAACAATGAAAATAAACAAAGAATTGTCATACTTAAACTAGAATTACTATGGGCAGCTGTTAATAAGCCTGTCATCAATAGAAACAGAAGGAATAGCAGCATACATTTTCCCACTCTGGAGTTAAAACCAACAATAACACAAACACAAAGAATTATTCAAATTGTGGTCTTAAAAATTCTCAGGAATGCTCAAAAATTTATGACTAATAAATTAGCAAGAGGTGGGATATGTAATAGAAAAAGCAGATTTTTATGGCCCGTTGAGGAAGATTTTCAGTGCCAAGGACAAGAAAACAAAACATCAGACTGAAAATGGACATGCCAGTTCTACACAGAAAAGCTTTTCAGAGTCATGAGTCATTACAATGCCTTCTAGAAGAAGAATCTGAAATTACACATCCTCATCAAGCAGAAAAGGTACCAGTCTCTTCCTTCTGAAGAGCTCCAAATCTAACACATCACTCTTACCAAGCAGTGCCAAATCCATCAAAAGTTACTACTGCAATGCAAAACAGTGAAAGAATCTTTTGATAGTGTCCAGAAGACAGAAATAAAGGAATGATAGACTGCTGTTCCCATCAGTAAGAGTAAGTTGACATGTCTCCACAGATGACTACTCAGAGATGAGATCATCAAATAATACTTTTTCTGGTAAAATGGGTCAAGATTACACAACTATACATGGTTCCCTGCTGAAGAAGTTGGAATTTTGCAGGAGAAAAGAAACCAAAACAAATCAGCAAACAAAATACAAGAACACAAACAAAACACAAGAAAAATAGTATGTCTTAGCACTATCCAGAAGGCCCATAGGGAGTTAAAACCACTTTTATAAATACAGATTGTTCAGTCTTCAAAGCTTTAAGCCTTCAAAGTGCTGTAGGAATGCTAAGACTAGCTGACTGGTTGCTCTTCCTATGACATTACCTTTTTCTCTATCGGTCCATAGTTATCCCTAAATACTAGCTATACAAAATGAGATGTTTTTTTTCTCCCACCCCCTCTTCTTGCATAGGTAATTATGTAGACATTGTCTGCATGGGGTTCATTCTATGTTTTATGAAACATCCTTTTAGTGTGTTTAAGTCTTTAAACACTCACAGTTTCAGCTGTCACTAGGAAAAAAAGACCTATTTTTTGCTATTGCTTTAATTCTTACCACTATTTCTCTAAGTGTCCTTCCATATGGAGAAAGACAAATGGGAACTGTTGCTATACTTTATATTACCTGCTGTTGTAAAAAGTACTCTGGAGATATTAATTAAAAGCCTTTACAATGCCTCCTATCCTTGACCAAGAGTATTAACCCAGCAGAAGACATACTAACTTATGTGTCACAGAATTGGAAAAGCTGTGCTTATACAATTTTTACTCTTTCTCATTTCTTTAGCACTATTTCTGTCCTCTAAGAAGAAATTTATTGAAAAGTTAAGGCCAATGATCATCATGCATCTATTTTGTGAAGCTGAAAAAAAAAAACCTGCAAAGGATCCTTGAACATAGCTACCTTTGACATCTTAATGCAATCTTTACTGCTAAGATTCCAAGCTGATTTCCTCTGCAACAGATGTAAGATCTTTATGCAATTCCTAGCTTGTTTTCTACAATACGTGAATGACAGCATATCTTAAGTGCTATGTCTGCAGAGTGTAAGCCACAAAGTGTTTTTCAAGTAATCATGAAATCTAAAGTGGGTTGCTTACCATGACTGAGTAATGTATTCTAGAGATATGAGTGCTTTTGTATATTTAACATTGTGATTTTCTCTTTGATCTCAGCTATCGCATTGAAAAGAACCCTAATCTTTGAGTTGCATAGTTTGTCTCGAAAGTTTATCGAGAAAAACTTTCATGAAACATACTCATGCACTTAGATAGACCAGATATTCTAAAAAATTCTTCTTTTTGGTAATCATCAGCCTTTTCCTCTCTCCTTCATGACATTTTCTATCAGCTGTCACATCTTGTAACTGTGCTGCAGATAGTTAATTTTAAAAATAGTCACAGTCTTCTTAAATTGTTGTGAATTTTGCAGCTTATTTATGTAGTCAATAAACAGGAATGGAAAAAAAAACATCCCCAAAAATATTATATGTAACACAATACTTTGCTTAAGGTATATGCCACGACAGAAAAGAAGATATTTGCAACTGCAATGAAATGTAATCAGCTCTGACAGAAGCAAATTAATTGCTTTTAATAATCAAGGATTATATCAAGACCACTGAAAATTCAGGGTAGCAGAATCCGCATTTCAAACTCTCTTTTTTTCTCATGGAAATTAGTTGACTGACATACACCCCATAGAAGCAGACTTCTGAACACCGATAATGTCACCAGCAGCCACGCAGATTCTTTCACTAACTACTTGAAATTGATGGAATATGTAGGATATTCCTTTGCTATGCTGACAGTAATGAATAGCTAGTTTTGCACAGCTTCAGACATGGGGGAATTGCATTTTATTGTCTTCAGTTTTCAGTAATCTCATACATGAGCATATTTAAAGGCCTTTTGACTTGTACCAGAAAAAACCCTAATATCATCTCAACCCCACATTTTTGAATCCTTGCACTTGAAGACTTCACAAGCAGAGGGTAAATTGCAAGGGTTTACCTTGTAAAGGTTTATCAGGAGTGCTATTGCCTCCTTCATGTGTCTCCCACTGCCCGTGCAATATTATGGACCTAGAATTACAGGATATAACATAAATTTAATTTTCTGGACTTCCTCATGGGAATAGATTTTGCATCCAGGTTCCTATACCCAGCTCCCTGCAAAAATGAACATATTTTCCTCCCCTTCACCACAGTCTGTGTGTGTGTGTCCAAAGAAACAAAATAATAAACCTTGTAATATCTGGCCATATAAACCTAAATGGTTTGATACTGAAGTTTTCACTGCTGCTACCAATGAGCTACCAATTCAAGGTTTATAACTTTCAGTGACATATAAATAATTTCACAGAATCATCAAATCATTAGGGTTGGAAAAGGTCTCCTAGATCATCAAGTTTATCCATCAAACCAACACCATGTCCTCTAAACCATGTCCCAAATGGCCACATCTACATGTATTTTGAAACATATCCAGGGATAGTAACTCTACCACTTCCCTGGACAGACTGTTCCAACGCCTGACCAATTTCAGTAAAGACATTTCCCCTAATCCCCAAACTAAATCTCCCCTGGCACAACTTGAGGTAATTTCCTTTCATCTTATCACCTGTTACTTGGAAGAAGAGACCAACTCCAGCCTTTCTATAGTCTCCTTTCAGGTAGATGTGAAGAGCAATAAGGTGTCCCTTAAGCTTCCTTCTCTCCAAACTGAACAGCTCGATTTTCCTCAGATGCTCCTCATGAGACTTGTGCTCTAGACTCTTCACCAGCTTTGCTGCCCTTCTCTGGGATACTATTTGCAGGTCCTTTCCTGCTGGGCACCTTTGCAGCCACTCTTCACCAAACCTGCGGTCTTGTCTGGGGTTGTTACAATTCCATGCAAGACCCAGCACTTGGTCTTGATGAACCTCACCCCATTGACCCAGCCTGTCCAGGTCCTTCAGCAGATCCATCCTACCCTCAGGTAGATCAGCAGTCCCACACAGTTTGGTGTCACCTGCAAATTTACTGAGGGTGCACTCAATACCCTCATGCAGACTTGAGGTCTGTGGAACACTGTGAGCTCTCAGCAGCTGCATTTAACTCTGTTCACCACAACTGTCTAGGACTGGCTGTCTAGCCAGTTCTTTACCGAGTGAATAATATATCTGTCTGAGGCATGAGCTGCCAGACTCTCTAGGAGAAGACTGTAGCAGACAGTGTCAAAGGCTCTACAAAAACCTAGTAGAAAACATCCACAGCAGCTAGGCAAGTTACCTGGTCATAGAAGGGTATGTTGTTCTGGTTGTCCTGCACATGCCGTGGGAGGGCACTCAAGATGATGCGCCATAATCTTCCCTGGTACTGAGGTCAGGCTGACAGGCTTATATAAGTTCCCCATATCTTCCTTTCAGCCCTTCCTGTAAATGGGTGTCATGTTGGCAAGCCTCCAGTCACTTGAACTTCCCCTGTTAACTAGGGCTGCTGATAAACAGTGGAGAGTGGCTTGGCAAGCTCCTCTACCAGCTGACTCAGTACTTTTGGGTGGATCCATTGAGCGCCATAGATTTGTGAGTGTCCCGGTGTCATAGCAGGTCATTAACTACTCCCTTCTGGCTTATGTGGGGCTTACCCTGCTGTCTGTCCCTCAGGGGGCTGAATGCCCCAAGGATGACTGGTCTAACTATAGAAGACTGAGGCAATGAAGGCATTAAGCACTTTTCCTTGGTTGTAATGTTCCTCCCTGAACCAATCAAGGATAGAGATTCTCCTTGGCTCTCTTTTTATTGTTAATGTATTTGTAAAAACATTTTTTATTTTTTACAGCTGGCCAAAATGAGTTTTAGATGGGTTTTTGCCTTTCTCTGTCTGATCCTGTACAATTCTTGAGTTGCCCACCCCTTCTTACAAAGGTAGCAAACTCTCATTTTTTTTTCTGACTCCCAGCAAAAACTCCCTACTGAGCCAGACTGGTCATGCAGAATGCTTCATTTGCCTCTTCATCCCGGCTGGAGAGTCTATAAGAGATTCCTAACAGGGTATGTGCCTCCTTGGCCTCTACCTCATCCTTACCCATACATAAGCATTTGACCTCATCATCACAGTGAGCTCGATACAGTTTTGAAACATTCCCTATTATACAGTGACCCCACTGCCTCTCCTTCTTTGCTATCCCTTGCAGATCCATTGCAGCACTCCAGTCATGAGAGTCATCCTTCCAGGTTTCTATGATGGTGACTAAGTCTTACCTATTCTGCTGTACAATAGCTTCCAGCTTCTTCATAACACAGATGGATCACAGATATTGTGATGTGTCTTTTGTCATAAGACAGTTTGCACAGGCTCTGGGATCTTAATGACACTTTTAACTCCTGTCAAACTGCCTTCAAAAAAGTCACGAGGTCTTATCCATTTCTCCAGATCTGTTTTGACAGTGATGTGTCAGTAATAGCTGATTGTTGCTCTAACTATCTAGATAAGATGTCATAACTTTGTTGGAACATCTGTTATTAATTTACATTTGGAAACAGCACGAGCTGGTTTTTTTCCACCTCAGTACTTGCTGCGTGGATGCTTTGGGAAAATGATGCAGGCCCTTTTCAGTGACTGAACTTAGAGTATATGAAAGCACTAATATGAGAGAGCAGATCTGCTTCTTTAATTGAAGTCAACTTGTTAACCATATTATCTGTGGTAGCAGATGGGTTCTGACAATACTTTTTCAAGACTTACTGAAACAACGCTAGTCAACACATGAGCAAGACTGTGATCATTCAGCTATTAG
Organism: Calypte anna; assembly: GCF_003957555.1. NCBI lineage: Eukaryota > Metazoa > Chordata > Aves > Apodiformes > Trochilidae > Calypte > Calypte anna. The sequence continues at coordinate 94,837,798 of NC_044244.1, forward strand.
AGTAGTCTGACTCATTCCACTATCTCTTTTGCAACACAAAGTTTTGATCTGATGTTAGTAGAAATTTTGAAATATTTTGTTATTTTCACTCAAGACACTGTTTCTGTAGAGGTTATAAAAGATACATCAGAAGCTTCTCATGTACTTTGGACTTTGATTTCTACACAGGCTTACAAAACCATTTGCAAATGGTTCCTCCTGGGAATGTAACACTTGGATTGAATTTAATATGTAAGCATCCAGATGCTTTCTTTCAGCTGCTAAACGCAGAAACAAATATGATAAAGGTTTTGTCATCTTTGTTATCAACTTCACTCATAGTTCAGCCCCAAGTCATAGCACCCTAGTTGTCAAAACTTTATACAAGTTAATTTAATTATAGGTTCCTTTTTGAAGTCAAGTAACCAGTTTCCACCAAACTAAAGCTGAGCTAGTCCAAATATTTTAGTCCAGGGACAGTTGCCTATATTGCATAGTGGATAATACTGTGCTGCTTTGGTTCATCTCATCATATGTAGTTCTCCAATATTATCGCAGCATCTTCTGCATCCTAAAATCTCTCTATACAGTTCCCTGCCTTGTTCCAAAGCATTCATTGTGAACCCTTAGCTCTCACACTGGAACAAAAATGCTTATTTTATAAGCTACTTTAACATTAGTTCAGACATTTTTAATTACACAAAAAACCCACATACATACAAATAACATTATTTAGGTACAACAGTAGGGCCCAAAAGTCTAGATCAATTGCTAAGCAGTGCTGAGACTTTTTTAGTGTAGATGCAAGCCATTACATGCTATTGTGTCTAGAAGCACAATTATTTCCTGGGATGAAGGACTGTAGCAGTGCAAATATAACCAAATACACCAGTAGATTCTCTAACATGGCTGCATGATGATTTCTTTACCTTATAACAACATTAGAAGAGCTGCCTGTAAGCATTTGCTCTATCTTTTTACTTTGAGACTCACAACCTGTCTCTGATGTGTCCTCCAGAAAAATTCCACATTTTTTAATTCAGAGGCACTGTTACTGTATTGCTGGGTTTAGAACTCATGTTGCCATAGCAAACATTTCTTATTGTCTTGTAATTAAACATGCCTTTGATGCTTTCTTATGCAATTAGTTCAAAACCAAGGTATTTGCAGTCTTACAACTGAAGTGATGTAATGGATCTCTTAATTGTGATCTCAGTGTGTTTTCAGCTAAATCAGTTTTTGCATTTAACCACTGTGGTGGTACACAATGGTTGTTGGGATGCTCCTGTTGACAAGATGCTTGAGGGTCATTTCTAGAGGGGGGAAATGGTGGAAAATGGGACCTCCCAGGCTCCTTAGGACAAAGAACATAGAAGTTTTCGACATCTATGAGAGACAGCAGGCAACCTTGGGATGCTGCTCAGCTAGTACAAAAAAAAATTAAAAATAACACAACAAAGGTATCCAGTTCAGCATGCACAGAAGTCAACCCTCTTTAACTCAGCAAGAGTCAATGAATTTAACAGGAGGTTAAGTACCTAATCAAGTGCATTATCATGTGCTGAATAAACTGTGAACAGCAAACAGTTTTTCTGAAGCTAGCAAAGCTTCACATATTTTAATAGCAGCAAACAAAGGAAAAAAAAAAGGTTCATGCTTCAGGATTTCCTCACATTATAAGTCCATAAAATTATTCTTCTATTTTACAGCCTAGAGGAGGACCATATTAGATTGCACAGAGCTTCGGAATCTGTCAACTTTTTGTAATAAAAAGCATGGAAACATAAACATCAGGCATTTTCACCCTCTCTGTGTTCCCCTCCCTTCCTCCAAATAGTTCTGATACTAATAATTTCTCCAGCTGCTTACTTAGCATACAGAGTATAACATACCACACAATGAGTGGTCTCCTTATGTGAATAAGAGCAAAAACCTCACATATGTTCAGCTCCTATTAACTGTGGCATGTTGAGCAGGAACACAATTTGGATCAAGCTTAGGTGTGATGTGCCAGGATCAGACAATAACACAGAAATGAACACAAGACAAGGAAGCAACACCTTATTCCCAGTTCAGTGGTTTTGAAGTTGGTATTTCATCAACATTAGCTGCAAATACAATCAGTAAATACACCAACAAGTAAAACCAAAAATGTGTCATCCTGACATTATGCCATGCATCGTAGTAAAACTTTTTAGATTATCATTTTTCTTTTTGGTTGCATTTCCAAATTTTACTGTGGGGATTTTTCTACATACATAAAGTACAAAACTTCATCACTGGATGTGGTTTAGAAAATACTACAATTGTAAAAAGTACCTTAAATTTTTATCAAAAGTTGTTCAGCTGATGATGCTAGCTATTTCTGGAGGGCAATTGTTACATAATTTTGCAAGTGACCCATAAGAATCTGTGTGTCTGTTAGGAAGTGACATGATCAAATAACATTGCATTGACAGCTACATACAAATATTTTTTTTTTACTAAGAATGGATATATTAAATTCCTGGAAGAGGTTTTTGGTTTCACATTTATTAAAATCATTTAAATACTTGTAGAAGACTTGTGAGGAAAAAGGAAAAAGAAAAAAAAAAGAAGCTACTACTCACAATCACGTTTTCTGATGGCATTAGAGATTTTTCATTTAACTTTGCATACCTCCTATTTCTCTTTCATGCTCTTCCATTATCATAGATGTTAAAAGTATTTGATACTCCTTGTCCACAATAATATATTGTCCAGAAGTTGATGTTGCACTGATAATTAGATTTATTTTCTTATTCTATATAATTTCTTTCAAATATTACAATTTTAAATAAAGATACCCTTGCAATGGAAACACAGTTGCTGAAGACTTTTAATGTAATGGTAGAGCTTTGATAGCACTGTGGTTACCTGACTAGCCACAGAAAAATATCCAAATTAAAGACTGGTAGCTAACAGGAATCATCAAAGACAAACAAAATAAATAATTCCTTAGCACTGATAGATTATGTCTTTCAAAGATCAACAGAGAAATATGAGTTTGTAGCAGAGAATTAGATTTTGGATGCAAGGTCATAAAATTTAGGTCACACAGTCCAGTGCACAGAGCAGTGCTGATAAATTCTGACTGAGGTGGTAATCAGTGAGGATGAAAGGAAAAATAAAGAATTAAGGAAAACAACAGTTTTTTTATGGCTGTATTGCACTGAACAGCTTCTATACTTAGATGAAATAGAAGTAGTTTTTTAAAAAAGGCAGCCTGCAGTGTGATAGCCATTTAGCCACATGGCTCTGAAAGCTGAAGGGCAATGCTCAGATCCTTTCTGTTTTAATAAATATCACTGGTATGAAAACTAGGAGAAAGAGGATAAATAGTTGAGACCTATATATGCTTAAAATAAAGACTTCAGATATCAATTAAGCCATCATACAACAGAATACAGAATTTTCAGAGTTTATAGGTATATGTTTACCAACATTGTGCCAAAGCTAAAATAAGCATACCAATTCCCAGAAAATATATCTGAATTAAAATCCTTTGTAGAATCTAGTGTAATTCTCACAGACCTCAATAAAATAAGTATTAAAAGCATGTAATTTTCAGGATGAAATACTCACAAATTCTAACTATCCTAGTCTTCTAATGTAATCCTTGTTTTTAAAAGCTTTAAAAATAAAATTGTAAAAGTATGCATATGAGATGACATCATTATTTTTTTGAAGTCATACAATGTAAGAAATTGCTGTATGCTCACCATTATCATGCTGGCAGTGCACACAAGCAGAAAGGTTTTGCTGAAGGGAGGGGAAAAGCACGTCTGCTAAATCCTGATGTGATGTGATCTGAAAACTCAGCATTATGATAGGGTTTAGTATGGTAAATAAATGCCCTCAATCTGACTACAGGAGTATGCTCATTCTAGGACTGGGTAACATATTGCTTCAGTTTCCCTCCTTGTCAAAAGATTCTGGGTTGGAAGGCTATGTAAACTGTGTCTTTGAATGCATTTTTTCTCTACAAAGAAAAAAAATTTTTCTACTAATTAATTGAAGTATTTTAGCTTGGATAGGACTACTTACTGTTTGCAGGATCTACTTTGCTTATACAAAATAGTAGCTTATTTGAAAGTCAGTAGCACTCAGCATATATTCTTATTTTAATCAGCATTCAAGTTCCCCCTGAAGGTTCAATAGTTCTTTTAGTCTTTACCAGTCCTTCACAATTCCCTTTGGAACTCTCCTCAGAAACCTATTACAAATGCATCACTTGCAGAAAAAATCTTGTGTCGTTCTTTTTTTGCTTGTATTTCATCGTGGCCCTTCCAAATGCCACATGTAGTTGGTATCTTCTCTCTGAATGCTCTAAGATCTCTTATTGTGCCCGTGACTAAGGTATGTTATTAGTTTGGCTTATGTACTTATATGCAGTCTGGCAGCACTATGAAACAGATCCTGTTCCCCCAGACACCTACATATTTCAAGTATAGCTTGAACCAAGCTGCCTGGTCCCCAACTCCCACTGTTCCTAAAATAGATAAGCTGTTTCACAGCAGTAATTTGGTAAACATGTCACAGATCAAGCTGGCAAAAACCTCACATTAAAAAAATGTATATTGCTGTCCCCATGTAAGTGAGTTAAACACACTGTATAGCCAGAGCATAGCAACAGAAAAAGAGGCTGAAAGTTTAAAGGTTTTTTTGTAACACGCAGCTGGCACTGGCCAAAGGCACAGCCAGACTCTGCTGCCTCTGTCTGCTGCACTCGTTGCTCAGGGAGTAATTTTGACAGAAACAGTGCTGTGACTCACTGCAGAAGATGCTGTTTATCATAACTGTGTAGGAGACTGAGGACCCAGTTTGAATAAAATGTCTGATTTGCATGTTTAATGTATGATAGTTTATATTTTAAGTTATTAATGAGTATGCTGATCTGAAGGAAGAAATTCGCTAAATATTTAATGTTAAACAAGCTTTGGTTAAACAAACTGGAACAGAAGAAATTTCAGAAGTTGCAATCACAGCATTTTTAAGCCATGGGTTTATCAATATTCAAATAAACTTAGGAGATGTCTGGGAATCGAAAACCAAATAACAATCTTACATTTCTAGAACACCTTTAATTCAAAAGGATGTCAAAGTGCTTAACAAAATGCAGGCAAGGATCATTTCACCTATCATTAAAATGCAGACATGACTTCAATGAGTTTTGGAAGCATTTTAGCAGCTCAGAGGATCATTGCACAGCAATACAGAAAAGAATAAACAATGCTGCAGCTTCAGAGACTTGGTTTCAATGGGGATTTAATCCTCAAGGTTTATGAACTCACACTGGCATGTCTGCAACTTTAAGTCTCCACACAATTAAACAAAATACAACCCATAATAAATTGAATACACTGAAAGCAACTAATCATATAGGCAGAATTCTGTGTTTAGCCTATGACTATGTTTTGAAAAGCAGGATGAGACAGAGCTCACTATTCCTTTACTGAAAAATGACTTTTTCTCCCAGCTCAGAAGCAGTATCTCAAGTAATAGACAGTCTGTGGTTCTGGACATGGAGTGAAACATTGAGTCCCAAGTAATCCCCCAAAACAATGATGTTTATCAGTTCATCAGACAACATTTTGGTTTTCCTTGCCCATCTGTTCACCCCCCAAAACCCTATTTCTTTAGAGTATGAGCCCTGATGGAACAATGTCCCTAGGATATTGGTGTATAAACACTGCCATCGCATCATGGCACTCATGGGTCTGAAGTGCTTGAGTACAGTTTTTACAACCAGATGAAAAAAATAAAAAGATACAGAAAGGGCAAAGCAGGGATGAATATTCAAAAATCATTACTCAGAAGAGTTTTGATGAATTCCACTGGATTTGGATCAGTATCTACTTTGGTTTGACCTTTTGTCATTTGAGGTATTGCTGATCTTCACTGAATTGCACTGCATCTCTGTCCTTAAGACTATATGTATGCCCGTTTAAAAACACATAAAGCAAACAACAGCAATGATGAAATGAAAGCACCTGCTTCTTTGCTACTTGCCTCAAGGAGGGCTGATGGGAAACTAAGTGGAAGGCCATCCTTCATAATACACCCTGTATTTAGTTTTTATTCTAGTCAGACTATTTTTACCTCATTCATAAAAGGTTCATGCAGAGCTGTTCCTGGTTCTCAGCATTGCAATCTGATCAGCTTATACATTTCACTTAATGATGCTGAAACTGAAAAATCTTGGTGCAGTCATTCAGCCATGGAGCACATCCTTAAATGCACTTCTGAGGGAGACTGGTCCTCACTAAGTAGTAACATTGAGTTAACATTTCTAAAATATCGTTTTCTAGCATTCTGAATTTTTCACTCCATAGTGCACCCCGTGCAACCTCCTCCAGGAGGTCCAAAGTCCATGCTCCTGTTTAAGTCCAACTACCCAACAGTCCTGCTTTTTCCATTCAGATCCTCTAAAAACACTTCTTCATAAAAGGGCAGAAATCTCTCAATACATACATAGATGTAGCTAAGTTCATAGCTACATCAGTAAAATACAAATAAATATTTTCCCTTGCTACTCAAGTTTGTGCAGGTAACTGTAGCAGAGAGTAGGAACTGCTCAGACACCATAGTAATGGGACATCGTATAGGTGTGGTAAAAAGATAAATACAGCATTTTTTCTTCCTGACTGCCCACCAGACTGACTTCCTGACTTCCTATTCCCACCAGAAATGCTCAGGAAGTAAAAATCCATTTAAAAAGGCAGAGAAAGTGGATGGCAAAGCTGGAAACAGGTACCCCTATCATGCCCTTAGGCTTAAAATTCCATAATAAATTGGCAGTCTGGCTCGCCAACTTAAGAACTGATGAGTCAGTACTGTGTCTTAAACATGCCCACATAGAAAGCCAGAGTGAACTATCCTGATATAGTTTACCTTTCAGAAAAGTTAGATAAGAATGAATCAGCCCTTTACTCAGCCCTGTTGGGAAAGAAAAAACAAAAGTGTCTGCCAAAGTGACAAAATGGAAAATTCCTTCCCAGTTGCAAAGGTGGTAATTATTTTGGCCTTTATACAAGAAAGGAGGGTCATGTTTAACTATGTAATTCCATGTGCTATTTCCAAATGGCGAAGGCCATGTCCTTCTTTATGTGAACCTTTCTCAAGTGTGTGGATACAGGCACCTGCATACATGCACATTTCCAGGAGGAAAAGCAGTGTTTATTATTTAAAACCAAAGAACCCCCAAAGGAGACAGTTAAATTAAAGAGTCCACTTAGACAGTCACTTCTGGAATTTCACCGGAGGGCTTATTTTTCATTAAATGAAGGCCTCCGATGGTGATAGATTATGAATAGACTGTTTGAATGTTAAATTTTTGCATTTTTAATTAGCTGAGATGCTTTATGAGAACAGTTTTATATCCGTCATCTTCTGTAATTCTGTATATTCCATATTAAAATTAAAAATTATTAAGTAAAACAACCAGAACTGAAAAGACCAATATATTTCCAATATATTGTTACCTCAATGGACTTCTTTTGGTTGTTGTTTTGAATATCATTACTTAGCATAATAGATCACAATCAAGTCCTATTGTCATAGCTGAAAGTATGAGACTTCAAAAAATGTTTACTGACATTGAAGCTTGATCTTTAAACAACATTTCTTCAGCATTTCAGTGATATTGTACAAGTAATTCCTCATCAAAAATAAATATGGCACTTCAGAATTCGAATTTTATTATCGAAAGACTTTGGTTTAACACCCTGCATACTGTACTGCACTGTCAGGCCACCGGAGTGGAATAAATTGCATCGATATCTATCCTTTTTATTAAAAACATATTATTACACCTTAAGGGAGGCATGTTTTTCTGTAGGGATTGCTCCACAATTTAATTACAGCAGACTATCCTCCATTTTATGAGATTCATCGTAGCTCAGAAACCACAGTGTGATTTATATAAGCATATCCTGCCCTGTCAGCGTGGAATAGGTAGCAGTGATCTGCTCAGAAAAATAGTACAGTTGGCAAAAATTCTTTGGACAAACTGCAGAAATGATAGTACACTGTTGCTTCCACAAGGTAACATACATCATCCAACTAACAATTATCCACTAGAAACACCTTAGAAACATGTCCTGGCTGGGGGAATATAGCATCTCACTATATCTTTTTTTCCTATATAAGTCAGGCAACAACACAAGATTTCTAAGGTGGCTTTTTCCTTTTTTTTTTTTTTTTTTTTTTTTGAGACCATATTTTACAAAAGTAGAAACACTGCAGAAACCCTCAGGAGAACAACTCTTCCTTTTGACATCTTTAATATGTTTCTTGTTATTTAATTTCTTTAAGCACTTGTAAACAGTTGTATAACACATAGTGTTCTCATTCTCACACAGGCACATACAAAGGGGTTTAAGTATTGCTAAAAAAACCAATGCAGTTGGGGAAGTCTCATTATATTGCAGTCTTCAAATAATGACAGAAAATATGGAATGTAATTTGGCGCATACAAAAACATAGTATCAAAGTTTGCCATTGCAGAAAAAGATGCCTCTACTCAGAATGGCACCTTCATCTTATGAAAGGAAGTGACTATGAATTGACTATGTAGATATTTAAGTTAAAAGCTTATACATCGACTGGGGAAAGGGGCATGGAAGAAGGGGTAGGAAAGATTTTATTAGTGACATGGTATTTCCAACACTTACTAGCTAAAAACTTGACATTTTTCTTTTACTGTTGGGAAATGCTTTCATTAAATCAGCAAAAGGTTCCAAAAAATACAAGCTGAGGGAGCTTCTCAAGATTGCCAGTCTTAGCACCTTGGTTGTCTCATGAAATCCTGTTTTTTTTCAGTGAGTTGGCTGGTTTCCTTTGTATTCCTCCAAGTAGTCCTTGGTGCCAGAAGTATATTAATGTATGAATATAACATTTATCATATGGGGTTTTTTTAAACAAATTTCCAGCCTACATATTTTTGAGAACAAGAATTAAAAATTACCATTGTGCAAACTAGCAACACAGAAATACAAAGCAAAAAAAACAAACCTCAAAGAACCATGTTTTTAAATCACTGATGTGTTTTAAGGTATTCTGAAGATTATTTAATATTTGGGGCTTATAAAACTGCTCGTTTATTATCTGCCTTATCCTTAACTATTTTTACTATAGAACCTTCATCTGGTAGACAGGTGACTAGAAAGAATCATACTTTCTTGTTTAATTCTCTGTAGCAGGTTACAATTAGCAGATGTTGCTGTCATCCCAGCCACAGTATGCAAGGAAATGCTCACTCACATCCTTATTTTCCTCAACTGGGGCAGCAGGTTTGCAGGAAGGAATGCCTGTGCATGTCCCCCTTCTCCATTCTGAACATCCCAGATAGCATTTTAAGAATGAACCAAACAGAGAAAGTTTGAATGCTAGCTCCTTTGAAGCTGTTTTTCTGAAACAGAATGTAGCAGACTGCTCTGCAGCTTGTCTTCACATCGGCAACAGTAAGTAAGTGCCACAGAGAGAGATGGTGGGCTGAGGGGAGACTGTTTATCCAGTCCCCAGTGATCACTGAGAATGCATGAAAGACACAAAGAGCCCCAGTGTCCTTTGGAAATGTGATGCTGTGTTGCAGGAAGAATTCCTGCTCTTTACTGAGCACAGAGGTTGTGGCTGCCCTGACTTGAGCAGTATATCAGGTTAACATTCCTTTCACCAGTATATACTTTCATAAAATCTACACATAAGGCCCAAAGGCAACCTTGCAAACTTCTAAAGGGATCCCAAAGAAGAGGAATAATTCTTGTGAGAAGCTCCCATGACTTCCATTCCTGCAGCAACAGCATCACTTCTCTAAATCTGTCCATGGGGGCTATGTGATTTGGAATCTGGTCTCCAAGCAATTAAACTGACAGAGGGAAAAGTGATGGGGAAATTGAACACACAAAAAATGGAAAGCTTATTTCTGAGCAGCTGTTTTGGCATCATAGGTGTCGAGCTACAGGCTACTACTAGGGAGAGCTGTGACATGGGATTTACTTGGGCAGAGACCATGAAATTATAATTTAGCTAAACTTGCATCATCAAAAGGGGATTCATTCTCTTTTGAAAGACATTTTTGTCTGTCAATCAATCTCTTGATTTTACAAGGTATTGGCCTAGTTGGAGACCAAGTTATTAAAAAATAATCTTTTTTGTCTTTGTAGTTATTGAACTGATGCTATCAAAAGGACTCAACTGATGCTATCAAAAGGACTCTATGATTTACAGCATCTGTCTCTGGGGAAGCTTTAGTCCATTTTATTTTTTTTGTCTCTCCTCTCAATGTACATTTAAATTTCCTACTCAGTAAGATTCCATTTTTCTCTTT